>NC_139223.1:164503672-165073672 GCF_055691185.1 Crinia signifera | reverse complement strand
TGGAGATTTTGCAGAGTGGTTTGGAGTTGCTGATTTGTGATGTGGCCCATTTGGAGGAGCTGCGCAGGAGGGAGGAAGCTGCACACCAGATCCAGGTAGCCCCCCGACTACTGCGTACCCCACGTATGTATCGTGCTCGGCTGTACCTGGACTCCCTCTCGGATCAACAGATTGTGGGGATGTTTAGGCTGAACCGCAATAACCTGTTGGACTTATATGAGCAGGTGAGAGATGATTTGGACCCTATCGGGGGAGGCAACTATGCAGTGTCTGGGCTGCAGAAATTAATGTGTACCCTCTACTATTTGGCCATTGGCTCCACTCAGTCTGTGACCTCATGGTCCTTGGGGGTATCACAGCCCACTTTCTCTAAGCATTTTACTCAAGTGTTACTTGCTTTAAAGAAGTTGTGGCAGACATACATCAGATTCCCACGTTCTGAGTTGGAGTGGCAGGACCACAAGGTGGCTTTCTATAGACTCTCAGCATTCCCTCACATGCTGGGAGCTATAGACTGCACACACATTTGGATTAGGGCACCGCACGTGCGGGGCCACGTCTATGTCAATAGGCGTGGGCGGCACTCCCTGAACATGCAGGTTGTATGTGATGCTCATCTGAAAATCCTAAGTGTTGTCGCAGGCTTTCCTGGGAACTGCCATGACGCCTATATTCTGAGGCACTCAGCCCTCTGCAACCGATTCAACCAACAACAAATGCCAGAGGGCTGGCTACTTGGTAAGTACATTTTTACATATTACCCTCTCTGTCCTTATTTGTACCTGCTCAAATGTGTGTGTTTTCAGTTTCACAAGCATATTGCTCTTGTCCCAGTGTCTCCTGTTTGCACAATGCACATACCTTACCATAAAAGGCAATAACTTCCTATCTGTGTTTTAGGTGACTCAGGATATGGGTGTGTTTCCTGGCTCATGACACCTTTGCGCTCCCCAGAGGGCCCTGCACAGCACCGGTATAATGAAGCCCATATTGCAACCCGCAATGTGGTGGAGCGTACATTTGGCGTATTGAAAAGTAGATTCCGGTGTTTGGACCGGTCATCGGGTACGCTGCTTTACCACCCAGCAAAAGTAGTGATGATCGTACAGGCTTTGTCACACGTAGCCGCGACGGAGCGCGGCGGGTACAGTACTCACCCGTCCGCGCCCGCCGCCGGCTAGCGTGTGCAGGCTCCGGTCTGCGGTGTGCGGGTAGCGGCAGCTCTGGGTAGGGATGGCAGCAGGGGAGCGTCGGGTAGCGGTGTCTTTGCAGATAGTGGTGCTGGGAGGCCGGCGTCGCCATCTTGGTTGAGGGCAGGAGACAGATTGGCCCAGAGTGGAGGTTCCCTCCTCATCCTGCGCTGACAGCCAATGGCAGCCGTCCCCTGGGGATATAAGGGATCTGCCTAGGCTGTTCAGTGTCAGTGCAATGAGTCTTTGGAGTCATTCACAACTCCTAGCTGTTTCCCGGATCCTGGCTCTTTCTCTCCTGACTCTGGTGCCTTGCTCCCTGCATCTTGCTACAAGGAAGTTTTCTCCTGACACCAATGCTGCAAGTCCTACCTAGTGCTTGTTCCTGCTTGTGTCCCAGAATTACCCTGCACAGCATTCCGCTGCCCTCCTTCAAACAACTCATTCATTCCATCATCTTTCAGTCATCCGGATCCATTTCTTCTGTCATCAAATCAACCTCTTTCCGGATCTTCCTCTATGTACTCTGGCTCATCAAATACACGTTTCCAGATTTACCTGCTCGTTATTAATATTGTGCTGGACTCTATTTAATTTATATCAACTGTCACTTAAAGAAGTATTTGAGTGAAGTTTATCATTTATGAAATCTGTTATTAAACCTGCACGTTTCAATCCTACTCCTCCTGGTCCGTCTCCGGCTTCTGTGCACCACACGATTTCATCCAGCCCTTTAGCCGTGACAGTTTGCACTGACCCGATGGAATCGGGTGAAGCACAGGCCTCCATGACGGATGTTCTTCAAGGCATCATGGCTCGCTTGGAACAGGTAGAGGCTACCCAGCGTCAAGTGGCTCAATTTCTCCAGACCTTGTCACCACCTCAGGCGGCTCCCCCAGTTTCGGCAGCACCAACCTCCGGAGCTTCGACCTCTGCTGCTCCTCCTGGGCCAGCTGCTCCTCACCATCTACAGCTATCAACCCCCAGTAAATATGACGGGTCCCCGAGGGGGTGTCGAGGATTCCTGAATCAATGTGACGTCCATTTTACCCTCCAGCCTTCCAATTTCCCCTCTCCCAAGACTCGGGTGGCTTACATCGTGTCCCTACTGGCGGGTCCAGCCCTGGAGTGGGTGTCCCCCCTTTGGGAGCGTGCGGATCCCATCCTCAACAACTATGAAGAATTTGTGGCCTCCTTCCGTCGCATCTTCGACGAGCCTGGCAGAGTGTCCTCCGCAGCCACGGAGATCCTAAGGATTCGTCAGGGCAGTCGCCCAGTGGGACAATATGTCGTACAATTTCAAACCCTGGCTTCCGAACTCAGATGGAACGAAGAGGCTCTCGTTTCTGCCTTCTGGAATGGCCTAGCCGGGCGCATCAAGGACGAGTTAGCAACTCGCGATTCTCCTTCCACCCTGGCTGAACTCATTTCATTATGTAACAAGGTCAATCTGCGACTCCAAGAACGCCAACTTGAGAGGAATCGCTCTGATCGCCTTCGCCCTCGATTCCCTTCCAATGTCGCACCAGCTTCCAAACCAACCCCGCCTCCTGCGGTGTCAACAGATGAGCCCATGCAAATCAACCGCTCCCGTCTTTCTCTCGAAGAGAAGTCCCGAAGACGGCGAGAGAATCGTGTGTGTCCCCAAGGAAGAAAAAGAGTTCAGGCCCTATTGGACTCTGGAGCAGCGGGAAACTTCCTTTCTTCCTCATTTGTCACCCAACATGCCCTGCCTGTACAACCCCTGGATCACTCGCTGGTCCTCACTGCAGTGGATGGGAGTCGAATTCGTAGTGGACAAATCACCCATCAGACCACCCCGGTGACACTGCTCATAGGAGCTCTACATCAAGAGACCCTCGAATTCTTCATTCTTCCACAGTCCTCACACCAAATGGTCCTGGGCCTTCCCTGGCTCTCCAAACATAACCCACACATCGATTGGACCAATATGGAGGTCAAGGCCTGGGGAACAGATTGCCAGTCTACTTGCATTCCTCAGATCCTTCCGGTCTACCAGACCCATCCACAAAGTGAGGGTAACTGTCCTTCATCCTCTTCAGTTCCACCCTTGTCGATACCCGCACCATATCGTTCATTTACAGATGTCTTCAGTAAAGGTGGTGCCGACACCCTGCCTCCTCACCGTCCTTGGGACTGCCCGATAGAGCTGGTGGCCGGGAAATTCCCTCCTCGTGGCCGCATCTATCCCCTGTCGCTACCCGAGACTGAGGCCATGTCCTCGTACATTCAAGAGAACTTAAACAAAGGTTTCATTCGACCATCTACTTCTCTGGCCGGGGCCGGGTTTTTCTTTGTGAAAAAGAAGGATGGCGGTCTTCGGCCATGTATCGACTATAGGGGCCTGAACGACATCACCATTAAAAACCGCTATCCCTTACCCCTTATCGCAGAACTATTCGACAAGATCAGAGGGGCAGTAATCTTTACTAAATTGGACCTGCGAGGGGCCTACAATTTGATCCGGATCCATCCAGGTGACGAGTGGAAGACGGCTTTTAATACGCGCGACGATCACTATGAATACCTGGTGATGCCCTTCGGCCTTTGTAACGCCCCCGCCGTCTTCCAACAGTTTGTAAATGATATCTTTCGGGACTTGCTGTACCACTCCATCGTAGTCTATCTAGACGATATACTCATCTTCTCTCCAAATCTTCAACTTCACAGACAGACAGTGTCCGAAGTCCTACGACGTCTTCGCCAAAATCAACTGTTCTGCAAGTTGGAGAAGTGCGTTTTTGAGGTCACGTCCATTCCATTCTTGGGTCACATTCTCTCCGCCACTGGGATAGAGATGGACCCAGAGAAGGTGAGAGCCATCCAAGACTGGGCAGCCCCCACAACACTCAAAGGGATTCAGAGATTCCTAGGGTTCTCAAACTATTACCGGCAATTTATCCGGAACTTCTCTACTATCGCTGCTCCCCTCACTGCTCTCACTTGCAAGGGAGCTGATCCAAGCCGATGGTCGCCAGAAGCATCCTCTGCCTTCCAGCAGTTAAAGAGAGCATTCATGACAGCACCAATCCTCCTCCAACCAGACCTCGACAAGCCCTTCATTCTCGAGGTGGACGCATCCTTGGAAGGGATCGGGGCCATCTTGTCACAAAAAGGTGAGGATCAAGAATTACACCCTTGTGCCTTCCTCTCCAAAAAATTCCTCCCGGCAGAAAGGAATTACCCCATCGGGGAACAGGAGTTGCTTGCAGTCAAAACTGCTTTAGAGGAGTGGCGCTACCTTCTGGAGGGGGCGCGGCATAAGATCACCGTGTATTCAGACCACAAAAATCTGTCCTTTCTCAAACAAGCTCAGTGCCTTACTGCCCGCCAAGCCCGTTGGGCCATGTTCTTTGAACGCTTTGATTTCCAAATTATATTCCGACCTGGAACCACGAATACTAAGGCGGACGCTCTATCCCGCTCCTTTGAGACGACCTCTGACCTAGAGATACCTCCTCGTCCAATCCTCGATCCGGTGGTCTTCGCCCAAGTAACCGTACAGCCATCTCCTACTCCAGGTAAAACGTTCGTTCCCCCCGAACTCCGCAAGAAAATATTGTCATGGGCACACTCTTCCCGCTTCGCAGGGCACGCAGGAGCACAAAAGACCTTGATGTTCCTGTCACGTTCTTATTGGTGGCCAACCATCCGCCACGACGTAACCAACTTCGTCGCCTCTTGTGTAAAATGTGCTCAGCATAAGGTGCCCAGAACAACTCCCGCTGGTCCTTTCCGCCCTCTAACCATTCCCACAGAACCATGGACCCATCTGTCAATGGACTTCATTTGCGAACTACCTCCCTCAAAAGGTCATACTGCAATCTGGGTAGTGGTTGACCGATTCTCTAAAATGGTCCATTTCGTCCCACAAAAAGGTCTCCCCTCTGCTCCAGTACTGGCTCAGCTATTTATCTCAACCATTTTTAAACTTCACGGACTGCCCAAAGAGATTGTATCCGACCGCGGAGTACAGTTCGTTGCAAAGTTCTGGAGAGCTCTCTGTGCCGCGGTACAGGTCAAACTCAAGTTTTCCACTGCCTTTCATCCCCAGACCAACGGCCAGACAGAACGGGTGAATCAAGACTTGGAGGCCTTTATCCGACTGTTTGTCTCGTCTTCCCAAGATGACTGGGTGGATCTTCTCCCGTGGGCAGAATATATGCATAACAACTCCTATCACTCTTCCTCCGGAACCACCCCCTTCTTTACAGTATTCGGCAAACATCCACGATCTCCAGATTTCTCAGAATTATCCTCTTCCGAAGTTCCTGCAGCAACCACTTCATTACAACGCTTTGCTAAAATCTGGTCGGATGTCCACACCGCTCTCCTTAAATCTTCCGCCCGATACAAGAGGATGGCAGACAGGAAAAGAAGGGCAGCGCCCAGATTGAAAGTCGGAGACCGAGACCGGGTATGGCTGTCTCCCGCCATATACGCCTCCGTCTGCCCTCTATGAAGCTGGCTCTCCGGTTCATTGGACCATACCCTATCACCCAAGTCATTAATCCGGTCGCTTATAGACTTCAACTTCCTCCTTCCCTAAGGATTTCCAATTCCTTCCATGTGTCCCTCCTCAAGCCTTTAAGGTTGAACTCTTATCAAAAGAAGATTCCCAAACCGCCCAAGATTAACTCTGAAAGTGGGGCTGAATTCGAGGTAAGACGCATTATAGACTCTCGTTGCCGCAATTCTCGTACCCAGTATCTGGTGGAATGGGTTGGGTTTGGTCCCGAAGAGAACTCTTGGGTGGATTCCATTGATTTGCACGCTCCGAAACTGATAAAGCAATTTCTCCAGAGAAATCCTCACAAGGCCCATAGGCGCCCTGGGGTCACCCTGAAAAGGGGGGGTACTGTCACACGTAGCCGCGACGGAGCGCGGCGGGTACAGTACTCACCCGTCCGCGCCCGCCGCCGGCTAGCGTGTGCAGGCTCCGGTCTGCGGTGTGCGGGTAGCGGCAGCTCTGGGTAGGGATGGCAGCAGGGGAGCGTCGGGTAGCGGTGTCTTTGCAGATAGTGGTGCTGGGAGGCCGGCGTCGCCATCTTGGTTGAGGGCAGGAGACAGATTGGCCCAGAGTGGAGGTTCCCTCCTCATCCTGCGCTGACAGCCAATGGCAGCCGTCCCCTGGGGATATAAGGGATCTGCCTAGGCTGTTCAGTGTCAGTGCAATGAGTCTTTGGAGTCATTCACAACTCCTAGCTGTTTCCCGGATCCTGGCTCTTTCTCTCCTGACTCTGGTGCCTTGCTCCCTGCATCTTGCTACAAGGAAGTTTTCTCCTGACACCAATGCTGCAAGTCCTACCTAGTGCTTGTTCCTGCTTGTGTCCCAGAATTACCCTGCACAGCATTCCGCTGCCCTCCTTCAAACAACTCATTCATTCCATCATCTTTCAGTCATCCGGATCCATTTCTTCTGTCATCAAATCAACCTCTTTCCGGATCTTCCTCTATGTACTCTGGCTCATCAAATACACGTTTCCAGATTTACCTGCTCGTTATTAATATTGTGCTGGACTCTATTTAATTTATCCCAACTGTCACTTAAAGAAGTATTTGAGTGAAGTTTATCATTTATGAAATCTGTTATTAAACCTGCACGTTTCAATCCTACTCCTCCTGGTCCGTCTCCGGCTTCTGTGCACCACACGACTCCATCCAGCCCTTTAGCCGTGACAGGCTTGCTGCATGTTACACAACATAGCCCTGTCCCAACCTGCCTATGTGGAGGAGGAACATGCAGCAGTCGTGCAGGAAGCCCAACCTACCACACCTTGGGTAGTGAGGGGTACGCAGAGGGGGAATCTGATGCGTACACAAATCATCAGGCGTTACTTTTCTGGTAAGCACATGTGCCCTGCATTCCAACATGTACCTTTGCTGTAAGTGTACTCATAAACAAATTATTTAGCAATACCATCTGTTTCCACCCACATTTAGCCTAATACACAGAGCCCAACTGATGCAGCTGGTGGTGCTGACCTATCCCTTGCTGTAATCAACCTTGTAAGTACATAGGGGGAGGGGCCCTAAACTGCACACCCTGGACATATGAGGTGCTACCTGCTGAGACCTGTAGTGCAGCAAGCAGGAGGAGGAGTTTGCAGGTGCACACTAAATATAAATGCTAGACCTTTTAATATCTTTGCTATATTGCATTGGAGGTTATTAGCATAATGATGGCCATTATTATGGGCTTGTCCACCGCGTCCAGGTTACCTCAATAGGACAAGTCCCGAACACTACTCTGAGACAGGTCCAGGGCACAGGACCCCCCAGGCCAGCCCAGCAGAACCACCCCATGGCATCACATTAGTGTGAAATTGAAGTGAAAGTAAAAAGGATAGGGGAAATTATATGTGATAAGACTTACCTAAGTAAGAGGTAATAATACCTCAAATAACATTTGTAACATGTATGAATTAAGATTGCTCTAAAACATGGCTCACCTGGTGTTGTGGAACTACACGTGCCAGCATGCCCTGACACACAATAACCATTACAGTCCAAACAATGAGTGCCAGAGCTTGCTGGAATATGTAGTTCCACAACCTTTGACGGGCTAGAAGTTACCCAACACTACTTTTCAGCAATCCCCTTGTCATATACCATTACACTATGTCAGATTTCACACAACAATTGCTTTAAAAATAATACACAGACAAAATGGTATGCGTTTAGACATTTTTACTGCAGTATAGTATGTCATAAACAACCTGCATTTTTGTCACTCAAACATTCAAACTGTCGGGGGATGTAACAAGATGTATTGCATATTAGATGCAAATTAAAAATGTATTAAAAATATGACCTATTTTCTCCCACCATCAGGCCACCCTAAACCACTTCTTGAAGCTGTACCCAGGCCACCCCGGGTCCTAATACTCCGACGGGGTGGGGAAGTGGGGGAGCCACTTACTGGGGTGCTAGATACACTACTCAGTGTAGATGCTGCTGCACCTATGACATTGCCTTCCATCTGCTGAAGTTGTGCCTGCATACCTATTAAGGCATTGGTCTGCGCTGTGCATGATTGGCTAAGTGCAGCTATACTTTGCGCAAGGCTGCCAATATGGCTATTCTGTTCCCTTACAGCAGAAGTAAGATCTGCAAAACGGGTGTCAATGCTATTAGCCATGCGCACATGAGTACCTACACCAACCCGTACCACCCTTGAAATTTTTCTTAATTGAAGAAAAGTGTGACGCATGTACCCCTGGATGTTCCCTATTTGCAGGCTTTGGGAGGCCATAAATTCAATTTGTTTCTCCTTGAAATTTACCAAGGAGTTAGCTACTTGTGCAGCAGAAGCTGCTGTATGGGGTGTGTTTGTGGGTGGGGGTGGGTTGGGAGTCACCCCACTTGGGGGAAGATCACTCTGTGATGACGTCTGTATTTCCTCCTCAGCCGCAAAGGTCTCCACAGGTTCGAGAATGATGTCCATTTCGTCCAACATCATCATAGAGGATTCTGTTGGTTGTGTTCCTAGTTGTGAACAGTACCTGTGGATACAGATGAAGAGGTAAGTACTGATGCATATATAGGCCAGCCTCTCTTCAGTACTGTTTTTGAAAGGGCTTGAGATGCTGAATGCACATACCTAGGGGTATTATGTACTTACACATGTACCCCGATACTGCATGTAACATTGACATTAATAATAAGTGAGATGGCTAGGTCAGATTACATTAATTTCCGTTGCAATGTAGCAGCAGGAGATGAATGTAGTGTGAGATATTGTTGATGTGACATGGGTGTGTGTACTGTATGTGTAATGGCCTGTTTTTTGTTCATTTACCTGCTTCCACAGATTCTGCAGCAACGGGCCTTCTTTTCTTTGATGCGTGAGCACTTCGGGACGGACAATCTGTGAAAGGAAAGATGGGCAGCCATTATCTACCTTGCAATGGATAAGCATTTATGCCAAAAATGCATTGAAATGACATTACTGGACAATACTTCCTTTGGTTAAGGACTACATTATTTAGTCCCCACATCATTTGACATATGTTTTACACCTGAATTTTTAGTTAGATTATTATTAAACTATTGGACACATTGCAACTGGTGGATAATCTGTGGTATGTAGGCATGGCAGCTAAACCACCAGTACACCATTTTTTTTTTGGGCCACATACATGTTAGGCTGCTAGAAAGAATGTTACAGTGTTGATCAATATCAGCAGTTGTGGAACTACAAGGCCCAGCATTATGACCAATTTGAAAGTAGGAGCAGGCAATTTTTTGTGCTTGACCTTGCTGGGCTATGTAGTTCCACAGCAGCACTTTACTTAGCATAACAATACAAGTGAACATTACAGTTTGAAAACATCGGCATGTATGTTTAAGATTGCATGTGGTCACACTTACCAGCTCTGGATGGCGTCGGCGGCCTATCGGTATCCGCGACGTGCATGCCAGGCAGGACCTCAGGGGGTATGATTCTTTTGAGCTTGACCTCATAGGACGTGTAGCAGACAGTGGTGGGGCTTCCTCCGCCAGTCTTGGTGGCCTCCTCCAACTCCATGGCCATTTTACTTTTCAGCTGTCTCTTGATATCATTGAACCTCTTCTTGACATTTCTGACCAGGCGCTTGTGCTGACTTACAGCGTTCACCGCCTGGGTGATGTCCTTCCACATAGCCCTTTTGCGCTGTGCAGTGGTCTTGTGGTGACTTTTCCCCAGTAACCGGTCAAACACTGGTATGATAGCCCGGACAAGCGCAGCATTTTCCTCGTAGGAGAATCTGACCTTTCGGCCACTTTTTGTGCGGCCAGCTTCTACCTCCTCCTCATTTTCTACTCCAGCCATGTACCCCACCTCCTCCATGCCAGTGTCTTCCTCCTCCTTACCTCCATCTTCCTCCACCTCTGACATGTGGCCCTCCTGCAGCTGCTCTGGGGTATGGAATAGGTCCTGGGTATAGGATGGGGATGCCAGCGGATCCTCCACCTCCTCCTGCTGGGGCTGGTCCGCCAGGGCCTGGTCTGGGGCTGGCCTCGCTGTGGCCATGCTGCCTGCCACACTGCTGCCACTCCCTGTAATGAAGGACGACCTCAGCAGTCCTCTGCTGCCTCCCCCACTTGGCTGGCTGCTGCCACTGCTCCCTCTGCCACTTCTCCCTCTGCCACTGCTCCCTCTGCCACTTCTCCCTCTGCCACTGCTCCCTCTGCCACTTCTCCCTCTGCCACTGCTCCCTCTGCCACTGCTCCCTCTGCCACTCCTCACTCTGTCAATCCTCACTCTGCCACCAACACCTCTTCCTCTGCTCACACTGCCACTGCTCCTCTCCATGCTCCTTACTTCCTATCAAAGAGTGAAATGGCGCCAGTGCCCCTTTATATAGGGGGTGTGATGCATAATGGAGGGGACAGAGGTGGGCCAATAGGTTAGGGGGTTCTTAGTCATGCGGAGACAGTTTTGTAAATCGCACTCCGGTTGGTCCAAAACTCCCACATGACCGGCGGAAGAAATCACACTTTTTTGTGTCATAAATTCGCACCACTTCGCAGCAAATCGCACTACATTGCACTTTTCAGCCTCCAAATCGCATCCCATTAAATATGCGAATTATTACCAAAAAATGCGAATTAAAAAAGTGCGAATAGAGGTGATGTGGTGCGAGATAAAAAAATGCGCATTTATCTCATCCCATAGAATGTCACCCAAAATGTCTACTGTTGACACATTGTGCATGTTAACCTCTTGATGTTGACCTTGACATTGTCAACCTATTCCATGCCATTCCTACGCCTCTCCAATACGTGGGGATTCTGAGGAACCAAGTGAGGAATTAAGGTGCCCACACACTAGAACAATTTTTTTGCCGACTGGCCAATTTCCTACCGACCGGCCTAAAAAAACGGCAGCTTTTTACCGAAAGTCGGCCGATATGGGTCAGGTGCGGGCTCCTGCAGACCTTTTGCTAAATATTCCTATCTAACATGAGCTCAGAATATTTAGCAAAAGATCCACAGGAATGCACGTTGGATCTTAAGAGAAATCTTTGGTAAAGATGTGCGCTTGCCTGAAATCTTTTGTCCAGGACGGACAAAAGATTTCAAGGCTAATTTATGCGCACATCTTAAGATTGCAGATCTTTCTAGTGGGCTCCTTTAGACCCAGAATGGTAGGTCAGGTACTGTACGTAGGTCAATGCTCTACATAGATAGTATTGTCCTGGGGCATGAAACAGCATACAGAGGATCTCCATGGGAAATACTGTAGTGATAGTCCGTGGTTGCTCCTTATGGGGTGAGGGACCAGGATAGACAATCGTTCCAGTGTACATTAAACATATAAAGACGATTAATTTACTTGTCAGCTCTAAACAAAACAGTGATAATTTAAAGATCAAATAATTATGTTAAATGGAGTGTGTTTAATATGAAATGTTCTCTCTTCCTGAGCAGAATGCTGTAAAAGGACGTGTTATTTTACACTGCATTTAGTACAAGCAATGATAAATATATTGTACTCGCCATAACTGCCGCTGGGATGGTGAAGCCTGTTTCATACTAATTTGCAAATAAATGAAACGAGGTCTAATTCGTTAAACAGGCACTCAATTTAATTGTGCTAAGTTAATGCAGAAAGACTTAAAACTGTATCTCCCATGCATTAATAGAACTTATTTGAAGCATTTCTGTTTTGATCACCACACACTAGACTGTACAGATGGGATGATTCGAGATTTACCAACAGGCCATGTTTTCCAGACCACCTAGCCTGTGCACAGGTGTAGTCAGTACTAAAATGCACATTCAACAGACTCACATGTGGCCTGAAAATACATGATCTGTTGGTAAATCTCGAGGACCGGTTTGGCTACCCTTGCCGTACAGTATAAGACCTTGATATGTGTAGTATCAACAGCGAAGAAGCGAATAGTTTGAAACACATAGAAATGGGGGTTGAGGAGATAACTGAACAAGTTATGCAAGTAAAGCTGTGTAGGCCGGTACTATGTACCATTCAGAAATGAGTAGGCGGTATGCCGAATATCCTCTGACCTTACCACAGGCACCATTAGCTAGCCAAGCAGCTCTGGAACTGATGGGCATGCCCCCACAGTGGTGAGAGATGGGGGGGTGTCATGTCTACACAAATCCATGATATATGGCCACTGTGCTGTGTGGCCATGCCCCTTTTTTGGAAAAGCAACCTTAGATGGAAGCACGGACTACCTAGTCTACTTTCACCACTGGAACTAGGCTGGCTAATCCCGAGCCATTCATTCAATTTGAAGGAAAAAAACATCAGGCTCGGAAGGAAACACACTTTAATAACAATACTGCGGGTATGGGTGGAGAGGATGCTGCAGGAACATGGGTGGACGAGGCAGAGAGGGAGGTCCGAGGCGGCAGTGGGGTGGCGAGTAAGTATGTGGACAGTGCTAGTGTGCAGTCACGGAGGGGGGTTATTTTAAGTATTAGTTTGGGGACTTAAGATTAGGCTCTGGGGGGCGGGGGGGTAAGGTTTAGGCTGTTTGAAGGAAGGTTTTGCGGAGCAGGAAGAGGGTAAATATACTTACCTGATCCCTGTCGGGATTCTCTCCTTCTGGATGCCTGCATGAGTATTCTATTCCCAGAAGCAGATAGTGGGAGGAGGATACAGATCCTCTGAGAGTCTCCACTGTGTGAGATGGATTTTGTGGGGCCCTTCCACAGGCATGATGGTGTAAAAAGTAAACCTTAGAAACATACAATAAGAATCTGGGTGATCCGAGTGACGACCATTCAACTGCTAGTTCAGTATGGCCAGAGTCTCAGTGTGGGTACAGCAGGTACTGTACCCCTATAAAAATACAATACACCTGTATAAATGAAGTCTGACCCGGGGTTCTAACTGATGCTTGGTACTGCACTGGTGCTGGGTCTTGAAGGCTGCAGGATCTTAATATGTGCAGGTTGGGGTTGCTCCGGTGGCACTGGCTTGGTCCTGGCTGCTGCGCTGGGGTAATCTCAGATTGCACTCCTCACTCCAATGACTGTAGACTCTGTGTGATTGCGGGAAGGTCAATGGTGATGGGCAATATCATGACACAGCATGACATGCCCTGAACCTACAGTGGTCCTCTTGGAACAGATCGCATGGGGGCCAGGGATGCTTGGTACCCACTAGGCCTTAGGCAAGCACCAAGGTTTCTTTGTGGTAAATCCAAACCTTTATTAATCATGGTTACAACTGACTTCAGTGATGTTACAAAAAGGAATTATTCATCCACAACCCCCCAAGAGTGGAAAACCAAATGATTGCTTTAATACATTTTCACAGTATATGTATTTCATAAAGTCTCTGTACCAGGTTCGCGCAAGTGTCTCACACGCTCGCACGTCCATTACTGTGAATGGGACACTCTGAAAACATCCCTCCAAAAATGGCCACCGCCTTGGAGGAGACAGATGCCTATGGTCCTATTGCGTCTGTCAGAGGAGCGCAGCATATACAGCATTACCCAAAAGTGCTGTATTCTTGGAATGCTTATGTGTCAACGAGCATGTAACCCCTCTCAACAACCAAGTAACCCCTGGCAACAACCAAGTAACCCCTGGCAATGTGCACAAAACATCTAGCAATGAGCCTGTAACCTCTGTCAATGAGCATGTAACCCCTGTCAATGAGCATATAACCCCTTTCAACAACAGGTAAAAAAAAAACTTTAATCAATGTATGGGGGGGGGGGGGGGCACCAGAAATGTTTTTGGCAGGGGGCACAACATTGCTAGATACCCCACTGCCTAAGGGGAATTACTAAATTAATTGAGCAGCTTTCGGTTTGTAATATTTTGCACTTACCCGGATCCTGAGGGGGACTCCCAATTGTTTTGGTAGGCCCACGCACCCCCTCAAGAGGGGAGCTAACCTACAGTCCTGTGGAGGGGCGGGACCTAATGGGGCAATTAGCTCTGCTCTGCCCCCATTGCTTCTCCGAGAGTGGAAAGCATTAAAGAAGGAAAATGTATTCAACATTGTACATATATCACCATATCTCTAGAATATGCACTACAGCGCAGAATCTCAAACTCGGACCCCACACACAGGGCAGGTTTTGCAGGTCTCCTCACGGACTCTCAAGTGAAATAATTTGCTGCAACTGTGGATCTTTTAAAATGTGGGTGACCTGTAAAATATGTGAATTGTGTGGGGTCCTGAGGACCGAGTTTAAGAACCTACTGCACTACAGTATACACTTTCATCTTCTTCTGAGACTATGGGGGTTATTCCATTTCATTCGGTCCTCTGTGCATTCACACGGAGGACTGATGTTGCGCGTCTGCGCATGCGCAGGCACATTTCTGCGCATGTGCAGACGTAGGGTGCGTGCACCCACAGCAAAGATTCGGTTCGCCAGGTGCACGCACCCATGACAGCACGCGGGTGACGGAGAAGGGCGGGGGGCGCCGGGCTGCCCCATTACCATATGGGAACGCCAAGCTTTCCATGGGCGTTCCCATGAGAATACTGCACGTTCTTATGGTAATGAGGCATTGACGCGTGTGCGGGGGGCTGGCAGCTGACATCACCGGATGTCAGCTGCCCGCCCATATCCACGCCAGCGTGCACGCATATGTAAGGAACTTAAAAGTCACTTTTATATGTGTGTTCCTTCCACATCTTTCGATGGTCACCGACCATCGAAAGATGTGGGCGGTTACCCGAGGCATACAAATGGATGTTATGCTAAACATCCATTCGCAGCCTGTACGGGCGAACCCACACTGGGAGAGGGGGGCGGGTGGGCGTTCATTCGCCGGGAGGGGTTTGGTTGATTTGCAAGAATAACCCCCTATGGATCCCGCTCAGCTCTAGCATTGCTGTTGAGCAGCTGTAAGTTCCCCAATTGTACTACAAAGGAGAATACATTAGAAATATTTCCCAGAGAAACTGAAAAACACCTGAAACTTTTATCCTTCACAGAACATTCTGTACCTGGGTGATTAATGCCGGTGTACCAGTACCGGAACAAGGATCTCAGCTTGTTCCCATTATATCGGAGATGCAACTGATTGAATCTTATCGGTATGGGAAATAAAAAACCCTAGAGGGAGATGTATCAAACCTTCAAAAGATGACAGAGAACTTGCAGCAATAAATCAGATTCTAACATATTTACCAGACGGTACTAGATAAATGATGTCTACAAGCGATGGGGGCAGTATATATATATATATATACTGTATATATATATCTCCTATATATTTGGCTACATCTGTCACTCAAAGTGGGTGTCTGTGTCTATAACGCTCTGTTCCTGGACTTTCCTCTTAATGTGTGATTGCCTTCATCTGTGCTGAACACCTTTCTGAGAAATTAACCTGTTTAAAACAGGTGATGGCAATCATACATTAAGGGGAAGTCTAGAAACAGAGCATTGTGTCCCTCCTGGAGAGGGTCATGTTGGGAGGTATGTGACAGAGAACCAGCCCAGTGAGCCCACAGACAGTGCCAGACACCCACTGCCTTCCCATGTTGCCCAGCACTGCTACTCCACAGCCACCAGGTGAGCGCCCCCCTCCCGCGATTTGCGGCAAAACCTCCCCCCCCGCGCGCCCCCCCTCCCGCGATTCGCGCCAAAAACACCCGCTCCCCCGCGACCCCCCCTACCGCGATTCGCAGCAAAAACACCCCCGCGACCCCCCCTCCCGCGATTCGCTGCAAAAAGAACCCCCCCACGACCCCTCCCGCGAATCGCGGCAAACCCTCCCCCGTGACCCCCCCCCGATTCGCGGAAAAAACACCCCCCCTGCGACCTCCCTCCCGCGATTCGCGGCAAAAAGAACCCCCCGCGACCCCCCCTTGCACGATTGGCGGCACCCCCCCTGCGACCCCCCTCCCGCGATTCGCGGCATCCCCCCCCCACCCCCGCAATTCGCAGCAGCCCCAGGATTAAATGGCACATGCAAAACACTGACATGGCTATGGTCGACAATGAAAAAGGTTGACATGAGTTTTTGAAGATTTATTTTTAATTTTTTTAATTTTTTCATATTCATTGTCATGTGTCAACATGGACATCAATGAAGTGGCACACTTATGTCAACATTTACATGTGTTGACCTTTCTGTGTTGATTTTTTCTTGTGGCGATTCGCGTCACACCCCCCCGCAACCCCCCCTCCCGCGATTCGCGGCACCCCCCGTGACCCCCCACCTCCCGCAATTCGCGGCAACCCCCCACCGGAACCCCTGTGAACCCCGCCCTCCCGCGATTCGCGGCACCCACCCCCGCGACCCCCCCTCCCGCAATTCGCGGCACCCCCCCGTGATTCGCGGCAGCTCCAGAAATAAATTGCACATGGAAAACACTGACATGGCTATGGTCGACAATGAAAAAGGTTGACATGAGTTTTTGAAGTTTTTTGTAATTTTTTGAATATTTTCATATTCATTCTCATGTGTCGACATGGACACCAATGAAGTGCCACACTTATGTCAACATTTACATGTGTTGACCTTTCTGTGTTGATTTTTTTCTTGTGGCGATTCGCGTCACACCCCCCGCAACCCCCCCTCCGGCGATTCCCGGCACCCCCCCGCGACCCCCCCTCCCGCAATTCGCGGCAACCCCCCACCGGAACCCCCATGAACCCCGCTCTCCCGCGATTCGCGGCACCCACCCCCCGCAACCCCCCCCTCCCGCAAATCGCGGCACCCCCCGCGATTCGCGGCAGCCCCAGGATTAAATGGCACATGCAAAACACTGGCACGGCTATGGTCGACAATGAAAAAGGTTGACATGAGTTTTTGAAGATTTATTTCATTTTTTGAATGTTTTCATATTCATTGTCATGTGTCAACATGGACACCAATGAAGTGGCACACTTATGTCAACATTTACATGTGTTGACCTTTCTGTGTTGATTTTTTCTTGTGGCGATTCGCGTCACACCCCCCCGCAACCCCCCCTCCCGCGATTCGCGGCACCCCCCGTGACCCCCCATCTCCCGCAATTCGCGGCAACCCCCCACCGGAACCCCTGTGAACCCCGCCCTCCCGCGATTCGCGGAACCCAACCCCGCGACCCCCCCCTCCCGCAATTCGCGGCACCCCCCGTGATTCGCGGCAGCTCCAGAATTAAATTGCACATGGAAAACACTGACATGGCTATGGTCGACAATGAAAAAGGTTGACATGAGTTTTTGAAGTTTTTTTTTTTCATTTTTTGAATATTTTCATATTCATTCTCATGTGTCGACATGGACACCAATGAAGTGCCACACTTATGTCAACATTTACATGTGTTGACCTTTCTGTGTTGATTTTTTCTTGTGGCGATTTGCGTCACACCCCCCCCCACAACCCCCACTCCCGCGATTCACGGCACACACACACCTCCCCCGCGATTCTCGGCACCCCACCCCGTGACCCCCCTCCCGTGATTCACGGCACACCCCCGCGACCCCCCCTCCCATGATTCGCCGCAACCCCCGCCCCGTAACCCCCCCTCCCGCAATTCGCGGCACCCACCCCCGCGACCCCCCCTCCCGCAATTCGCAGCACCCCCCCGCGATTCAGGGCAGCTCCAGAATTAAATTGCACATGGAAAACACTGACATGGCTATGGTCGACAATGAAAAAGGTTGACATGAGTTTTTGAAGTTTTTTTTTCATTTTTTGAATGTTTTCATATTCATTCTCATGTGTCGACATGGACACCAATGAAGTGCCACACTTATGTCAACATTTACATGTGTTGACCTTTCTGTGTTGATTTTTTCTTGTGGCGATTCGCATCACACCCCCCCCCACCCCCCGCAACCCCCACTCCCGCGATTCACGGCACACACACACCACCCCCGCGATTCTCGGCACCCCACCCCGTGACCCCCCCTCCCGTGATTCACGGCACACCCCCCGCGACCCCCCCTACCATGATTCGCCGCAACCCCCGCCCCCGTAACCCCCCTCCCGCGATTTGCGGCAACCCACCCCGCGACCCCCCTCCCGCGATTCTCTGCAATCCCTCCCCTCCCGCGATTCGCAGCATCCACCCCCCCACAACCCCCCCTCCTGCAATTCGCGGCACCCCCCGCGACCCCCCCTCCTGCAATTCGCGGCACCCTCCGCGACCCCCCCTCCCGCGATTCGCGGACACCTAAGTTGCAATACAGGCATCTTTCATACAATTCTAACCATATTTCTTATATACAAACGTTCACAAATTAAGGGGGCGCAGCCCCTTACGACGGTGTGAAGAGCGCCCGTAGGGCGCGATGAATCACCTTGTATATATATATATATATATATATATTATCCCCTTAGTGTTAATATAGTGTTGGTACTTTTCTGCAAGTTCTAATTTTGATCTAGGTGCTAATATCTGATCGCCCCTGGGCCCTGGTGGCTGCATAGCGATGTCACCCCCTGCACCCACCATAGCTATGCCTATGGGTTACAGCGAGTCATACTTACTGCAGGAAGCGTTGCAAGATCTGCAGGAGACTGCCCGGACATCAGCGCAGGACTCGCGGAATCGGATACGTCACCACTAGCGCCTCAGCTGCATTTTGTTGCTTTTCTATCCATGTCGACATTTAATCAGCATCGACTTGATAAATATTGACAAATTATAACACATCCATTCATTGCACGGGGTATAAGTTTTAAAGGGGGTGCAAATCATTTTGGAAAAGCATGAAAATTTCTATGACATAAAAAAGAAGGTATGTGTAATATATGTCCTGTATTATAGGAGACTATAACTGGTATATTGCATCATGTCTTACAGCATATTTCCATATGACGATAATGTGTAAAATCCAGACCAGGTTTTAGATCAGCAGCAGGAAAATTAAATCCAGTCCAGGTTTCCTAACTGATGTGATCTGGGTTGGATGGATTAGCAGCACCTGTGTTCTCCTGATATAAGTGTTTCCAGGGCAGATGGTCATTGCTTCTGATGATGGAACAGCTGCCCAGGTGATAGGCCGGGGTGTGGGCTACTGTAGGGACCACTGGAACATAGGGGATTATTCTGTTGATTCTCAAGGCTGCAAATTCCTAGCCTTGCAAGTCCACCAAACTCCGCCTTGCGAATGGTGGCTTGGCCTCCACCCATGCACAGCGTGTGTTCGCAGGTACTGGCTGTGAATGGATGTTTGACCCAAACAGCCATTCGCAGGCTGCAGGGGAACACCCACATTATTTGGTGGTCGCCGAATGACGTGAAAGTCACATGCACATCTGCGGTTGCTCAGAGCAACCTTAGATGTGCGTGCACATTCTGAAGGAAGTGAGCGGGCATCTGACATCTGGAGATGGCAGGCAGCTACCCACCCCTGGCGCCCATGTCCCCCGGTGATTTCCATGGGAACGCTGGACATTCCCATGGGCGAGTCCCCCAGCCCACTGCCTCATGCCCCCAACTATGTTGTTAGACAGGGGTGGCCAAACCGGTCCTCAAGATCTACCAACGGTCCATGTTTTCCAGATCACCTAGCTGGTGCACAGCTGCAGTCATTACTGTCGCCTTCCCCAGATCACCAGCTGGTGCACAGCTGTAGTCATTACTAACGGTCACATTTTCAAACCAGCTGCATTCATTCCTATTACAGATCCACAGGTTGCCTGGAAAACATGCACAGTTGGTACATCTTGAGGACAGGTTTGGCCACCCCTGTTGTTACACCTGTATGCTGCAATGCTGTGACCATGCTTGCCTATGCTGATTACCTGGTATGCTGTCTACCTGCTCCAAAATAAAGACCAAAACTTCATCTAATCCAGTGTACAGTGTGTGATTCCTTGTCACAAGTGTTATTCATATTATACTGACGGCATATGTTTTTTTATAAGTGGCTTTTAGCATTTGTCCTAGACTTAATAAATAAGTAGGTAGCTGGATACTATTGATCAAATACTTAAAATGTGAATTAAAGGCCAAAGTCTATATATAGTATTTCTGTTGCCATGAAAATGTATTAAGATTTCCATTAAGTCATAGTGCCCAACAATTAAACAGCACAAAACTGCGGTACTAGAGCTTTTCCTTCCTTTGTATTCATTCTTCATTCATGGCACATATTCAGAGGCTAAAGCAAGCTGGTTACTGTAACAGGTTATACTGTACTTCTGCGTGCTACGTTATATTATTACAATCCACGTCAAGTATAATGGTTACAACTGCAAAAGGAGTTCCGGCAAGTTCCAAACTTTGCAAAGATCAATTTTGCTGACAACTGAAGGTACAACTCTACCGCCAAAGGATGAGCCACACAAAAAACGGTTCTTTTCATCTTATACTGCGCAGAACAGTGAGTCGTGACCTACCTCCTATAAAAAAAAGACTTTGCAGACTTAATTGAAGCCAGTTACTGAACATTGTGGGCGAAAATGAATGGAAATCCACATCGTGTAATGATGCTCCGCTGTGAGCTGAAATTTGTAAAGCGTTTGACTGGGGCTCATAAACCATGACCTCAGGAAGACCCGTTACTTTCATCACCTGGCAGAAGTGATTTAATGAATCGTTTGTAATATTGTAGCCGTCACGCAGAATATGCAAATTTAAAATTCATATGCACATGCGAATGAGACCCAATGCGGATCTGTTTCGGTGACATCAGCCCCCTATAAGAAACTGTAAAAATGAGACCCTTAGCCTTTTGCAAACCAATTTTTTTTTTTTTTTGCAACTCAGACAGTCTGGTTTAAATGTTTAAATGAATTGTACATTTTTTGGTACTTATGTAATATTCAGGTAAGTTTATCTTAGCTTTCTAGTGGCAGTCAGGTAAGTATCTCTCAATTTTGATGGTAGCATTCAGGTGTCACTCTAACCTTAATTCGTGTCTTCTCGTTCTTTCCACAGAGTAGAGGTTCTTTGCAGATTTTACATAAACAATTTATTAAATTACAACAAATTCTATGTCACAAATTACAATTCACAAATTATAAATAAACCTTGACAAACAAAATACATTTATCCAAGTGGAGATCTTTCATGCTGGTGACGTACCTATTTTGGTATTGCAGGCCTACTGTATTTAGCCGTATCCAAATGGTTTATTACATGCTACCTTTGTTAATACCGTCAGTGGGAAAACAGTTAATAAGAGTTCGTCTGCGGAGTGATAACTATGCAGACTCCTTTGGTAAAGAACTTTGTAATCCACAAAAAGTTAATCTTTTGAAGTGATATCCATATATCCATATATATATATACAGTGCTCGAAGTGGAAATTTGAAAGTGGGGGTATGGAAAAATAAAGGACTTAGTTATGTGTGCGCCGAAGGCGCGCACGCTCCGGAGAAGGGGGTGTGGCTACTGGAAAGAGGGCGTATCTTTAAGTTTAGTGTACCACACCACATACCCTTTACACGCATTGTACACCATAACAGTAAGACCCTTACACATGATGCCACACGGTATTAGCCAAAATTACACATAATGACCACTGTATGCCACAGTAGTAGCAATGCTTTTACGTAATGCCCACAGTTGCCCTCAGTAGTAGCGATGCCTAATGCCAACACTAGAGAGAGAGGGGGAAGTGTGGGGAAAGAGATGGGCAGATAGACAGAGAAGAAAAAGAGACTAAAGGGAGGGAGAGATTTGAGGTTTGAGAGAGGACAGAGAGAAAGAGGAGGGGAAAGAAGGAGGGGGGAGCATTGGAGGGAAAAAGATGAGAGTGGGAGCTCAGGAAAGAGATGGATGAGGAGGGGGAGCATGGGAGGGTAAAAAAGAGAAAGGGAGCACAGGAGAGAAAGTTGGGACAGGGAGAGCCAGGCTTTGACGTGCATCTTCTATTTCATATTTAATCCCCTCTACACCACAGGGTACCTTACTCTGTCTCCTGTCCTCCATCTTCAGTATCGGGTCTCTTCATCAGTGCCTCCTGATGAGACCTTCTTCCTTGCTCACCACTGCCGCCGGGCCTCCTACTCCACAGTTCGGATCAACATGTTCTGTAAGTGAGAGAGATGGAGGGGAAGTAAGAGAGGTTTGAGAGAAAGAGGGGACAGAGAGAAAGAGCAGGGGAAAGAGGGAGGGGTTGGGGAGCATTGGAGGGAGAAAAAGAGACAGACGGGGCTGTGGAAAGAGCGGTTGATTCAGACCTGTTCTTTTGGATCCAAAATTCGTCCCTTTCCCCGATGGTTGGGGTCTCCATATGCGCAGGTGCGAATATGCGCATGTGCAGACTCTGGAAGCTAATGGCGTCGGCAAGTATCACACTCGCCAAGCTGTTCTCTCCATAGTGGGATTGAAGGGGGTGGGAGCAGGGGAACTCCCAGCGTTTTTTGAGCATCCCCATAAAAATGCGAGGCATTCCCCTGGGAATGGAGACATGTCAACACCTGCGTGGGGCAGACATCTGACGTCACATGGCATCAGTGCTCGCCCTGAATTTGCCAATCTGCGGCCATCTGACAAGTATTGATTTCTGCCATTCTGCGAACATACACAGCCTAGATAACAGGTCTGAATCAGGACCAGAGAGAGGAGTGCAGAGAGAGAGAGAAAAGGAGCGAGGAGGGAGAAAGGTGAATGGAGAAAAGGAGAAGAAGTGGAGATAGGGAGAGAGTAGAGTGGAGGGAGTGTGGAGGGGGAGAGACAGAGAAGGAGAGGAGGAGAGAGAGATAGAAAGAGACAGGGGCTGCAACAGGCATCACTGTGTATCTCTCCCCACCCCCAGGAGAGGTATTCATAGGGTGCAAGAAAGACAGGGAGCGAGAGGGTGCAAGAAAGAGACGGAGCGAGAGGGTGCAAGAAAGACAGGGAGCGAGAGAGGGTGCAAGAAAGACAGGGAGCGAGAGAGGGTGCAAGAAAGAGACAGGGAGCGAGAGAGGGTGCAAGAAAGAGACAGGGAGCGAGAGAGGGTGCAAGAAAGACGGCGCGAGAGAGGGTGCAAGAAAGAGAGAGTGTGAGGGTGAAGCAGGGATGGAGAGTGTGCAGAAGAGAGAGAGGGTGTAGTGAAGAGACAGGGAGGGTGTGAGGGAGAGACCAAGGGTGTAGGGGGATGAAAGAGACAGGAGAAGAGAAAATTATGAAAGAGACGGGGCGAGAGAAAAAGATAAAAGTGATGGGGCGAGAGAATAGAGACAGGGGGAAGATAAAGATGAAATAAATGAGAGGGGGGATGAGAATTGGGGTGGAGAATAAAGGGAGAGGCATGAGACAGGGGGAGTAAGAGGCAGGGTAAGAGAGAGAGGGGAGGCTATTCAGGGGAAAGGGATAGAGTAGAGAACACTAATTTAAAAGGGATGACTTTTCTCTCATAATCCTCCTCCACCCCCCAGTAAAAGCGGCCTGTGTACTTCTAATTCACCAGGCAGAGGCAGGCTCCAGGGCAGCGGCAGTCCTGGGGTCTGCAGGGCAGCAGCGGTCCCAGGGTCTGCAGGGTAGAGGCTGCGCCAGTGTCTGCAGGGCAGCGGTGGTCCCGTGGTCTCCAGGGTAGAGGCTGCACTGGCGTCTGCAGGGCATTGGAGGCCCCGGGGTCTCCAGCTTAGAGGCTGCGCCAGGGTCTGCAGTACAGTGCAGTTAACCCTGGCGTGGCTCCTGCCGTAAGGTCCCAAGGGCCGCAACCGGGGCCCTTAACTCAGGGGGACTTAACCAGGCCGGGTGACTCGGTCTCTGCGAGCCCTGAAGGAAGGGGGCTGTAAGTCCCTTAGTGTAAAAGGGGTGGTAATTGGTGGCAAGGTGCCCACAGTGCAGGTGCAGCGGGTATGTGGGGGCACATCTGGTCGGCCTATAGTGGGTGGCTGCTTGTGGTGGGCAGGTAACTGGTGGGCAGGGTATTGGTAACAGGAGGGTACCTGGAATCGGCCTCCGTTGCAGGCTCCTGCCTGTCACGCTCTCCGGTCACTGATCCCCTCTCAGCATGGTCCCGCCGCCGGCTGTCAATCAAATGCCGGGAGGCTCCGTCTCTCCTCTTCTTGGCCACCTGCTGGCTCAGACTCTCCTCTGCCATCTGCGGGGTCACGGGCACCGGGGGTCTGCTGGTGTCTCCCATGCGGAACTTCTCCGGTCCCTCTTCATGCTGCAGCCTAGCTTCCACTCCTGCTGCCGGCTGTCAATCACCGCCTCCCGTC
Organism: Crinia signifera; assembly: GCF_055691185.1. Lineage (NCBI taxonomy): Eukaryota > Metazoa > Chordata > Amphibia > Anura > Myobatrachidae > Crinia > Crinia signifera. The sequence continues at coordinate 165,049,424 of NC_139223.1, read as the reverse complement.
TCGCGGCCGCCGGAGTCTCTGTGCCACCCTCTGCCGTCTCTGCCTGCTGGGTCACGGGCACCGGGATCCTCTGGCCATTCTGCCTCTACACGAGCAGTAGCAGCAGTGAGCCACACTCGTCTCTCCCTCTTCTCCCGCCATCGGCGGGGGACGTCTCTCAACCCGGAGTCAGCTAGAGGGCACAATCGCTGATGTCACAGCGTCAATCAGGCGCCTCCTGCATGTCCCTCATTGCTGCCGGGTCCTGCTTGGCTGGTCACCCGCTGACTACCAGGGTGCTGTGGCTCAGGCCAAAGGGTACCCCAGGCTGGGGTGCCACACTTCCATAGGAGACCTTCTCCCCTGTGCACCGTCGCCTCCGGGCCTCCCGCTCCACCGCCTGGTCTTCTGTATCCCCGCCTACTGCCTCCCCAAACACTGCTCCACACTCCTGCTCTCCCCCGTGTACAGTCGCTGTCAGATCTCCTCCTGCACAGCGCTGCCTGAATGTGGAGAGCAGGAGATCCAACAGCGCAGCACCTGGCCTCCAGCTCCACAGCTAAAAAAAAAAATCAGTGCTCGAAGGAAGTGCCGGTATGCCATACCGTTGTATACCGGCCCACTTCGAGCACTGTATATATATATATATATATATATATATATATATATATATATATATATATATATATATATATATATATTATACACCTTTGTAATCCTTATAGATGTTCCTGAAGAACTGCATTGTTTATTATATAAATAGCTATTTAGAATTGTCCCTTTATATTTGTAAAAGAACTATACATTTAAGCTTAAATGTTTCAGATGAATACATCCCTGTTGAATTGTCTTCCTTTGTGCACATGCAAATAAGTCTTTCCAGTAGTCAATGAATAAACAATTTCTATTGTTAATTTTGCCTCCTCTTAGTGATAGTTGTTAGCTGTAGTTGACTCTTTATGAATGTAGCTCACAATGGGGCAGATGTATGATGTGTCGATATGGGGGAGAAGGGTATCAGCGCACGTTATGTGCACTGATACCGCTTCTCCCCCATGTATGAAGCGGCCAGGATGCGGTAATGGACAGGGGCGCTATGTGCCCCTGTCCATAACGGCGCTGCTATCAAAATGATAGCAGGCCGAATGTATGAACGGTCAGCATCGCTGACCGTTCCGCACGAAGCCTGCTTTGGCTTCGCCAGCATCAGGCTGGCGAAGCCCTATCTAAACAGCAGGGACAGCGCTGTCCCTGCTGTTAGGTCTGGGCTGCGCTGGGGATCTTGCGTGAACAGCGAGATCCCGCGCATGCCCAGTGCGGCCGGCCGGGGGACAGGAGATAGCGCATCAGTATTAACTGATGCGCTATCTCCAGAAAGGGACATCGCCGAAGGGGGGAGTTAACGCTCCCCTGCTTCGGCAGACAAGATGTTAATACATCTTGTCGATGTCCCTTCCTGCTTCGCCTCGCTATTGAGGCGAAGCAGGAAGTATCATAGCGGCGCGATAAGCGCTGCTATGATACATCTGCCTAGCGGCGTAGCTAGGATTTTTGCGCCCCCCCGCCGTTATAGGAGGCGCCGCCCCCCCCTAGGTCTTCCAAGAGTTAAACACACACACCCCCCCCCCCCTTACCCCTCTGCCGCCGCCGCATTCCCGCAGCGCAGATCTCCTCCAGGCTCCGGACCGTCTCCTCCTGATGTACAGTGCTAATGAAATAATACCATCACAAAATGGCTGCCCCCTAATAGCAGACAGATTTTAAGGATGCTAGAGGAGGCCGCTGCCTCCTCTAGCATCCCTACAAAAACTGTCTGCTGTTAGGGGCAGCCATATTCTGAGGGGCAGTTTTCAATAGCACTGTACGTCAGGAGGAGACTGTCCGGAGCCTGAAGGAGATCTGCGCTGCGGGAATGTGGCGGCGTTGGCACGAGGAGGGGTAAGGGGGGTGATTAACTGTCCGAGGGCGGGCGGATGGGAGGGCGAGGGGGAGGGGGCCGCGCTGTCTGGCCACATGCCCCGGCCAGCCTTACACAGCGTAACATAGCCTCGCAGCGGAGACCGGCGCCCACAGTTACTCAGCGCCTCCCCGCCATGGCGGGGGCTGCGGGGCTATAGTTACGCCCCTGCATCTGCCCCAATGTCTTTACTTAAGCCTGAAATTGTAGCTGGATTGCAATTTACCTATAAAGACTATACATTGCTCAATAAAGTCTAAGCTTTGCTTCCAAACTGGCTTTGTATAGGCAGAGTAACCATGTGACATGGAGTAATTATGAACAGTCTCTCTGTACTATCTTTTCGTCTGTTAAAGCTGGCTAGTTGAGTTGCATGTAAATAAGTTCAAATTATAAAGGCATCCGGGAATTCCCTGCCAGTCCTTCCAGCAGTCAATTACCTCTAGGCTTCATCTCCATAGCCGCCCTCCACCAGCCTCCTTACACTGCATCGCTGTTGCCGGGTCTCCCTGGAAGGCAGCCACATCACCTACAGTTAGGCCGCACCTCCTGTCAGCTCTGTCTGGCAGTCTCTCCTCAGACCACACTTCACACCTTGTGTGTCTGTAGGTGCTGGCTTCCTCACCCACCTCTCCTTCACAATCTCCACAGGGAGGCTGTCCTTCACCATTTGGCTCCAAGGTAGCACACTGGGTTTTCTCACAACAGTCCAATATTTCAGTCCCTCCAAAATGGCTGCCTCCACCCTCTCCTCCGAGCCCAACTGTCAGTGCATGGCTTCTATGTATATCCTGCAGTCACATGACCCACTGTCTGCACATGCTGCTGTAACTGATAGCTGCCCCTAACAGTTCAGTATGAAAGTCTTATAACATTTTACAAGCATTGGGGTACCATGTATTTTGAGGGTATCACACTTATGTATTATCTGGGCTCCCATGTTAAATGCACCGCATGTTTTCATACCCCTACTATCCAACTACGCATGGAGTTGATTTTATATAGCGTGGCAAGCGCAGCGAGCCCCGCGAGGGGATGCGGTCTCATATGAAAAACGGGAGCCCAGATATTACATAAGTACCCATTTTTTATTATTATTTTTCAAAAAATATTGAATGTTGAACGATGTTAACGATCTTATTTTAAAGTGGCTCACCACTGGATTTGCAACTAGCATTAGGGCTGTTGAGCCTGGCTAGACGTTGGACCCTCCCTAACAACACCTGGGCACGCTGGCGCTGATGTCACAGACCCTCCCTGACATCACCTGGGCACACTAGCGCTGACATCACAGACCCTCCCTGACAATGCCTGGGCTGATGTCACAGACTGTCCCTGACAACACCTGGGCACACTGGGGCTGACATCACAGACCCTCCCTGACAACGCCTGGCAAACCAACGCTGATGTCACAGACCCTCCCTGACAACGCCTGGGCACACCAGCGCTGACATCACAGACCCTCCCTGACAACGCCTGGGCACACCGGCACTGACATCACAGATCCTCCCTGACAACGCCTGGGCATACTGGCACTGATGTCTCAGACCCTCCCTGACAACGCCTGGGCATACCAGCGCTGATGTCACAGACCCTCCCTGACAACACCTGGGCAAACCGGCGCTGACATCACAGACCCTCCCTGACAACACCTGGGCATACCGGCGCTGATGTCACAGACCCTCCCTGAAAACACCTGGGCACACCGGCGCTGAGGTCACAGACCCTCCCTGACAACACCTGGGCAAACCAGCACTGACAACACAGACCCTCCCTGAGAACGCCTGGGCAAACCAGCGCTGACATCACAGATCCTCCCTGACCACACCTGGGCAAACCAGCGCTGACATCACAGATCCTCCCTGACAACGCCTGGTCATACCGGCGCTGATGTCACAGACCCTCCCTGACAACGCTTGGGCACACCGGCATTGTTCTTGACACTCCCAGAAACCGTCCAGTTACCACCCCCAAACGCCTGCTTCCTGTCCATCAACTTAATAGCGATTAAAAAAGATGTTACATTTTAACGCTGGATGGCTTGCAGGCTAAGATGCACGTGCAGCCATTAGATTATCGCCCAGCCTGCGAATTCGCAGCCCGGTCAGTAGGTCTGAATGACCATCTGTCTTTGGTGTATTTCTCCAGAAGAGCATTTAAATCACTATCAATATTCTGAAAGTCTTCTTGTCTCTTATTCATTTTCTAATGTAATTTGTTGTGAGCGTCAGAGTTTCTTTAAAGAAAATATTCAATGTTAATGTCATTAAATTAAATACACATTTATTTAACATGATTCAGTTTGTGATTACATATCGTTGCTTTCATATGGCGGCAGAAGCCTGTTGGAATTACTCGAACATGTAAATACTCAATTAGAGTTGTAGACGGTGCGGTAATTCCTGATTTCCTGCAAGCAGATTCCGATTTCCATGTCAGTGAGGCGCAATCATCCTTGTATACAAGATCAGTGTTTCCTCTGGAGTATTCGCGGATTATCAGGGACAGTATCATCTACAGTACACCCTGCTTTTGCAGGTAATATACTGTATTAATATCTCAGACGGATATAGTAGTAGTAGTAGTAGTAGTAGTACGTTTATTTATAAGGCACCACAAAGTGTCCGCAGCGCCGTACATAGCAAACAAAAAAAACAAATTACAAGGTTACGTACAGGGTGTGTTGATAAAATACAACATAAATAGGGGTATAGCTGGTAGAACTAAAATCAGCATCAGTTCAGAAGTAGGTGTCGAAATTGTCAAGGAGACTGAAGATGAAGTAGAGGAAGGGAAGAACAGGACAGGAGCACAGGTGAGGTAATGAGGTAGGGTGAGTACGTGAGGAAGGAGGACCCTACTCATAAGAGTTAACATACTAAAAGGAGGTGGGTGGATGAATGAAAAACAACAGGATAAGTAGGAACGGATGGAGGATCAAATGAGGTTAGGAGGAGGGATAGGCTAGTCGAAAAAAGTGGGTTTTGAGGGAGCGCTTGAAGGAGGTAAGGGAATCAGAAAGCCTGATGGGTGGCGGGAGGTTGTTCCAGTGTAGGGGGGCAGCGCGAGAGAAGACTTGGACACGGGAGGGAGGAGGTGATTAGGTGAGATGTCAGTCGGCGGTCAGCGATGGAGCGAAGAGGATGGGAGGGAGTGTGGATAGAGCTCAAACTATAGGTGCAAAAAGTGAACTCATATATATGTTATGGATCCAATGCTAACCTCTTTATATTATATGTTTATAAATCACCACCTGTGGTTATAAAATGAGGCTAAATTCAAGATGTTTCTTGATCTAGAAATCTTTATTAAAAAAGAATGAAATACAAACAAATACTCATGTCAAGGAAGGTAGTGACAACAGTATACTTCCAAATCCAGTACCCACCATCGTAATTGGGCAACAAGAATACCGGTTGGACAGTTCCAAAGAATCAAATGGAACTGCAGAGAAACAAATTAAGACCAGAGCTAAGAAATGATGAGGAATTTCATCCTGGCCAATACTCAAGCCTGGACGATATTTCCGACAGTCAGAAATATTGGCCATCAGTATTCAATCCTAGAGGTTTTAGGTGCAGATTCGACTTTGTTAAAAGTCAAATCTGCATTGTCGTAAACAGCTGCTGAATTGACAGAAAGAAAGTGGATTGGACAAACCATATGTTTTCCAATTCTCTGAAGTCGGAAAAATGGACCTGGCATTGAATAGGTCGAATGTATAATCCACCTAATCTTTGTAGATCGGCCAGGAGTGAATACCCACATTAAAGGCTACAGCGAACAAGACCTGCAGAACCAGACAGATAAAGTGAAACATTTGGATAGAAAAGAACTTAACAGATACAGAGAAAAAAGAAAGATGGAAAGCAAGATATACTGTTCTTCAATGTAATAGGGACTATGCCAGAATAGTAACGATGATCAATAAATATTGGCACAATCTGAAACAGGATGAAGACAATAGAACCAAGAATCATCTATAGACGGGCACAAAATATAAAACAGGAAGGAATTAGATTCTATTTGTCAAGCACAAGAAGATCGAATAACATCAATAAAACCCAAATATTTCCATCCCCCTAATTTGCAGAGCATGTAGGTACGAAAAAAAGTCAACTACTAAACCAACTACACAATTTAAGGCCAACAAAACTGGGAAATTATTTAATATAAAAAAATGTCCATGCTCTCTGAAATCCATAGCCATATTGAAGATGGCACCGATCACCAGGACTTATATAGAGTTCGAGTCCCGTGAGAATCTGACAGCGGGATTAGGACATTCGGCCACCTTTTGGATCCAGAAAATGGTGTGAAGGATCGAGCCATCTGTGAGTCAGCCTCATATCAGGTAAAATCGAGGGATTCGGTTCTCTAGGAACTAGAGATGTGCGGGCTCGGATTCCCCAGATCCGAGCCAGCACGGACGTCATCAATCCGGGCCCGGATATGAGCAGTGCTCGGCGCTTCCCGCCTGACTGGAATCCGGGCGCACGGGCAAAACGTCATCGCCCGGCGTCGGATTCTCGCGAGATCACGGAACCCTTAAATTCCGCAACCTCGCGCCGCCATCTTCACTCCAATCTCGGAGAAGGGTACGGAAGGGTGTGCTGCTGCTGTGTGTGGTCTCTGCTGGGGCCCGTGCTGCTGTGTACTGTGTCTCTGCTTAGTGATCAAGACATCACCATTGCAAGGATGACTGGTGCTGTGTTCTGTCTCTCCTTTGTGCTGGGGCCTGCCTCTGCTGAGTCTGCTCCTGTATAGTCAGTCACAGTGTGATAGTCCACTGGTGCTGCTAGTGCCACTGCCTGCCCTGCACTGCCTAGTGTCTGCTGCAGTCTGCTCTCTGCTGTTGCCACTGGCTAGTGCCTACCAGTACCTATTGCAGTATATAATTCCAGTGTGCTGTTGCCCTTGGCTACCAGTACCTATCACAGTATATAATTCCAGTTTGCTGTTGCCACTGGCAGTGGCTACCAGTATTTTATTTATTGCAGTATATAATTCTAGTCTGCTGTTGCCACTGGCTACCAGTATTTATCGCAGTATATAATTCCAGTCTGCTGTTGCCGCTGGCTACCAGTATTATTTATCACAGTATATAAAAATCCAGTCTGCTGTTTCCACTGGCTACCAGTATTTATCGCAGTATATAATTCCAGTCTGTTGCCACTGGCTACCAGTATTTATTGCAGTATATAATTCCAATCTGCTGTTTCCACTGGCTACCAGTACTATCAGTCCAGGGGTGCCCACATGTGTGCTGTATCCATCCAGGGGTGCCCACATGTGTGCTGTATTTGTCCAGGGGTGCCCCCATGTGTCCTGTATCAGTCCTGGGGTGCCCGCATGTGTTCCGTATAATTCCAAGGGTGCCCCATGTGTCCCATATCAGACCAGGGGAGCTGCCCTTTTTTTTAATGAAAATAAATTTAAGGTGTTTTTTTTTTTTTTACTGCAAGGGCTGTTAAATGCGCTGTAGTCCAGGGGTGAGCCAAGAGTGCTGTATAATTCATGGGGTGTTGCTAAGTAAGGTGTGCTGCTCTTTTTTATAATTAAAAGAATACACATTTTTATTTTTACTGCAGGAATTTGTCTGCCGTATAATTCCATGCCTGCCGCCATGTGTGCCGTAACAGTCCAGGGGTGCCGCCATCTGTGCCGTATAATTCCATGTGTGCTGTATCAGGTCAGGGGTGCCACCATCTGTGCCGTATAATTCCTGGGGTAAGCCAAGTCTGCCGTATAATTCATGGGGTGCTGCCAAGTGTGCTGTATTAGTCCAGGGGTGATGCTAAGCGTGCCATATCAGTCCAGGGGTGATGCTAGGTGTGCCGTATCAGACTAGGGGGGATGCTAAGTGTGCCATATCAGTCCAGGGGTGATGCTAAATGTGCCGTATCAGTCCAGGGGTGATGCTAAGTGTGCCATATCAGTCCAGGGGAGATGCTAGGTGTGCCGTATCAGTCCAGGGGTGATGCTAGGTGTGCCGTATCAGACTAGGGGGGATGCTAAGTGTGCCATATCAGTCCAGGGGTGATGCTAAATGTGCTGTATCAGTCCAGGGGTGATGCTGTGTGCCATATCAGTCCAGGGGTGATGCTGTGTGCCGTATCAGTCCAGGGGTGCTATTAAGTGTGCCATATCAGTCCAGGGGTGATGCTAAATGTGCTGTATCAGTCCAGGGGTGATGCTACCTGTGCCATATCAGTCCTGGGGTAATTCTAGGTGTGCAGTATCAGCCTAGAGGGTATGCTAAGTGTGCCATATCAGTCTAGTGTTTGTGCCGCACACTTGTGTGGCTTATCATAGTTATCCAGCTACCTTGGTGCAACCTTTTGCCCTAAAAACAATATTGTAAGGTGTGAGCTGTTCAGAATAGACTGTAAATGAGTAAAAATGAATGTTATTGAGGTTAATATAGCGTAGGAGCAAAACAAATAAAAAATTCTGCGATTTTAGCAGTTTTTATGCTTTTTTAACAAAAAAATCAGAACCCAAAACCCAAGAAATCCAAACACAAAACACTTAGGAGGTGTTTTGGCAAAACCCATTAGAACCCAAAACCTCAAGGTAATCAGAACCCAAAACCCAAAACCCGAAAAGTGGCCGGTGCACATCTCTACTAGGAACTGAACCTGCTCATTTCTACAGCAGACTAATGTGACCTTAATCCGGTTCTGCTTGAATTAAGCTGTGTTGCTTATTGATCTTTTTGCAGCATCTTATTTCTGTACTGCATTAGATATAGTTTTATGTATTCAAGGTTGTCATCTGAACATTATAAAATACATTAAAGCTGGAGCTTTTGATCTCATTGTCCGTCTCACATCACTGCTACGGGGATATCCATCCCAATGGTATATGTCACAAATAGTTTGTCTTTGTAGATTTTACTTTATGTACTGTAGTAGATGAATGGAATAAATGTACTTGACAATGACAGAGCTGAACCATGTTATACAGTTCATGCAGTCTGGATGCTGGATCTTAGATTTATTTACCCAGCATGAAGGTTCTCTCTATGATGGGATAAAAATGTACTTGATTTACCTCTAAAAGCGGGAATGATTGAGCATTTCTTAGGTTGGAGGCTTATATTTACAGCACATATAAATCTGGAGTCTCATACTGTGGTTCAGCATATGTGCCAGACTGGAGACGGCTGACACATGCAGCACATCTCAGACTGGGTGCTGACACATGCAGCACATCTCAGACTGGGTGCTGAAACATGCGGCACATCTCAGACTCGGTGCTGACACATGCAGCACATCTCAGACTGGGTGCTGACACATGCAGCACATCTCAGACTGGGTGCTGAAACATGCGGCACATCTCAGACTCGGTGCTGACACATGCAGCACATCTCAGACTGGGTGCTGACACATGCAGCACATCTCAGACTGGGTGCTGAAACATGCGGCACATCTCAGACTCGGTGCTGACACATGCAGCACATCTCAGACTGGAGGATGATACTTGCAGCTTATCACAGACTGAAGGATGATACATAAAGTGCATCTAAAAGTGGAGGCTGATACATGCAGCACATCTCAGACTAGAGGATGATACATGCAGCACAACTCAGACTAGACTCTAGTCTGAGATGTGCTGCATGCATCATCCTCTAGTCTGAGATGTGCTGCATGTATCATCCTCTAGTCTGAGATGTGCTGCATGTATCATCCTCTGGTCACTAGAGGATGATACATACAGCACATGTCAGACTAGAGGATGATACATGCAGCACATGTCAGACTGGAGGCTGATACATGCAGCACATCTCAGACTGGAAGGAAAAAAAATCGGTGTGAAAATTGTCAGGCAAACATTTTATTCATCATAAATTAACTGTAATTTTTACCTTATAAAGGAAATGTAATCTTTTTTTACAGAACATTTTTCATTTGAATTTATATAACAAAATGTGAGCGATAATGGAATTTTTAATGGATATTTTACGCATCATTTAAAGAGATGTTGGCACTCAAAGGGTTAAACTTGAGGCTGATACACACAGCACATCTCAAACTGGAGGCTGATATATGCAGCACATCTCAGAGCAGATGATGACAGATATTATGAATGACATCCATTTGCATGCCTTGCGGAGGTTCGGAGGGGGGGGTGGACAGTGCGGGCGGAATCTGGGGGACTCGCAAGGCTGCAAAATTTGAATGCACAGCGAATTCTTTTATTATCATTCGATGCAGATTTGATCCCAATGCGCGCTCCCGAGTAATGGAAATTGAAAAGGAAAAAAGTCTTGGCAAGCAAAACTATGTAGTGGGAATCTAGTACAGTAGATAGTGCAAGTGTAGTAGATAGTGTAGATAGTGTAGATAGTGCAAATCTAATGTGTTTACTGCTGCATTCGATTCCATCCAGATTCGATTTCAATCTCCTGCCTGATGGGTCAGGAACACTGTGAGATCGAAAATTGTGAAAATAGCAAAAATTGAAAAGGAGCACACATTTTTTTTAGAACAGGTCAAATAGGCCAAATCTAATCGAAATCGAATTGACAACGGAATCGAACGTGTGCTCCCACTGGTGGCTGATACAAGCAGATCGTCTCAGAACTGAGGCTCGAACATGCAGCACATCCCAGATATATGGCATTGCTATGAATCTATTGCTACCCGTGTTTTGCGTTTGCGCATTTATTCCCATGTGCAGATGGTGGGTGCTTAGCAGTGTGTGTGTGTGGGGGGGGGGGGGCAAAGGCGTAACTACCATAGGTGCAAGGGGTGCAGCTGCTATGGGGCCCAGAGCTGAAGGGGGCCCATCTTTACTGTATAAGTTATATTTTCTATATACATTTATCATCAATATTTGGTATATAGGGGCCCTTACAAACTTTTGCTATGGGGCCTGTGAATATCTAGTTACGCCCCTGGGGGGGGGGCGTGGGGCAGCGGTGACTGGCTGCACCCATGGAAATGCTCAGTATTTCATGTGTGTTCCCATGAAAAGGCTGGGTGCTGCCATGCTAGTGTGACCGTGATGCGGGTGCGGGGGGGTGGTCAGCTGACATCAGGGTATAACAGCTGCTCGCCCTCTTCCCGTACAGGCAGCACGCGTATCTAATACAGCAGAGAAAGTCTTAGATGTGTGTTTCGATTGGCAACGCTGTGCGGGGAACTCGCTGAGCGAGGGGGGGCGGCGGACGTGCGAGCCGCGGGCGGCGTTTCATCCACATGAGCTCTCTCTGTACTGTCTGGGCGACCAAATAAGCTTCAGACGGGAAACGTTCTAGCAGCGAAATATAAACATGGAAAAGTCCAGAGAAAGACACAAGCAAAATATTTGTCAGAGACACATAGAAATGTCCGCAGCCTAGCAAACAGGTATAGGTTACCCCCCTGAACGACGTTTCTAGCGCCTGCTATCCACCGAATTCAGGGCGGGATGTGACGTCAATCGACATGTCTGCGTCTGCAGGGGTACGCCGAGCATTTTTATGGGTGCACCCATATTACGCTGGGTATCCCACTGTTTCTGACCCCCTTGCTGTGCGCGAGCGGACAGCGAATATTCAATTTGCAGTGGCCGCTTGCACCAAGTGGCTGCACATGCGCATAACGGTTTGTTCGCTGGCGTAGTTGCACACCATCGCTCCCCTGTGCGAGCACGCAGGGGAGCGAATGGACCAGAACAGGGTCCATTGCGTAGAATATATAAACATGTAAGTGACTCAATAACAGAAATAAACAGGGAATTTAGGACAACCAGATGAAAGATATTATTACAAATGCTGGTTATTTCATTGCGGGTGTGAAACGCATTGTGATGGCATCTGGTGCGGCGCGTCAACGCTAATTATGTATCTAGAGACTTCGGAGATGGCGTCTGGGCTTCTTGTCAAAACTTTCACAACATTGTACATTAAAGTAAATACACGAAGACAATTCCAATGCATCAAACAGAAACCACCCGTCAGAAGAGCGCCGCAACTGGGATGTTCCGGACGTCACATCTTCTGGTCCTTTAGTATTTAATGTTTGCTTTTAATGTGCTTCCAGTATTAGCGGCGTGTACTGACATTATCTGTATCTCAACAATTCCACATTTTGTTTTTGGCTGTGTTTGTTCCCCAATGACTGTCTTGTAGAGTCATTTATATTTCAGATTCACTAATTGCCCTAGATGGTAGCCTGGTAATCTTAGATATAATAGATAATAAAAGCAATCAGCGCTTCATTGAAACACACTCTCAGTGTCCTCGTGAGAAACATCATTTTGGACTCAGTATATCAGTTTCTTGGGGAGTTTACTGCCCTGGTGCTGTTGGAGGGATATATACCCTGAAGCCCGACTTATGTCAGGGCAGCTCTTATCAGGAGACGTGCTGTTGCCGAAAACCCCCCAAATTGGGGATATATGTTTATATCACTGGGCAGACTACTTGGCTAAATGTAATACAGATGGACCCGCTCTCATCTGAGACCATTGTGACAATCACCAGTCTGAGCAGGCAAATCGGGCACATGCACATTGGAGACACTCATGCGCCCCATTTGCGGCAATGAATGTACGGCCACCAGGGCCGGTGCAAGGCACCGGAGCGCCCCAGGAGAGGTGGGGGCGCCCCGGTGCTGGGGGGAGGGAGGGGGGTGGTACCTGTGTAAAAAAATGGCTGCCCCGGCGTCCCTGCAGTGCTGCTGGAGCGGTCAGGGGTGTCCGTGCCGTAGGGGTACCTGCGGCGCCGTCATGTGTATAAAGCTGGCTGCGGCCGGTGGGGTCCCTGTAGTGAATAGCAAATAACTAGCGCTTCCCGCGCCGCGCACATAGCGCTAGTTATTTGCTATTCACTACAGGGACCCCGCCGGCCGCAGCCAGCTTTATACACATGACGGCGCCGCAGGTACCCCTACGGCACGGACACCCCTGACCGCTCCAGCAGCACTGCAGGGACGCCGGGGCAGCAATTTTTTTACACAGTTCGCTGGGGGTGAGGGGCGAACTGCCGCCCCCCAGGTGCCGGTGCCCTAGGCAAATGCCTAGAGCTGCCTAGTGGTGGTGCCGGCACTGACGGCCACATCTGCTGGATCGCTATCCGCCAGATACCAGCAGATGGTGTGCCGGTGACCACGCCAAGAGTGTCTCCATCTGTGCCATCAGAGTTCTGCAGCCAGAGTGTTTTTTTAAAGGGGAAATAATTTTCAAGGCAAAACCAATCATTGATAAGCCAAAGCGCACTGACATCAATAGCTGTCCCTCTTGTGCAGCAGCAGCAGAACCAGGGAGACTGTTTGCAGTGCAGGCAGAGACACAGCGTGTATCAGGTTTCATGAGCTACTGATAGTGCATCCTGACCAGAGGTGAGATAGGAGGGTAGAGAGCTGTAAGTGACACAGGAATCCCAACTTCTCCTCCTCCCCATCCAGGTGTTTTATTAAACTATAGGATAAAATATAATATACACAATCCATACATCCCAACATTACCTATTCCAGGAGGGACAAAATGTTCCCTACCTGAACTTTGCTCTTAAGATATTATTGCCATCACCTGTACTGACACTCCTCTCTTATCAGTTAAATAGCTCAACACAGGTGACGCCAATCATATATTAAGAGGGAAGTCCCGGTAGAAAGCATCTGTCCCTCCTGGTATGGGTCATGTTGGGAGATACGTATAATCTAATATAAACCCCCTACACACACACCTTCCACCTGCCCGGGTTAAGTGCCCCAGGCAACCCCAAGGCTGAATTCAGCCCTGGGCTCCAGTATATTGAACACAGGGATGCTGACCACATTCTTTAATGAAACTCTGGCTGATTTTCTTTATACAATTCTTTGCAGTACCATGACCGGCTTCCCACCAGTATATTAGTAAGTGGGAAGCGCAGGGTTAAATACGTTGATGTTTGCAAGTGAACTTATGTGATCAAAAAGTGGATGAAAAATAATAATATATATATTTTTTTTATTATATTTTTATTGCAATAAAGACATAAAGGTTCACATACGGTACAGTGGTCTTGACAGTTGAACATATAACAAAAAGAGCAAGAAGTAAATTTTTAAGAAATTTGCAAAACTAAATGTCAACATTAACTATGACTGTATTTGTCAGATTTTCAGCAAAGGATTACATGGATACAGAGATGGTTTAATAGAGGAGGCTCCGATTGAACCCCCTCCTCTCTGGTGGGGCAGTATTCTCTGACATTGTCTCCGGGAAACTGGTACCTGCATCGTGTGCACAGGAACTTCTCTATTACACATGAGTAAATTACCAACACTGTTTTCCCAATGATTTCTGCCACTGCAAGGTGAGTATGACTTAATCGGTGCAGGTTGCGAGGTGTGTGGACCCCTTATGGACCTGGGGCCCATGAGAAACGCACACCTTGCACCCATTATAGATACGCCAGTGAGCATGCACATCCAGAGCCGACCCTAAATTTGAGCACTGTTGCTACAGTAGTTCTGCCCATAACCAATTGCTCCTTATTCACATTACACCACAGTGGGCCAAATGTAATAGGGTGAGAGTTTCAGAAAGTGAGAGATTTTGGGAGAGTTTTTCCTTTTTTTTTTTAACCGCCAATCATTTACACGGCAAAACCAGATTGATTTTGCCATGTAAATTATTGCTGCTTTAAAAAAAAGGGGAAAACTCTCCCAAAATCTCTCACTTTCTGAAACTCTCACCCTATTACATTTGGCCCAGTGTATTACTTGTTATTCACATTAAACCACATTGTATTGCTCCATATTCACATTATACCACACTGTATTAATTCTTATTTACATAACACCACACTATATTGCACCATAGTCACATCACACTGCACTGTATAGCTCCTTGTTCATATTACACCACATTGTATAGTGCCCAATTCACATTAGACCAAACAGTATTGCTCCATATTCAGAATGTACCACACGACAGTGCCCTTTATCAATGTTATGCGACACATTAGTGCACCTTATACACATAGGCACTTCTTCTGGTTCACTCACAAAGGCAAATTCCTCAAATGGACAAAACCATGTGCAGGTGGGGCAGATGTAACTTGTGCAAAGAGAATTAGATTTGGGTGGGGTTTTTCTTCAAAGTCAGATCTAAATTGCAGTGTCAAAGTAAAGCAGTCAGTATTTACCCTGCACAGAAACAAAATAACTCACCAAAATCTAACTCTCTCTCTGCACATAATACATCTGCCCCCCTGCAGTGCACATGGTTTTGTCCATTTGAGAAGGAATTTGCCTTTGCGAGTGAACCAGAATAAGAGCCATAATGCCCGAGGCTGCTGGCACAGTTGTATTCTAAATGCCGTAGGCATTTGCCTAGTTTTCCTACGCATTGTGCCGGCTCTGGACATATCTGTACTTACCAACTTCATTTCCTGTATTTCTGAATTTGCATTTAATTCTGATGATAAGTTCGGGAGTATTAAATGGGAACCAATTATCAGGAGGACTTTCAAACACTGAGACAAGCATGTAATGAATATTTAATACTGTATACTTTTTTGGTTAACTATTTCATTGAGCCTGTTGCCCATTTACAGTAAGGTAGGAGAACATTGTAAATGTATTTTATTTTATGAGAGAATAAATTAAATTAAAATGTGTAACACATTATGGTCTGACACTGGCTCAGTGTAAGAGGGAAGTTGCTGATAAGGTTTAGCTGCGACGCGTTCCCTGCGCAGGAACCATGCATACATTAATTCGTTAAAATTCATTTGCTATGTTTTGTATCTGACCGTTCTGGATTTACATAACGGGACATTTCTTCTAGCAGGACAGTGAGAATGGTACTCGTCAATGGGTCGGCGCATTAAAAGGGTGGACATGCTCTCTAGTTTGGCACCGAGAAAAGGTCGGTACAAGAATTTTGTCAACATTAATTTTTCTTTTTTAATTTTTTTAAAGCCGACTTTTTCTTAATTCACTATCCGAGCGGGATCCATAGGATTGCGCCACATGAAGGGATGCGGTACACTAATGCGGCATCCATGTCGTCAGATGTCGACATAGGCACCAAAACTTTTGAAAAGTCATATCGATCTTTTCCTGTGCCAGTCATTTCCCTGTTGACCTTTTGCTTATGTTAACATTTTGTCAATGTCGACCTTTTTCACGTGTCGACCGATCGCATGTCGACTATGAATAGTTGCCCTATTGACTGTCCACCTAATAACCCACACCCAGGTGCACTAAGCTTGAAAAGTGATAAAATGGAGAGTGATAAACCACAAGCTAATCAGCTCCTACCTGCCATGTCACAGGCTGTGATTGAAAAATAGCAGGTAGGAGTTGAGTGGCTGGTGGTTTATCACTCTCCATTTTATCACTTTTCAAGGCTTAGTACATCTAATGAGATAACGTGGACTTTCGTCATCCACGTGAATTCTCACTCTGCTACAAGTCAGGATATAGAAGCGACAACAACGGAATGTGCGCGGAGATAACGCACTGTCTGCGAGCGACACATTCCCACATAACACGCATTGTTCCTCGTACGCATTATCACGTAAGACCCTTTTAGGGATAATGAACATTTATTTTTCCTTTCATGCAATTTAGCATTTTGCCTCCTCTGTCACTGCCAAGGATTCACAATACAATTGAATGTAACATTTAGAGTGACTCCAATCCACTTCACGGTCCATGGTGAAGGCATCACACGTAGGAATCGTTCCTGTTTTTAGCATCATTTTGAGACATTTCTGTTGTTTTGTAGATGAAAATCAAACAAAACAAAGCGATCGTGCCAGCAACACGATGGGCCTTATTTTGGTTCACTCTTTCTGACAAAATACTTCTTAGATGGACAAAACCATGTGCACTGCAGGGGGGCAGATGTAACATACTGGCTGCTTTATTTTTACACTTCAATATAGATCTCACTTTGAAATAAAACCCCACCCAAATCTAACTCTCTCTGCACATTTTGCATATGCTCCCCTGCAGTGCACATGGGCCCTTATTCTGGTTGGTGCGGAAATTCCCGCTTGCGTACGGGCCGCCGATGTTTATCTTCTGCGCATGTGCAGAGGTCACTCTGCGCATGTGCAGGCGATTTCGCCGCAAGGATTCTCTATACGCCGCACAGGGGGCGTAGAGGGGCGTGAGGGGCTACTTATCCTCATTACCCTATGCATACGCCCCGCGTTTCATGGGCGTTCCCATGCATGGTAATGAGGCCGTGACGCGTGGGTACGGGGCGGGCATCTGACATCGCCGGATGTCAGCTGCCCGCCCCCATACAAGATTTCACACGGACAAGTGTCCGTGTGGTCTTGTGTTGCGGGACCTGGTGGAGCGTGCGGCCCTGCATTCGATGTTCGGCGACCATCGAATGCAGGGGCTGCTCCCACCATGGAGGAGGCGTATCCCCGTCCAATTTCATGCGGATCGCCACATATCCGCGTACGGACGGCCGTGGCGATCCGTATGGAAGGCGGGGATTCGCCTGGTGCGTTGGAGCCGCATATGCGGCTCCGGCCGCACCAACCAGAATAAGGGCCTAGGTTTTGTCCATCTAAGAAGGATTTTGTCAGAAAGAATGAACCAAAATAAGGCCCGATGTCCGTTCACAACACTCAGAACTCGTCAGATTCCTGCCATCCTCCATAACGTGATGTACAGAAGATGCCATTATGTGAGCACTACACAGGGGTAATCGGTTTTAATTCGCACTGCCAGAGGGGCGGGGGGGGGGGGGGGCGCAGTGGCGTAACTGCTAAAAAGTATTTTCCATACAGTATTTATATAAAAAGAGGGCAAATAATACCAATAAAATACCAGTATAATGGATTCAAATGAAGGCGTTATCCGTCATACACTGTTTCTTCCACATTCAGGGGGTATCCGGACTATTGTTAGACAGCATTTACATCGACAGCCATTACATCAACACCATTAGTTCGACAGCTCAATAGGTCGACATACCATTAGGTCGACATGTCATTAGGTCGACAGCTCATTAGGTCGACAGCTCATTAGGTCGACAGCACATTAGGTCGACATGTTTTTAGGTCGACACTACCATTAGGTCGACAGTGTCTATGTCGACATTCAAAAGGTCGACATGGGTTTTTTCACTGTTTTTTGAGCCGACATGTGCCGACAGGCGGTATTTCATGCCCTACTATCCACTAGGGCGTGGTGGGAGAATAAAATAGTGCCCGAAGCATTGCGAGCGAAGCGAGCGATGCGAGGGGCTGCGGTACACTTCAAACTGTGTCCATGTCGACTGTGTCGACATTTCGGCCAAAAAACAGTGAAAAAACCCATGTCGACCTTTTGACTGTTGACATAGACACTGTCGACCTAATGGTAGTGTCGACCTAAAAACATGTCGACCTAATGAGCTGTCGACCTAATGAGCTGTCGACCTAATGGTATGTCGACCTAATGGTATGTCGACCTAAAACCATGTAGACCTATTGAGCTGTCGAACTAATGGTGTCGATGTAATGGCTGTCGATGTAAGTGCTGTCTAATATCCGTCCCAGACCCATTCAGGGTTCACATTAGTAGTGCATGAAATCAGGGCCGGATTAAAGCAGGGGCAAAAGGGGTCAGTACTCCTGGGGCCCCCTCTAGCTAGGGGCCCCCTGTGGTTGGCATGTGTTAAAAAAAATACAGGAGACTAGTGCTTTTGTAATAAGCACAATTTATTTACAAAGCTTAGATTGCCAAAAAAACGAACAAGCAAGTATAGTAAAATACACTGGCTACTGTAAGTAATAAATTACCAGTGTGTGTGGTGGGGTGACTGTCCCAAACACGTTTCGTCCTGCATGAGGAATTTTTTAATGGTGGGGTGCCTGTGGGGCTGGTACCTGCTTATAAGGGTGCTGTCCTGTGTGAGCTGCCGAGCCGGGATTGGGTTACTGTACTTCCGGGTTCTACTGTGCATGTGCCGCGACCCGGCACTAGAGGGCAATTTGTCCTCCTAGTGCTTGCTAAGTCACGCTGGATGGAGTACGCATGCGTGGAGCCCGGCACCAGACACCAACCGGCGGCTCCAGTGTGTGCGGGCTGAGCTGAGGGGATGAATGCGCACGTGCGTGTCCAGGCGCTGGAGCCCGAACTCTGGCTCCAGTGTGTTGCGTGATGTGGCGCGCTGCGAGTGGTTGTTTAGGCTTGAGGAAGGGTGTGTGTGGCTGTCACCAGGTTACCGCCCCTGATGAGGAGGAACGGTGACAAGCTGTTTACCGCATAGGTGCCGATACTGTGGGTGCTCAAGGACTCGAGCACCCACGGAAATTGATGAGCACCCACAGGCCAGAGTCCCGCTGCTGGGCTGCCATATTAACTTGCTAATTTGCGGCTGCAGCACCCACATCGCCGGACCCACCACCTGGGAAACAGTATGCCAGGAAGTGTGTATTCTGTCCGTGGAGAACGTGCACTGTGGGGGCATTTATGTACCTGCACTGTGGGGGCATTTATGTATGTGAAACTCTGTTGCCGTAATTGTGCTGCGCAATATAAATTGGTATTATTTTGTGGCAACACCCCTTCCCCATGAAGCCACTCTGGCTTGAGCACCCACCAGCAAAAACATAAATCGGCACCTATGGTTTACGGGGGTGTGTGGCTAAATGAGACAATGACTGGCTGACATTAAGTGAAGTGCAAATTGGTGGTTGGAACTAATAGTACCTTAACGGTTATGTTTAATCGAACAGGTATGCTGAGGTGTGCAACCTGGGAGTATGGGGGGGGGGGGAGTTATAATGAGTGTTAAGGACGGGGTGACCGTGGAAATGCAGTGAAATATGGTGAAATATGGAGCGCTATACATGTGGGTTCAGACGGGGTAAAAATGGGAACAGGATTAAAAGGCAACAGTTTAGTATAAATTGAAACAAAGTTAATATGAAATGAAATAAAAAAGGCTAAACAGGAACAAAAAGAAAACAGCGCACAAACACAATGGGTCCTGTTGCATCGTGTTTGTGAAGAAGCGTGACCACAGCAAAAGTGACCTATGCTGCTGTGAAATCTTCCATCCCTCACCTGCCAAGTGACGTGTCCACCCTCCCACAGATGGTCCTCTACAATTTCTGGATTCAAAATTCGTATGGGATACAGCCTTATTCCTAATCATCCAGCTCAATCTAAGAGGACATACACATTGGGACATCCTGAGTCCTTGAAATTATAGGACAAACCCAAGGACACTCCGTCACAGACCCTGGCTTTCATAACCGACCAGGCACAAATGGGATGGTAATATACAGCCTTTCATATTCTTATTATTTTCCAAGCAGCTCTAAACAACCAAGACCAATTATCCTCTGAGATAGTCTTCATAACCATTTGCTATGGACTGTTTGCTTTTAAAGTGATTCATCATTTTAATTATTGTTTTTATTATTTCATTTAATAAATTGTTATACTTTTTGAGAACCGTGTACTATAGAATTATTACAGCCAGCGCTGGCACACACCCTCTTTCTTTTACCTAATAATAACTGGGCTTGACAAACCCTTGTGGCAGCTGCTGTATGATAGCGCACCACACAACAAATTGTTTTGTCTATAAACTGTTGTTTGAGGTCCTGTCCTTGTTGCACATAGTTGGCTAAGGTGGAACAGTTCCATCTAATCCGTGTGAATTGACTGTGTGGAAAGCTGGAAATCCAGCTGGGATGGTGGTTGATGTCTGCCCTGATGTAACTATTAACATCTACCTGTTTGTGGACTGTTTTTGTGTATAGTTTGCTGTCTCTGATGCTGATTTCTAAATCGAGGAATTCTACTTTTGTGTGACTGAAATGAGTGGTAATTTGGAGATTTTTGGTATTGTTGTTGATGTGTTGAAAGAAAGTGTGTAGTGAGGGTTCGTCCCCGCCCCATACAAAAAGCACATCTATATAGCATACCCATAGGACCAAATTCGCCTCCAGTTCTTCCCAGAAGTTGATGTTCTCCCAGTGACTCATAAAGAGGTTGGCATAACTGGGGGCGAATTTGGTCCCCATGGCTGTCCCGTGGCGTTTTAGGTAGAAGTCACCCTTGAACCACATGTAGTTGTTTTTTAAAATGAATTCGATCCCTTGTAATATGAGGGATTTCTGTGCAGGTTTGAGTGTGGGGTCTTGATCCAGGAAGTATTGTATACTGTCTATATTGACCGGTTATTATCTATGCATTATCTAGGCTCCAAGTTCAAAGCGGCACATTTGTGTGACTATGCACTGCACAGCAGGCAGAAGCCGGCCGCTAGGACTCGGAGCAACAGGAAGCCCCCACCGTGTGGCATGATGTAATGACATCACACCGCGCTTGACAAACAAATGAGGAACAGCGCTGAAGTGCAGCAGTCATGAGCCTTCAGCCTGGAGAGAGAGAGGGGCTGCCAGCCGCCCCGGCCTGCCCTGATATTATTGAGAAAAGGTATTTAAACTTTAAATTATTATAAGTCCCCAGCAGGGGAGGGGAAGGGGGGGAGTGCTATATTTATATCCCACTATATATTTTTATATGCTCACTGCCCACTAATGTGTATATATTTATATGCCCACTGCCCACCAATGTGTATATATTTATATGCCCACTGCCCACCAATGTATATATTTTTATATGCCCACCAATGTATATATTTTTATATGCCCACCAATGTATATATTTTTATATGCCCACTGCCCACCAATATTTATATATTTATATGCCCACTGCTACCAATGTATATTTAAACACCACTACCCCATGAATGTTTATTAATAATAGGTGGTAACATATAGATTATTGGTGCAGGCCAGGAATGTATATGTTACCGCGTTTTGTGACATAATATTTTTACCTACATGCTCGTATCCAGGGGTTACATGAACGTTATTGCCAGGTAGTTGCATGCTTGTTGCCAGAGGGTTGTATACTGGTTGGCAGGGGATTGTTCACAGCTCTCCTGGAATCCAGCACTTCTAGGTGACATTCAGGAGCACCTCAAGCACCTGTCTCCTCCAAGGTGGTGGCCATTTTTGGAGGGCTGTTTTCAGAAGAATCCATGGGGGTGATAGTACCCCATGGAATCTGCAGAGACCTTGCACCCCTGCAATACCAGCTACCCCAAGCCACCACTTTAGCTGGGCTAGCATTGTTACAGAACTGGACAGAGGCTAACAATTTCTGGAGGGGAGGATTTAAATCCCAACTATTTGGCTGTAGAGCGATTGTCGCCAGCACATGAAAGATGCATAGTCAGCATATAACAATCTACAGTATAGTCTGCCCACAGTGCAGTGTATGTGATACAGTACAGCAGACATTTGGAGGAGAATCATCATCTTTAACCACTTACAGTACTACTGTAGATTCTCTGTCTGGTCCGATGATTGAGTGCTCAGATACATAGACGCAGCAGACTTGGTAGGAATATCTGTTGTGGCCTGCCGCTAACTATGTGCGCAGTCCCATTCCACCCTTTATACTGCATGCAGAGGTGGAGGCAATGGAGTCATCTGCTGCCGGGCTCCTGCACCCAAGGGGGCACCTCTCCTCCCCTGTGATTTTAATTAAGTTATTTGAAAGCTGTCGACATTGTTCTGAAATACAGTATATGTGTTCTTCCTCTCTGTCTCCTCTCTCTCTGTCTCCTCTCTCTCTCTCTCTCTCTAGATATATATAAAGCAAGAGGTCACCAATATATTTCTTGCACCCGGACAGTTGGGATGAACCTAGGCCACTCACTGCATGTAGTGGCTAAGGTCAGGCTGTGGAGTTATGGAAACCTCATTGCGTTTGCCTATAGGGTAGGTGAATAATAGGTACCCAGGTCTGATTGGGGGGGCCAAGGGTGCCCGGGAACAAATGAATTCCCTATGGTGAAGGATTTTAAATAAGAATTAAATTAACCCTTTTGCATCTGGTAATTTCCTGCATCTTCAGTGCGGACTGTGGAGGTTTTTATCTTCTCAGCGAGATGAGATGGGATTAGATAAGATTGTGTATTTAATAATTCATATACATAGATGTAGTATTAAAAATTAATCGCTATTTAAAATAATTCGATTTTAAATGAAGATGAATAATTTATAGTTCTTTTCGGTTAGTGGGACATTTTCTAAGATGGGATTTCTATTGAAGATGGGATGTTGTGCATAGCAACCAATCAGATTAAATCTAGTATCTTCTAGAAGGCAGTAAATAAATAGGAGGTAGAATCCGATGGACAGGGTCAGAAGGTCGACATGCAATAGGTTGACAAGGTCAAAAGGTCAAAATGTCAACAAGGCCAAAATGTCATCATAAAAAAGGCAGACACAGTCGACCTGAGTTTTTTTTTCTTTTTAACCGCCATCTATGTCATCATAGAGGTAGACTATAACAGTGTTCCCAGTATAGCGAGGCACCGAGCCCGAAGCATGGGGAGCGTAATACCAGTTGGGGGTCCATGTCGACATTGATACAAACTGATATCTGTCTGTCGACCTTCCAATTGTCAAACTAATGCTTGTGTCAACTTTCCGACCCTGTCAACCTGACCCATGCCGTCCTATTTCAGTTGTTGACCTAAGGTCTGTTAACCTTTAGTGGTCGACCCGATGCATTTAGGTCGACCTAAATGACCCAATGGCCCACACCCTTAATATCAGTGGCGTAGCTACATATGTGGCAGACCCTGCGGCGGCTTGGGGAAGCTGCGCCAGCAGGGTCTGTGGTGGGCACCGCTAGCTGAACTGACAGGCGACCCAGGCAGCAGTGATCTGGTCCCACCCTGTACATATCTAATGAGGGAGACCCAGTGCAGTGCATATTAAATGAGTGGGTTCCCACTGCGTGCATATGTAATGAGTTGGTCCCCACTGCGTGCATATGTAATGAGTGGGTCCCGCTCAGCACAAGCAAAATGTCAACATTAAATAGTTAGACACATGAAAAGGGTTAGGCATGAGTTAGTAACGGAATGTTTTCTGGAAGTGTCGGTGAAAACGCTGGCCTGTCCAGGCATTTGAGGGGCCGTATGTGATGTCCGCTTCCATCGTAGCCGCCGAGTACTGGAAATGTCATTAAATGATGAGTGGTTGCGAAAGGATTTGCAGCTAATCGCAGGCCTGCGATATTTCCGCATTGGTCTTATGGTATCATGCAGAGAAATGCAACCAAAGAGTTCCGGGTACAGTATGACGCAAGAGTTTAATTAAACACTTTCTACCATATTGTTTTATGGTGACTCAAAAATGTTTGTATTCAGAAGGCAGAAATAAAAAAAATGAAATAGAAGGTTGGGCTATGAGCTGAATATACCAAGCTTTCACCTGAACAGTCAGAATATTTGGGGTACTTGTGTAGTTTCACGGCGCCAGCTACTTCTGGGTTCTACGCTCGCCACAAACTATGTTAAAAAAAGTCACTTAACTCCATGCCAACATGGATAGTTCATACCCCCACTATCCATGTTGGCATGGAGTTGATTTTAAATAGCGTGGCGAGCGTAGCGAGCCACCGAGCTCGCAAGGGGACTCAGACGCACAGCGCCAAACTGGCGCCGTGAAACTACACAAGTACCTATTTGGTGATGAAGTGTAAAATCCTCAACAATGTGATAGCTGCTCAATCAAACTAGTAATGCCCCCCAGGTGCTGCAAGGGAGGGGGATTTAACCCCCAGCACACCAAAGGGCATTAGTAATAAGATTTGAATAACCAACATAATAGAGGGTCATTCAGAGATCTTAGTTACATATATTTTGCAAAAGATATGATAAGCTTCCAGGCCTCGTCAAGGCTTCTCTGATACCGGAAGTCCTACACTGCATGATAACAGCACCCATTCTGGGCCATATAATTGTCTATTTTAAGGCTACATGATAACAGCACTTACCAATATATCTAAGCTAAGAGCCAGCCTATCAGGAGTTAGCAGAGTTAATTGAAAAGAAGAATCAAGTGTCGGAGCGGAGACAAGAGTTGGATAAATATATTCCCAGTTATTTGAGCTTGAAGAGAAATGTGATACTCAGACTGAAGAAGTTGTGCAGCGCTCAGCTGAGAACTCGCTAACCGAAATTCCCTGGTTACAATTTAAGATAAATTATTAAGAAAGTCACGTCAGAAGGAGACGGATCTGCAGAAAGTCAACAGGCGAACGATGAGGGCTATACTCAGGATGAAGACTCAGGAGTATGGAGGCCAATCCCAGGACTCGGAACTGAAAAAAGATCAATCCAAGGGATGCTGGGGTTGAGTTGGTGGTGGCACTGGCAGGCAGAAGCAGGACTCAGTGGCTGCACTTCCTGCTCCTCCCATCCCTCAGGTCTTATATCTTCCCATCCCTCAGTCCTTACGCCACCTCATTCCCTAGTCCTCACCCTGCCATCCCTAAGTCTGTTTTTCCACCCCTCCTAGTCCCTCATTCCTTATCTCTCCCCACTCTTCTCCCTCAGTCCTTATAGCTACCCCCCCCCCATCCCTCAGTCCTTATCCACTCTTGTCCTTCAGTCCTTGTCTCTCGACCCTCATCCCTCAGTCCTTATAGTTACCCCCTCATTCTCATCCCCCAAGTACTGACCTTTGCTTGTTTGCATCTCTTTTGCTAGATGACGTCCTGACAGTCGGGATTCTGATGGTCAGTTTACCGACATCGAAAGCCCAGCTGTTTAAATTCCCAACAGTCAGGATCCTGACTGACAGGGGCTATTCTCCCTTGTGGGGGTCCACCCATCCCATAGAGGGAGAATTGTCCTGTGGCAAGTGCAGAGAGCCACCAAGGGGCTTCTTTGCGCTCACCCCCCTATTTGAGTACTGGCCGTTGGGATTCTGATGTCAGTATACTGACCATCGGAATCCTGACTGCTTGTGGGGGTGCTATACCGTACCCGGCGGCCTGGCATGACTCCCTTTGTGATGATACCCGCAGTCAACCAGCCAAGCAGACAATCACTCGTGGTGCCTAATTCAGCATGGATCATTTAATAGAGAATCCATAACACATAACAGTTGCATAGTTCTATCCCTGCTCACCTCTATCCCTGCTGTGTCACCCCAGTTTGTCTGCCCCTTACCTGTGGAACGTAAGCTCTGACGAGCAGGGCCCTCCATCCTCATGTGCTTCTCTATGAATATATCTCTGCCACTGTTATAATGCCTCAGTGTCTGCCGCTGCAACTGTCTTATATTTACCACGTACTTTTCCTAATTTGCATTTGTACTGTAAATCGCAATCTTTCCTGTATTGTTCTTTTACTAAGCTATATATTGTCAGGCGCTACAGAACCTTTGTGGCGCCAAATAAATAAACGATAAAAATAATAACATACTGTAGTAGCCACATTGTGACTGACAGGATGCCAGCGTCTATGGGTGGTAAGATGACGTTTTCTGTGTATGTGTGAACACTCAGGCATGCCCACGTCAGCGATGACCACTTCCAGCCTAGTTCTTTAGCAGAGCTCTGGGCGGGCGCAGATGAAGAAAACTGTTCGATGGTTCCGTTTTGGCGAATGTATTGGGGAAGGCATTACTTGCAAGAGGCAACTATTCTGTTTGTCTGGCCAGCAGATTTTTGAGCGTAGATAATTGCTTTTCCTCTAGCGATCCCTGCTGAATTAGGCCCATGCAGGGGCGTTTTAAAAGAGGTGTGGCCTCATCTAGATACGGTGCCCAGTTCTGTATAGGTCACTGGTTTGGCCTCATCTAGATACGGTGCCCAGTTCTGTATAGGTCACTGGTACGGCTTCATCTAGATACTGTGTACAGCTCTGTATACTGTAGGTCACTGGTGCGGCCCCATCTAGATACTGTGTCCAGTTCTGTATACTGTAGGTCACTGATGCGGCTTCATCAAGATACTGTGCCCAGTTCTGTATAGGTCATTGGTACAGTCTCATCTAGATACTGTGCCCAGTTCTGTATAGGTCACTGGTGCGGCTTCATCTAGATACTGTGTCCAGTTCTGCATAGGTCACTGGTGCGGCCCCATCTAGATACTGTGCCCAGTTCTGTATAGGTCACTGGTACGGCCTCATCTATATACTGTGCCCAGTTCTGTATAGGTCACTGGTATGGCCTCATCTAGATACCCAGTTCTGTATAGGTCACTGGTACGGCCTCATCTAGATACTGTGCCCAGTTCTATATAGGACACTGGTACGGCCTCATCTAGATACTGTGCCCAGTTCTGTATAGGTCACTGGTACGGCCTCATCTAGATACTGTGCCCAGTTCTGTATAGGTCACTGGTGCGGCCTCATCTAAATACTGTGTCCAGTTCTGTATAGGTCACTGGTGCGGCCTCATCTAGATACTGTGCCCAGTTCTGTATAGGTAACTGGTATGGCCTCATCTAGATACTGTGCCCAGTTCTGTATAGGTCACTGGTGCTGCCTCATCTAGATACTGTGTCCAGTTCTCTATAGGTCACTGGTACGTCCTCATCTAGATACTGCGCCCAGTTCTGTATAGCTGACTGGTACGGCCTCACCTAAATACTGTGACCAGTTCTGTATAGGTCACTGGTATGTCCTCATCTAGATACTGTGCCCAGTTCTGTATAGGTAACTGGTATGGCCTCATCTAGATACTGTGCCCAGTTCTGTATAGGTCACTGGTGCGGCCTCATCTAGATACTGTGTCCAGTTCTCTATAGGTCACTGGTGCGGCCTCATCTAGATACTGTGTCCAGTTCTGTATAGGTCACTGGTGCGGCCTCCTCTAGATACTGTGCCCAGTTCTGTATAGGTCACTGGTGCGGCCTCATCTAGATACTCTGCCCAGTTCTGTATAGGTCACTGGTGCGGCCTCACCTAAATACTGTGACCAGTTCTGTATAGGTCACTGGTACGGCCTCATCTAGATACTGTGTCCAGTTCTGTATACTGTAGGTCACTGGTGCCTCCTCATCTAGATACTGTGCCCAGTTCTGTATAGGTCACTGGTGCGGCCTAATCTAGATACTGTGCCCATCCTCATCTAGATACTGTGCCCGGTTTTGTATAGGTCACTGGTGCGGCCTCATCTAGATACTGTGTCCAGTTCTCTATAGGTCACTGGTACGTCCTCATCTAGATACTGCGCCCAGTTCTGTATAGGTCACTGGTGCCACATCATCTAGATACTGTGCCCAGTTCTGTATAGGTCATTCATCTAGAACAGGGGTGTCCAAACATTTTGCGATGAGGGTCACATTTGGTGAAGTGTAAATGTGTGGGGGCCGACCATTCAGGCTGACATTCTTTGAATCATTAATCACATCAGAATTGGTCCCCCACTCTGCCCCCATTCACTGTATGTCCCCCAGCCTGCCCCTTCACTGTATGTCCCCCAGCCTGCCCCTTCTTCACTGTATGCCCCCCATTCACTGTATGTTCCCCACTCTGCACCCATTCACTCTGTCCCCCAGCCTGCCTCCTTCTCTTAATGTCTATCAGTGCCTCCATTCATGTCCCCAAGCCTGACCCTCCTTCACTGTATGACTCCCATTCTCTGTATGTCCCCCACTCTGCCCCCTCCTTTCTCTGTATGTTTCCCAGCACCTTGTGTGAGCCAGAGGAAGGAGAGGCAAAGCAGGCACTGCAAGGACAGGAGATGCTTGGTCTCCCGCTGCTGCACTCCTCCGCTCTGCATGTTACGGGAGCAAGCTTCCCCCTTGCTTCCCCCCTCCCCAAACACTGCTGTCACTGTGATTGTGGAGTAGGGTGATATACAATTGCAGCAGCAGGGGTAGGACGCCAAACACATCTGACTGTGGCGGCCAGCACCTCCTCACTGCAGCAGACAGCAAGGTAAAGGCGCGTCGCCGGGCCCCACCTTTAGTGTCCTGTGCTGTGCTTCCCACATCTGATGCTCTGCTCGCTTCCAGCTGGAGGCTTGAAATGACAGGACGGGTCGCAATTGGCCCCGGGCAGGGCCGGTGCAAGGCACCGGAGCGCCCCAGGCGAGTCGGGGTGGGGGCGCCCCGGTGCCGGGGGGGTGTACCTGTCCTGCGGCTGTGTATATAAAGCTTGCGGCGGTGATGGCAGCGGGGGGTCCCTGCAGTCAAGAAATAACGAGCGCTATCCGCCTGGCTACGCGGAAGCGCTTCTGTTGTGAAAACACTGGCTGCACGGCGCACGCTGATTGGCTGAATCTCAGCCAATCAGCGTGCGGCCAGTGTTTCCACAACAGAAGCGCTTCCGCATAGCCAGGCGGAGAGCGCTCGTTATTTCTTGACTGCAGGGACCCCCCGCTGCCGCCGCATGCTTTATATACACAGCCGCAGGACAGGTACCCCCGCGGCACAGGGGGGGGGGGCAAATGCCGCCCTCCAGTGGCCGGCGCCCTAGGCAAATGCCTAGATTTGCCTAGTGGTGGCGCCGGCCCTGGCCCCGGGGCCTGACTTTGGGCATGCCTGATCTAGAATACTTGCCTAGTTCTGAAGGCCATATCTCCAAAAATATATAATAACTCTAGAGATTGCACAAAGAAGGGCAATTAAAATTGTACATGGAATACACTACAAAACTTACCTGGAAAGACTAAACAATCTCAATATGTATAGTTTGGAGCAGATAAGGTAAAGGGGGGACATGAAAGACTGTCACATATATCAGGGTTTATATCAGGTACAGGAGGAAAACATTCTTTGACATGAAGAGAAGTATTAGAACATAAGGACATTGACACTGGGTGAAGGGAGGTTCAGGGGAAATTTAAGGGCCAATTACTTTACAGAAAGGGTAGTGGCCAAGTGGAATAGCCTCCCATCAGAGGTGGTAGTGGCTGAGACAGTAGAACAGTTTATCTAGTACATGCATGGGATAGTCATAAGAATATCCTTACAAAGAAATAAGGTTAAAAGAGGATCGAGGCTACCTAAAGGTGAAGAAAAAATAGGCAAGTGCTTGGTATCTGCATTCACATTACACAGTATGTTTCTTATCGTAAACATGTAAGCGCTCGTTCGTTTAATAGATTCAAATTAGAGGTGATTATTACAAAGGAAAAATGAGAGTAACCTCGAATGACAGATACTGTTCCTTTCCTTCCAAACTATAGGAAGAAATCAGAATATAATTGTGACATGTACAAATATTTATAAACCTTCGCTGATGATTTGCGCTGAGCCGACAGTATCCTTATATTTCGTCATTTTTGACAGCTTTGACTTTCATAAATAATGCAGAACCTGACATATTCAGACATAGAGAGAGGGAACATTGTTCACAAGAAAAATCTTTAAATGAAAGGAAAAAAACAACTTAGTAAGTGACGGAAAAAGAGACATAAATGGATTTTATTTGGTATTATCTATTGTACGTGTATCATTACCAGTTATTATTAATATAGCGCACACATCTTCAGCGTATTACGTGTATGACAACTAACCGCATAGAAATACTATCCGCTATGACTACCGCTGAAAACAATGTCATAATATCACATCAAGGACATTATCATGTGAATAAGAAATGATTGTTTTGTCGCTAGATATAACCAAGTTCTTCAGAGTAGTGCTCTAGAGCGTCTATGTCTCATATACCATGTTATTCATATGTAGGAAGACCCTTGAGGAATTTTTTCATTTGAATAATTAGAAATATAACAATTAAATCATTTCTGTGAAATGTTAATTTCAAAACCCTGAAACTAAAAAAATAAAAAAATAAATTCTTTAAAGTGACGTGTATATTTTACAAAAACATGTTAAAAAAATAAAACCAAATCTACTGATATATGCTTTCTATTTAAGAATAGTATATAGGTGCTTATTCAGGAATGATCGCATTGGCAATCCGTCGCACAGTTTTCCGAAGTTAGGAAAACTGCGCACCAGTAGGACCCATCTTCGTATGTGCAGGATGGGACCTGCGATCGCATTGTATTTTTGCAGGGAAAGGCGGGGGGTGTTGCCCCCATTTTACGGAAGTTGCCAGGCCGAGGACTCTGCCGCAAGATGCAGTTTTCTTGACCTTGACAAGCCACCCAGCGACGAGCAGCCTAAGGGGGGTATTCAATGTCGGACGCTATTTCTGACAAGGAAATAGTGCCCACCGCCTATTCAATGCTCCAGTTACCGACAGCATTGAAGGCGGATTTTGACAAATAGATCCGACTTCATAACAAGTGGGATTTGTTTTGTCGGAACGGCCATGGATTGTCATGGTCATGGCCGTTTCTTGACAACCCATGGCCGTTTCCATCAACTTTGAGCAAAATTATCTATGCCAGTTACATATCATGTCCTCAGTAGTGCCAGTTACATATCATGTCCTCAGTAGTGCCAGTTACATATCATGTCCTCAGTAGCGCTGTTACAGATGTCCCCAGTAGTGCCAGTTACATATCATGTCCTCAGTAGTGCCAGTCACATATCATGTCCCCAGTAGTGCCAGTTATATATCATGTTCACAGTAGTGTCAGTTACATATCATGGCCTCTGTAGTGCCAGTTACATATCATGTCCCCAGTAGTGCCAGTTACATATCATGTCCTCAGTAGTGCCAGTAACATATCATGTCGCCAGTAGCACCAGTTATACATCATGTCCTCAGTAGTGCCAGTTATACATCATGTCCTCAGTAGTGCCAGTTACATATCATGTCCTCAGTAGTGTTGTTACAGATGTCCCCATTAGTGCTTTTAGCAAAAAAAAAAACAATGATGGTTTTCGGAATCATTTGGATAACGGATATTTGGATAAGGGATACTCAACCTGTACAAGGAACTTTTTGGTACTTGTGAGTTATCCGGGCGTCCGATTTTTAAATCGGGTCGGATCGGGACATTGCATCGCATCGCATGCGACCATCGGATGCGATGCGATGCGATGCGATGCGATGACCCGATTTTTCCATAGGAATCAATGTTAAAATGGACTGAGTCCATTTTAACATGGAATTCAATGGGAAAAAGGGTCCTTTTCATACCCCTACTATCCAAGTGGGCATGGAGTTGGATATAAACCTGTGGCGAGCGTAGCGAGCCACCGAGCCCGAAGCGTGGCGAGCGTAGCGATCCCCGCGAGGGGACACGGAATACCGTCCCCTCGCGGGGCTCGCTTCGCTCGCCACGCTTCGGGCTCGGTGGCTCGCTACGCTCGCCACAGGTTTATATCCAACTCCATGCCCACTTGGATAGTAGGGGTATGAAAAGGACCCCTTTTTCCATAGGAATCATTTTAACATTGATTCCTATGGAAAAATCGGGTCATCGCATCCGATGGTCGCATGCGATGCGATGCGATGCGATGCGATATCGCATCGCATCGCATCTGATTGTATGCCTTAACTTAAGGCATACAATCAAAAAATCGGACGCCCGGATAACTCACAAGTACCAACTTTTTTGTTATTATCATGTTGCATACATACATACAAGTTGGTCTATTTGAAATTCAGACTTTGAGCAGAATTATCTGCCGATAGTAAATTCTGTGTTATCCTGGTACCTATGGAAAGTCCTGCCAAGTTTGTCAAATTGTATATTGATTCATACTTCAGATTTCTGCTGTGATTATCATTTGTATTTAAGCAAACTAGGGATGGCCATCGTTGCCATTGTCATCGATGGCTGCCATTGATGGCAATTCTGCAACTGGCCATCGATAGTGGTAAATTATGCAATGGCTGACCATCGATATTTTTACATATCGATGGTCATCCATTGTGTTTGATTGATTGGCTTGTGGCCAATCAAAACATGGGGGTGGGGCTTCACGGTGTTGGGGGCGGAGCTATGCTCTGTGTCCCAGCACTTTGAAAAAACAACCTGCAAAACTGGTTCTTCCCCATCGATGGCAAAAGTATTCGACATCGGCCATCAACCATCGATGATTTTGAATCGTCGATGGCCATCCCAAAAGCAAACTTGTTTTTTTGTGTTCAGTAAATTTCAGATGTAGGCTTCCCAGCAGAGATTGCATAATTTATATATATATATATATATATATATATATATATATATATATATATATATATATATATATACTGTATATATATATATATATACATACACACTCTGGTACAGTATGTGAGTGTACTGTATATGGATTGTATATTGGGGGTTATTCACACCTGATCTCAAAGCACCGTTTTTTCTCAAATGGACAAAACCATGCTGCACTGCAGGTGGGGCAGATGTAACATGTGCAGAAAGAGTTAAAGTTGGATGGGGTGTGTTCAAACTGATATCTATAGTATATTGCAGTGTAAGAATAAAGCAGTCAGTATTTAACCTGCACCGAAACAAAATAACTCACCCAAATCTAACTCTCTGCATGTATTACATCTGCCCCACCTGCAGTGCAGCATGGTTTTGTGCATTTGAGAAAAAATGGACAGAACAGTGTACTTTGTGATTATGTGCGCACAACAGAAAATCCAAAAGCAGCTGGTTAACAGTTTTAAAGTGACATTCAACAACACCTAACAATGGAATACAGGCAGAAGATAGAAAAACTGTTATATTAGCGCTGATGGTGTTCCCAATAGAAAATCCTTGTGCAAATGTCACAATAAATAACAAGGGCAATGTCACCAATAATAGTCCCCTGTAGAGTTCCTGAAATTGGATCCTCCACTGATTTACGTCCTCAGGATATTGATGAACATAAGGGAGGATACAAGAATGGCAAAATAGTGCATAACTTTTAAAACAAACAGCTTTAATGGGGGTTTTGCACTTATGCTGCTGAAGAAGGACCTGGTGGTCCGAAATGCATTTAGCGTGTCTTGCCTTTTAATTCACTTGCTCCAACGGCATCCATCGGCGGGATCCACGGCTCTGACCCCTTCCAGTATCCGGAAACTGGATGGGATTGATTGAACCTTTGGACTTTCCTGTGACTGCAGTGTGCCCTGAGCGTTTTGTTTCTATGCTTTTACAACTACTCAAATTGTAAGTGCAAAACCCCCATTAAAGCTGTTTGTTTTAAAAGTTATGCACTATTTTGCCATTCTTGTATCCTCCCTTATGTTCATCAATATCCTGAGGACGTAATCAGTGGAGGATCCAATTTCAGGAACTCTACAGGGGACTATTATTGGTGACATTGCCCTTGTTATTTATTGTAACATTTGCACAAGGATTTTCTATTGGGAACACCATCAGCGCTAATATAACAGTTTTTCTATCTTCTGCCCATTTGAGAAAAAAAACAGCTTTGCGATCAGGCCTGTCTAACCTCTGATATCAGGTGTTTTAGCTTAAAAAACTATTAAAAAACTAAGTTAAGGATTCATATTTTGATTGGCAGATTCCTAAGATATTTTTCTAATCATCTACATTTAAAGAGTCATCCCTCATTGCGTAACCTGGCAACTGCTATACAATTGCTTTTTACAAGTAGTCCTTGCACCACTGGCAAGACAAAAAGCAATCATTTGTGACTGCAAAAATTACTTTTTCATCAATGTAAAGAATGCATGTGATTTATCATTGCTCATCTGTAGCCTGGTTACCAACGTTCCCTGGAATATAACATAATAAGGAAATTGGGTACATGATGGTGATTATCAGAGAGGGGAATGACTGGGGTTATCAATGCAAAAATCATTCAAACCTGTTCGCTAGGCTGCGTATACTTCCAGTCAGGGGCGTAACTATAGAGGGTGCAGGGAGTGCAGCTGCTATGGGCTCCGGGGGCTTGGGGGGCCCCAAGGCCCAGCAGACATCCCCCTGCACCCTCTTGAAGTTTTTTTAACTGAAAGTGTGCCCCGGCAGAGGCTTTGGATAATCGCCTATCCTACAGTTCCTGCATATGTGAGTGAGGACCCTCCCCCGCATCACCGGTGTGCCGGCTCCAGTGCTGACAGTGAAACTTGGCCTTGGTCGCGCATCCTTCCACAGCGCAGATCGTAAAACCCCGGGAGGTGGGACTTTGCTTGGGAACTGTCCTTGTTACCCTTTCTGTTGCGCTGGCTCCGCCTCTGCATCCAGCGCTGACCACATGGACTCAGCATGATGGACTTGGCGGCTCCCCCGGCACTGAACATAACACTGCAGAGCGGAGCTTAGCGGCCTCCCCTCCCCCGGCACTGATAAACTCCCCGCACGGAGGTTTGCGGCTACCCTGCCCCGGGTCCAGTGCTGATACTCAGACCCAGCAGGGGGGGGGGTACTTGGAGGCCCCCCTCCCCCGCACTGATCATGGATGACCATCAAGCAGCAGCTGGAGCTGAGGAAGCCAGATAAGCAATCCCCAGGTCAGTGCTACCATCTACTGTCCCCAGCCCAGTGCATTCATGTCCCCAGCCCCCAGCCCAGCGCACCCCCCATCTAACCAACCACCCCCTGTCCTCAGCTTAGTGCCACCCCCATCTAACCAACCATCCCCAGCCCGTACCCACCCATCTAACCAACCATCCCCAGCCCATACCCACCCATCTAACCAACCATCCCCAGCCCGTGCTCACCCATGTAACCAACCATCCCCAGCCCGTGCCCACCCATCTAACCAACCATCCCCAGCCCGTGCCCACCCATCTAACCAACCATCACCAGCCCGTGCCCACCCATCTAACCAACAGTTCCCTGTCCCCAGCCCAGTGGCCTCCATCATCTCAGTGTTTGTCACCCTGTGCCCCCTTCCCTCCTCGATCATCTTACTGCCCACATCCCACTGTCCACGACCTAACCCCCGGCCAGTACAGTCACAGCCCCCCTCCCCCTTTCGCATAACTTTAATCCTCACCTTAGTGTAACCTTACCCAGTATCTGCTCTGTCTGGTCCTGCCTTCTACTCTCATACCCTCCCCAACTACTAATCTGACCCCAACCCCCCCCCTCATTCTGGCGGAATGCTGGGGGGCCCTTTCAAAAATTTTGCTATGGGGCCCAGACAGGTCTAGCTACGCCCTTGCTTCCAGTGCCACCCGCCGCCCTGCGGAACACCCCCGCCACATTCATCCCCTCCCTAGTATACGAGGGGATGTGAACAAGAACACATCCCCCTGCCACCATCCTGATCGCCCCCGCCCGCCTCCTGCCAGTGTGAACGCCTCTGCGAGTGTGATACATGAATAAGGCGCTGGAACAGGATATCCACATATGCACATGCACAGACCCCACTATTGGAAGCAGGGTCTGCCCAGCTGTTCAAGGAGTGCTGGGCGTGCCCCCAACATGTCGCAAATGGGGGTCACTGTGCTCAGCTCAGGTCCTGCCTCTGTGGCACCAGCCTTTCCTATGCCCCCCCCCCCCCATCCCTTTTGGGAGCGTGGTTGGTCCCGCTTTTCTTTGTATAAAAGTCAGGACGTATGGATGTTTATAAATCGGACCCTAAGAACCTGAACGTATTGATGCTTAAAGTTTCATTATTGAACTATTGATCCTTACAGGAAATCTAAACAATGCTGCAAATATTTCAGGGTTCATTTACTAAGATGGGATTTCTGCGCACTTCTAAGCCCGCCTCCAGGCTCCCATAGGTCAGGCTTAAATGGAGAGTGTAACTGAACGATGGATACAGCACTACTGATCCCAGGGAACCTGCAGCACATATGTTACATACCTCCAAACATTGGCATTGGAGACAGTGGGATCAGTAAATACCAGAAATGCGTGCACAAATGTTAGGGACGTGGTATACAATTGCGGTACTACTGCGAGGCCACGGCACGCCCCTGTTCTCCCTGCTGTTGTGGTCATGGCCAGCACCCTGTGAGCTGCTGGCCAAGCCCCCAGTCCCTCTGTGACTCTGAATAGATGCTGTGCCCAGCGGAACAGTGGCGGCAGCGGGAACTCCAACTGCACCACCCACCGTGGGACACTGTCAGCCCCAGGTGGGACGAGGGACAGTCCCAATAAAACTGTTACTGTCCTGCAAAAATCAAGGCAGTTGGGAGGTATACATCTCTGCATGCAGGTTTATAGGTACTACCCGGATCTAGCCTGGAAAATGTTGTGCGAGTCGCTGGTCCTACCCGTATTGAAAATCCCAATTTAGAGCAATTGCTATTTGTAACAGTTAGAAGATTATAATGACATGACAGACGGTGCTGGGATGTGACAGTCGCTCCCAGGGGGTAATGAAGCTGATTGATCAGTTTTCAGAGGTTGTCAGATATGATTACAAATTCCAGCAAAGCAAACAGTGTGTAATGTAGCAAACAGCACAACGCTGGGGTTAGTGATGGCAATACCAAGCGCACATTCACCGGTTTGCAGCGTTGTTAGAATGGTGGGCGAGATGCACTAAACAAAAAATGCTGGGTTTTACCATTTTCATATGCAGTAAATCCCCACCGTCGGGGCTTTGCTGCGGGGGTTACGCCAGCTCTAGCTGGTGTAACCCCCATAGAAGCCTATGGGCTTCCCTTTTCATCCCTCGCTGCCCCACGTGACCCCTGCCGATCTGTACCACCTCCCCTTCATCTCCGTCCGGGTAGGGCCTGTGCTAGGCGCCGGAGCGCCCCAGGCGGGAGGGGTGCCCCTGCGCTCAACTGCTGGGGGGGGGGGTGGTGTCTCTGCCCGGCCGCCGGGGGTGTGTGTGTTTTGCGATGTCTCAGCCCAGCCGCCGGCAGGTGTGCGGTGTGTCTGTCCGGCAGCGGGGTGTGTGTCTGTGTGTGTGTGGTGCGTCTTCCCGGCCGCCAAGGGGGGTGGGTGGATGGGTGCTTGTGATACGGCCGCCGTGCTGCTGGGGGGGGGGTGTTCACTCACCGAACACCTGCTCCTTCCTCCGGCTCTCCTGCTCCTCTGCTCCTGCGGTGGTAGAGCTTTCCAGCTCACTACCACCCTCCAGTGGCGGGCGCCCTAGGCAAATGCCTAGACCTGCCTAGTGGTGGCGCCGGCCCTGCGTCCGGGCAGCCTGCTGCTGTGCTGCCCGGACCAGTGACCTCTGCAGCCATCTGAGCAGGGAGCTGCCGGCAGGAGAAGGGCGAGAGCTTCCAGGGACGGCTCACACAACGCCGGGCACGCAACGCAAGAGCTGTCCTTTGCAATAATTATCTTATATGTTAGTGCATATGCAATAATTATCTTACCCAGCGACGTGTGGCGGAAAGGGGCCATGGATGTTACAGCGCCCCCTACCCCAACTTGTGACAAACAGTGGATATAGCTCACAGATTCTGGTTACAAAGGGGCAGATTTATGACAATCCACATCTGCGATGCTGATGAGATGTGCTAAAATTATATATATATACCACAGTGCGATAATTGAATACATTGCAAAGATATATCTTTTATGGCTTGTAGGAACAAAGCTTGAGAAAAAAAGGGCCTAATTCAGTTTTGTCACGGCAACAAAAAAAATATCACACAACTGGGCAAAACCATGCTGTGCTGCAGGCGGGGCAGATGTAACATGTGCAGAAAGGGTTTTTAGATTTGGGTGGGGTGTGATCAATATGAAATATAAAGCAGTCAGTATTTACCCTGCACAGCGACAATAATACCCACCAAAATGTAATATATGTGCACAGGATACACCAGTCCCCTGCAGTGTATGGTGTTAGCAAAGATGAATAAGGCCCAAAGCTCTGTCCCTGTAGACTGCTAGTGGCGGGGGAGGGGGGATTTACTGGCGCTGCTGCTGCGAGTACCCTCCTTGCACCCCCCCCCCCCCAGTGATCGGGTCACGGTGCGCTCTCATGCTCCCCGCTCATCTGATCCCCAGTGCCGGAAGGTCACATGACCAGAGGCACAGGGGAGCGCACCGTGACCCGATTACCACTCCAGGGGGCCTTATTAGATGCACATGTGCCGGCTCCTAACTCAGCCTGTCAGAGCGGAGAATGGAGCTCGGAAGAAAAGCGGCTGAAAGGTCTACATTGTCTATGTAGTCAGTCAGTAGATTGACATCAAAAAGTCGACAATCAATTGGTCGGCACGGACAAAGGGTGAACGTGCACTAGGTTGACCTTGACAAAAGGTCAACATGAGAGTCCCTGTCGACATTGACACCAAAAACTTCATGTCAACCTTTCACGTGTTGACCTTTTCCATGTTGACCTTTTGACCTGTGGAATCTTTGGCGATGACAGATATATTTTTCTCCATAGAATTACTGCAATCACCATGTTGGCGACTGAGAACTCACCTTTTACTTGTGTCGACGTATTGCATGTCAACCTTTTGTTGTGGACCTATTGACTGCTTACCTAGACACTGTAGAACTTTCAATCCACACCTGCTGGGAACTGGATGGGACTGTGTCTAATGCTATCTGAAGATAGCATTATTATCGTAGGGCTCCCTCCAGTGTTTTTTCTTTAACATTTCTTTATTAATAAATCTATCCAGATAACGTTTCCCATTCTAATTAAGGGAAATGTGATCTGATTACTAAAAAAAAAGGGGGGGGGACTTAAAAGTTTTTTTTTTTTAACTAAAGGGGAGTAATGACGCGCGTCATCCTCAGTCAGCACCGCTGCCTTGTTGCATGGCAACCCTCGGCGTCCCTTCGAGCCGGCAACACGGGATTTCAGAGGGGAGGATGACGCGCGTCATTACTCCACGGCCCGCGTCATCTCCATGGGACGCAGCGTCTGACACCCGGAAGTACCACTCGCAGGCACCGGGAGCACAGTGGGACGACAATACATCGGCTATTTAAAGTAAGTAAGCTCACCTATCTGGTTGTTTTTGCACTTGCACCTTACCTGTACTTGTCCATCCTGGTGAAAAGGCGAATGCCTTGAAACGTAGACATTTTCATGGACAATCTATGATGCACTTTAAATAAATCTACAAGAGTCCTTTTTTCACTTCAAGTCCTGTGAGTGCTGCCTTATTCTGGCACAGCGGCGTAACTATAGCACCACAGCCCCCGCCACCGCGGGGGGGGGCGCTGTGCATGTGGGGGCGCCGGGGGCTGCGGTGCTATAGTTACACCCCCCCCCCCCCAATCCGCCGCAGACTTACCTATCTCGCTGGTCCTGGCGGCTCCGTTCTTCTGCTGAGGACCACCACAAAATGGCCGCCCCCATATAGCACACAGTTCTCTGAAACTGTCTGCTGTATGGGGGCGGCCATTTTGTGGTGGTCCTCAGCAGAAGAAGAACGGAGCAGGAGACACTGGGCCTGAGCAGGGGTACACCAGCGTTTTATAGTCTCCATGAAAACAATGGCCATTCCCCTAAGAACACAGGTGGGCCAATGCCTGCATGGTGATGGGTGGCTGATGTCACATGACACCATCGCCCCCCCCCCCCCTCTTCCTCTTCGGCGGAGTCTGACAGAAATGTCAGTTTAGACTGACTTATTTCCGGAGGAGAGAGAAATCATTCGGTGGTTGGTGACCATGGAATGTTCTCTCTCCACTTTGGCTGCATGCGAGGGGATGTGTTCTTGTACCTCCCCTCGCTTGGTACCGAGGGAATTCGGCGGAGGAAGGTGGGTGATCAGCATTAAGCCACTTGCTAAGCAGGGAACGACCGCTGCTTAGCAAGCGGTACTGAATCAGGCCTTTGTTAGCAGATGTACCAAACCATGCTGCACTGCAGGGGAGCAGATGTGTATTCATAAGCTGGGTAAACACTATACAATCTTTTTGAACAATATGCGCAATAACGATATCATAAGGATTCAGTGTGTACCGAGTAGATCATTAATGATGATTGCTTCTGCGGATCGTTACCGATATGCCCCATCGTTTGCACATGCAGCCCAATCTGATGATATCGTCAGTGACTGCTTGCTCGGCTGGGGTCCCGGTCTTTAACCCCTTCCTGACAGAGCCAGTTTTTGCGTTCCTGACAGAGCCCTTTTTTTCAAATCTGACATGTATCACTTAAGTGGGGATAACTTTTTTTTGCTTTTACTTATCCCAGTGATTTTGAGATTGTTTTTTCGTGACACATTGTACTTCAAATTAGTGGTAAATTTGGGTCGATACAGTCTGTGTTTTTTTGTGAAAAATACCAAAATGTCGTAAAAAAATGGAAAATTTAGCAATTTTCAAAATGTTAAATTTTCTGCTTGTGAGACAAATAATCATACCACTCAAAATAGTTAATAACTAACATAGACCATATGTCTACTTTATGTTTCCATCATTATTTCAACTTCCTTTTAATTTTTTTGGACACTAGGAGGCTTACAATATGAATAGCAAATTCTCAAATTTTCAAGAAAATTTCAAACACTGATTTTTTTAGGGACCAGTTCAGTTCTGATGTGACTTTGAGGGACTTGTATGTGAGACACCCCCATAAATGATACCATTTCAAAAACTGCACCCCTCACAGTATTCAAAACAGCATTTTGGAAGTTTGTTAACCCTTTAGGTGTTTAACAGGAATTAAAACAAAGTGTAGGTGAAATTTCAAAATTTCATTTTTTTTGCAGATTTGCAATTTTTATACATTTTTCTAAGGAACACAGTACATTTTACTAGAGAAATGTGACTAAAAATTGATTCCCCCAATTCTTTTGTTTTCATAAATATCGTATATGTGGCCCTAGTGTGCACGTTGACCAAACCACAGGCTTCATAATAGAAGGAGCACCTACTTGATTTTGGAGCCTCCTTTTTTATGAGATTATTTTTTAGGCACCATGTAGGTTTCTAGGCACCATAAGATGCTAACATTTAGGAACCCCCCCACAAGTGACCCCATTTTGCAAACTACACTCCTCAGGGAATTCATCTAGGGGTATAGTGTACATTTCAAACCCCCAGGGGTTTCACCAATTGTGGTACAACTGGGCAGTGAAAATGAAAAATTATTTTTTTTACACAAAAATGCAGTTCTGGCTCCAAATTTTTCATTTTCACAAGGAATGAAGGAGAAAAAGCACCCCAAAATCTGTGCCCCAATTTCTCCCGAGTACGGCAATGCCTCACATGTGACCAAAAAATACCATTTGGGTGCATGGCAGGACTCAGAAGGGAAGGAGTGATTTTTGGATTTTGCAGCTCAGATTCTGGTGGAATGTTGGTGGGTGCTATGTTGCATTAGCAAGACCCCCCAAGCACCAATACAGTGGAACCCCCCCACAAGTGACCCCATTTTGCAAACTACACCCCTCAGGGAATTCATCTAGGGGTATAGTGTACATTTCAAACCCCCAGGGGTTTCACCAATTTTGATACAACTGGGCAGTGAAAATGAAAAATTACATTTTTTTACACAAAAATGCAGTTCTGGCTCAAAATTTTTCATTTTCAGAAGGTATGAAGGAGAAAAAGCACCCCAAAATCTGTGCCCCAATTTCTCCCGAGTATGTCAATGCCTCATATGTGACCAAAAAATACCAGTTGGGTGCATGGCAGGACTCAGAAGGGAAGGAGTGATTTTTGGTGGTGGAATGTTGGTGGGTGCTATGTCGCATTAGCAAGACCCCCAAAGCACCAATACAGTGGAACCCCCCCACAAGTGACCCCATTTTGCAAACTACACCCCTCAGGGAATTCATCTAGGGGTATAGTGTACATTTCAAACCCCCAGGGGTTTCACCAATTTTGATACAACTGGGCAGTGAAAATGAAAAATTACATTTTTTTACACAAAAATGCAGTTCTGGCTCAAACTTTTTCATTTTCAGAAGGTATGAAGGAGAAAAAGCACCCCAAAATC
This sequence comes from Crinia signifera, assembly GCF_055691185.1. Taxonomy (NCBI): domain Eukaryota; kingdom Metazoa; phylum Chordata; class Amphibia; order Anura; family Myobatrachidae; genus Crinia; species Crinia signifera. The sequence continues at coordinate 165,007,061 of NC_139223.1, read as the reverse complement.
TGTGCCCCAATTTCTCCCGAGTACGGCAATGCCTCACGTGTGACCAAAAAATACCATTTGGGTGCATGGCAGGACTCAGAAGGGAAGGAGTGATTTTTGGATTTTGCAGCTCAGATTCTGGTGGAATTTTGGTGGGTGCTATGTCGCATTAGCAAGACCCCCCAAGCACCAATACAGTGGAACCCCCCCACAAGTGACCCCATTTTGCAAACTACACCCCTCAGGGAATTCATCTAGGGGTATAGTGTACATTTCAAACCCCCAGGGGTTTCACCAATTTTGATACAACTGGGCTGTGCAAATGAAAAATTACATTTTTTACACAAAAATGCAGTTCTGGCTCAAAATTTTTCATTTTCACAAGGAATGAAGGAGACAAAGCACCCCAAAATCTGTGCCCCAATTTCTCCCGAGTACGGCAATGCCTCACATGTGACCAAAAAATACCATTTGGGTGCATGGCAGGACTCAGAAAGGAAGGAGTGATTTTTGGATTTTGCAGCTCAGATTCTGGTGGAATGTTGGTGGGTGCTATGTTGCATTAGCAAGACCCCCCAAGCACCAATACAGTGGAACCCCCCCACAAGTGACCCCATTTTGCAAACTACACCCCTCAGGGAATTCATCTAGGGGTATAGTGTACATTTCAAACCCCCAGGGGTTTCACCAATTTTGATACAACTGGGCAGTGAAAATGAAAAATTACATTTTTTTACACAAAAATGCAGTTCTGGCTCAAAATTTTTCATTTTCAGAAGGTATGGAGGAGAAAAAGCACCCCAAAATCTGTGCCCCAATTTCTCCCGAGTACGGCAATGCCTCACATGTGACCAAAAAATACCATTTGGGTGCATGGCAGGACTCAGAAGGGAAGGAGTGGTTTTTGGATTTTGCAGCTCAGATTCTGGTGGAATTTTGGTGGGTGCTATGTCGCATTAGCAAGACCCCCCAAGCACCAATACAGTGGAACCCCCCCACAAGTGACCCCATTTTGCAAACTACACCCCTCAGGGAATTCATCTAGGGGTATAGTGTACATTTCAAACCCCCAGGGGTTTCACCAATTTTGATACAACTGGGCTGTGCAAATGAAAAATTAAATTTTTTACACAAAAATGCAGTTCTGGCTCAAAATTTTTCATTTTCACAAGGAATGAAGGAGACAAAGCACCCCAAAATCTGTGCCCCAATTTCTCCCGAGTACGGCAATGCCTCACATGTGACCAAAAAATACCATTTGGGTGCATGGCAGGACTCAGAAGGGAAGGAGTGATTTTTGGATTTTGCAGCTCAGATTCTGGTGGAATTTTGGTGGGTGCTATGTCGCATTAGCAAGACCCCCCAAGCACCAATACAGTGGAACCCCCCACAAGTGACCCCATTTTGCAAACTACACCCCTCAGGGAATTCATCTAGGGGTATAGTGTACATTTCAAACCCCCAGGGGTTTCACCAATTTTGATACAACTGGGCAGTGAAAATGAAAAATTACATTTTTTTACACAAAAATGCAGTTCTGGCTCAAAATTTTTCATTTTCATAAGGTATGAAGGAGAAAAAGCACCCCAAAATCTGTGCCCCAATTTCTCCCGAGTATGGCAATGCCTCATATGTGACCAAAAAATACCAGTTGGGTGCATGGCAGGACTCAGAAGGGAAGGAGTGATTTTTGGTGGTGGAATGTTGGTGGGTGCTATGTCGCATTAGCAAGACCCCCAAAGCACCAATACAGTGGAACCCCCCCACAAGTGACCCCATTTTGCAAACTACACCCCTCAGGGAATTCATCTAGGGGTATAGTGTACATTTCAAACCCCCAGGGGTTTCACAAATTTTGATACAAGTGGGCAGTGAAAATGAAAAATTACATTTTTTTACACAAAAATGCAGTTCTGGCTCAAAATTTTTCATTTTCAGAAGGTATGAAGGAGACAAAGCACCCCAAAATCTGTGCCCCAATTTCTCCCAAGTACGGCAATGCCTCATGTGTGACCAAAAAGTGGCAGGACTCAGAAGGGAAGGAGTGATATTTGGATTTTGCAGCACAAATTCTGGTGGAATGATGGTGGGTGCTATGTCGCATTAGCAAGACCCCCAAAGCACCAATACAGTGGAACCCCCCCACAAGTGACCCCATTTTGCAAACTACACCCCTCAGGGAATTCATCTAGGGGTATAGTGTACATTTCAAACCCCCAGGGGTTTCACCAATTTTGATACAAGTGGGCAGTGAAAATGAAAAATTACATTTTTTTACACAAAAATGCAGTTCTGGCTCAAAATTTTTCATTTTCAGAAGGTATGAAGGAGACAAAGCACCCCAAAATCTGTGCCCCAATTTCTCCCGAGTACGGCAATGCCTCATGTGTGACCAAAAAGTGGCAGGACTCAGAAGGGAAGGAGTGATATTTGGATTTTGCAGCACAAATTCTGGTTGAATGATGGTGGGTGCTATGTCGCATTAGCAAGACCCCCAAAGCACCAATACAGTGGAACCCCCCCACAAGTGACCCCATTTTGCAAACTACACCCCTCAGGGAATTCATCTAGGGGTATAGTGTACATTTCAAACCCCCAGGGGTTTCACCAATTTTGATACAAGTGGGCAGTGAAAATGAAAAATTACATTTTTTTACACAAAAATGCAGTTCTGGCTCAAAATTTTTCATTTTCAGAAGGTATGAAGGAGAAAAAGCACCCCAAAATCTGTGCCCCAATTTCTCCCGAGTACGGCAATGCCTCACATGTGACCAAAAAATACCAGTTGGGTGCATGGCAGGACTCAGAAGGGAAGGAGTGATTTTTGGATTTTGCGGCTCAGATTCTGGTGGAATGAATGGTGGGTGCTATGTGGCATTAGCAAGACCCCCGAAGCACGGTGAAATGATGAACCTAATAATCCATAGATGTGTGGTATATTTTAAAACACTCCTTTATACATAGGCCGGGTTTGTCTGGGCAAGTGTCACACTGGAAATTAGTTTGCTTTCTTATACCCTTTTTATAGCAAACTTTGCACCTTTTTTGTGTCATGCCCTTTTTTCCAGTGGAGGGGATTTCATCAGGAAAATGCTGCCCTGGTACAATACGGGGGCCAGTACTAGAAGTACTGGGGCCCTCTGCCTGCTGGTTCCCAAATATTAGGCCCTTTATGACTTCCTCTTGAAAGTGCATAAATGTCCCCCTCTGGCCGGTAGAACGGAATAGCACGTAAGCGTTATACAGTGCCATCTGGATGATATACACGGCCAGCTTCTTGTACCAGATTTTTGTTTTCCGCAGGGCACTGTACGGCTTCAGTACCTGATCTGAAAGATCCACTCCACCCATGTACTTATTGTAATCTAGGATACAATTTGGTTTTGAGGTGTGGGTACTGGTACCTCGTACAGGGACGGAGGTGGTACTGTCTCCGTGAATTGTTGTCAGTATAAGGACATCCCTCTTGTCCTTATATTTGACCAACAACATATTTTCGGTGCATATTCCCCTGCTTTCACCCCTTCTCATTACTTGGGCAATGTGCGTTTTTGGGAGGCCTCTTTGGTTCTTGCGCACAGTACCGCAAGCTGCTGTACCTCTTGAACCAAGGGCCTTAAACAGGGGGATGCTAGTGTAAAAGTTATCCACATAGAGGTGATAACCTTTATCCAGGAAGGGGTGCACTAAATCCCAGACAATTTTTCCACTAACACCTACGAGGGAGGGGGGGCATTCTGGCGGTTCAATTCTTGAATCCTTCCCTTCATATACCCTAAACCTGTGAGTGTACCCTGAGGTGCTTTCACACAGCTTATACATTTTTATGCCATACCTTGCCCTCTTACTGGGAAGGTACTGGCGGAATTTAACCCTTCCTTTAAAATGTATAAGGGACTCGTCTATGCAAATGAATTTATCTGGGATGTACATGTCTTCAAATTTGGCACTGAAATGATCAATGACCGGCCTGACTTTGAATAGCCGGTCAAAGGTGGGATCATCTCTGGGTGGGCACTGTGCATTATCGTTGTAATGCAAAAATTTAAGGATCGTCTCAAATCGAGCCCGGGGCATGGCCATACGGTAAAATGGGGTGCTGTACAGAACATCTGTACTCCAATATTGCCTAATTTCTGGCTTTTTTACTATGCCCATATGAAACACCAGACCCCAAAACGTCATCATCTCTACTGCATCTACAGGGGTCCACCTAGCAAATGATGATGTGGGGTTTTGAGCAATAAACTGCTGGGCATATAAATTAGTTTGGTCCACCATTAAATTTATAAAATCATCAGAGAAAAATAATTTGAAAAAGTCAATTTCTCTGAGACCTGTGGAATCAAATTGGATTCCTGGCATGGCCAAAAACTCAGGAACCTGGGGCTCAAAATTGTCTGGTGGTGGGGTCCATACGAGATCAATTATTGGGGGGGGGTCTCAGCTGCTCTACGGGGGCGTCTTTGAGGGGGTCCCTCATCACCAGAGGAGGAAGAGGTGCTTAAGACGAATCCTTCAAATTCCCCGCTTGCCTCACTGGCTGTGTCAGAGTCAGAGGCAAGCATGGCATATGCCTCCTCCGCTGAATACATTCTTCTGGATGACTGGGATGACATTTGGGATGACATTTGGGATGCCATTTTTATTTTTGTGTTACTGGTAGTGAAATGTTTCAACACGTGTATAGTGTAGGGGGGGGTACAAACTTTATTTCAACCCGGGGGGTATGTAGTGTGTAGTGTGTATGTAGTGCAGAAAAAAAAAATACTTTATACAAAAAAAAAAGAAAATTGAAGTGGTTAAAAAAAAAAAAATTGAAGGGGTTAAAAAAAAAAAATTGAAGGGGTAAAAAAAAAAAAAAAAAAGGTCCTGCGCCAAAAATTGAGCACAGATGTTGGTCAGTAACGTCCGTCACTGAACAGCGCTCAAAGGCAACAGGAATTTGATCAAAAAAAAAAAAAATAGATCAACCCTGTGCCGAAAAAGCTGATCAGTGATGTACGTCACTGATCAGCGCACAGTGGCCACAGGACACCCACAAAATCACAGTGTGTGTAAAAAAAAAATTAAAAAAAGACCCCACAGCACCCACAAAAAAAAAAAAGGTGATCAGTGATGCGACACTGATTACCAGTGAGGGACAGCAGGTGCACAACCTTTGGTGCAACTGACAGTGCAACTGGCAGCAACTGACAGGTATATATAAAAAAAAAACCTCTGCACCCCCAAAAAGTTGCTAATCACCTCAGATATAGTGATCAGCACAAAAGGCGGGGGCAGCAGACACAAAATTTAGCACTCTCTATCACTCTCTGTCACTATCTCTCTCTATCTCTCACTATCTATCACTCTATGGGCCTTATTCTGGTTGGAGCGTCCGGGCCGTACGCGTACGTCCCGGGGTTTTTCACGATCTGCGCATGTGCAAATACGCTAATGCGCCGGCGCGAACACTCCACAACGCTTACGGCCGGGGTCTCAACGTGCGAAAAAACCTGTACGCGAGCGTACGGGTAATGGGGCGGCATAGGGGCGTGTTGATGGGAGCGGCCGAAATAATGAGGGAAAATGGGCGTAAATATGGGCGTACACGGGGGTGTGCACCAGAAATGAGCGGTGCTACTACCGCACGATCGACTAAGGCACCGTTCGTTTCGGACACCAAACAGGCGGCCGCCAACCGACAGCTAAAACCACTCCTACAGATACCGCTTGCCAGCGTGCGCCTGAGTTGGCTAATTAACGCTGATTAGTACTCAAACACATACACCTGAATGTAATAAGCAATGCTGCAGTCTATTAACTCCAAACCATGATTTCACTGCCTGCAAGCCACACATGCAGCACGCAAACACATTGGAAGCTTATGTTTCTATACTTCTCCACATTTAAAGGTTTGTTTAATTTAAGGTAAGAATCTTTTTATACGCTAAGGTAGGTATTTGATAAACAGACACATTCACTACCTGCTTTCATAGACTTTACGCAGTAGCACACTCAATCTACACAAGTCGACATGTGTCAACGTGTTCACTCTAATACTAACATAGGTTTTGTATTTAGGATACAATAACATAAACCACATCTAACACCTACAAACGATGTTTCAGCAATGTTTTAAGGCCATGCCCACTATTTTGCACATTAATTAATTTAATCAATTAATTAATTTTCATAATTATAGTTGAAAGGCAAGATTTGCAGGTCCATATATGTGAAGGGTATGCCAGCGTGCACGGACGTACGCTCACTCTCACGAGCGGTGACATAAGCTGAGTTTTCCATTGAAAACAATAGGGACCCGTCCGTGCAAGCTGGCGTACGCTCAGATCGCCGCAAGAAGGCGGTGGGGAGACGGAGGAAAGACGGCCGTAGACGGCGCCGTACGCTCAGTCGTACGCTAGCCGACGGAGTGTAAGGGCTGGGCCGACCGCGTACGTTGCCGTACGCTCATTTGTGCACCACTCCCCTTCTACGTTATTTCTGCCCGTACGCAAGCGGCCGATTTGTGGGTGGACTTAACCCTAAAGGCCGCGTACGGCTAGCGTGCGGTAATTGTGAACGTACGCACGTTTGGCCGCTCCGATCAGAATAAGGCCCTATGACACTGCAGCAGCAGCAGTGACAGGTATATATATATATATAAAAAAAAACCTGCGCCCCCAAAAAGTTGCTGATCAGTTAATTTATACTGATCAGCACAAAAGGGGGGGCAGCAGTCAGTTATATAAAAAATATATAGCACAATCTGTCACTATCTCTATCTCTCTCTCTCTATCTTTCTCTATCTCTCTCTATCTCTCTATCTATAACTATCACACTGCAGCAGCACAAAATATAGCACTCTCTGTCACTAGGCCTCTCTATCTCTCTCTATCTCTCTCTATCTCTCTCTCTCTATCTCTCTATCTATAACTATATCACACTGCAGCAGCACAAAATATAGCACTCTCTGACACTATCTCTCTCTATCTCTATCTCTCTCTATCTAACGCTATTACACTGCAGCAGCACAAGTTCACTACACAGGAAGTCACAAGTAACAGGATCCAGGAAGCATCCAGCACACTACAAGCAGGATCCAGGAAGCATCCAGCACACTACAAGCAGTGATCAGGCAAGGTATTTGCAAGGATCAGGTAAGTATTTGGCAAGGTTCAGGTCAGTATACTGCGGCAGCTAGGCACGGTGACCGCACTGCACGCAATTCCAGACCGGAATGGCGTCTGCAGTGCAGTCACCGTTAGTTTAAATCCCCCTCCTTGGCTGTGATTGGTCCGTCGGTCCGACGAACCAATCACGGCCTTTGGGGGCGGGCGGGGTGAGGTGGGGTGACACCAGTGTCACCCTTACACCCCGCGGTGATTGGTGCTGTACTTTACAGCACCAATCACCTCCGATCCCGTGTCACCGGCGAACGTTATTCGCCGGTGACACAGGAAAACGCTGTGAATGGCTGTTCACACTGAACAGCCAATCACAGCGATCGCCGACGGGGGGGCGGCATCGCAGCCCCCCCTGGGCATGCACGGACATGTCTGCTGTCAGGGACAGCAGACATGTTGAAACTGTCACCGCGTCTATAGACGCGGTGACAGTTACAAGCCATGACGTACATTTACGCCATGTGTCGGGAAGTACTTCCCGACCATGACGTAAATGTACGTCAATTGTCGGGAAGGGGTTAACGATATTGTTCAGTGCTCACACGTGGGTCGCCACTGATATCATTCAGTATGCATGGGCATTTACACTGCAATTTAGATTGCAGTTTGAACACACCTCATCCAAATGTAACTCTCTCCGCACATGTTACATCTGCCCCACCTGCAGTGGGCCAGATAGAGCCCCTTGGAATCATAGTGCAAGGATTACGCACACCGTAATGCCCATTACACATTATATAACACACTGTAATGCCCATTACACATTATGCCACACACAATCATGCCCATTATTCAGGAAGGGAATGATCTCGTCAATGGGAGATTAATTTGGGAGATCCACCGGATGAAGATTCTTGGCCCCTTATTCGTGAGCGATTATCCAAAAATTCAATCTTTACTCTGATTAAGGAAAATGCATAGAAAATGTATCATCGCTGGTACTTGGTACCAGTTAGACTAAATAGAATATATAGCTCCGCTTCTCCCCTATGCTGGAGAGGTTGTGGTGAGTCGGGCACTTTTCTGCACATATGGTGGACTTGTCCTAAAATTGCAGCTTATTGGGAAGAAGTAGCAAATTTATTAAGTAAAGTGTTACTAACTAAAGTAACTAGGGACCCCATGGTCTTTTCTGTTGGGACATCCGATAACTTCTCTAGACCCTCTTTCAGAAAAATTAGCAAGCCACATACTAAGTGCAGCAAGATGTCTTGTTGCATCACACTGGAAAAATCCAAACCCTCCTTCTGCTCAAACAGTGACAAATAAAATTTGGTTTGTAGCTTCAATGGAGAAGATAACGGCATTTCTACAGAACAACTCCATAAAAGTTATTCAAATATGGAATCCATGGTATGTTTTTACACAATCTTTACAGGGCAGGAAAAAATTTGACCATCTTGAGAATTTTGTATTATAAATTTGAATTATGACCTTGCATGGTAATTCATTTCTAAAAGCATCTTTGAAGTACTTTTGCACTTTAAATATCCCCGGGCTATTTTTTTTTAACGACATGCTCGTTGCCCAGGGGGATTACATGCGCATTGCTACAGTGGATTACATGCACATTGTCAAGGAAAGTTGTCAAGTGTTGCTGCCATGGGGGGGGGGGGGTTAACATGCTTGTTGCCTGGGGTTAATTTTGGGAAAACAGCGCAAGAGTTGAAGAGGTGGCGGCCATCTTTGGACAGGTGCATGATATCCATGCTGGCAGAGACTCTGTGCCCCTGAGGTGCCACTCTTCCCCCCAGCCAGCAGCTCCTGGCTCCAACAGGTGAATGGAGAGGCCTGGTGCCTTTGGCGTGGTAGGTCCGTAATTTAAACTAACAAAAGTTGGGAGGTATGCACTTAGCTAGGTATACTGTATATATCACCCTACATTACAGGGTTGTTACATCTGCATTGTATTGATTGTGTAACGCACTATCCAGTAAATAACTCCTGTATTGAGCTATACCAGTTAACACTCTGCACATTCTATATACTGTAAACTCTGATTGAGGAAGCACTGAAAGATCACTAAATGTCCTGGGAGCATGTCATGGACATGTAGGCCTAAAGGTAATGCATAACTAATTACTTTGCAGAATTAAGCTATTGATTAATAAGAACAATAAGCAATGCATGTAATTAGGCTCCTCATTGATTACTCATGTACTAGTAGGAATAGTTCATCGTGGTATAAGACCAGGTGCCTTCCTAATAGTTATACGTACAGATGTGTCCTCAATTCACCAGTGCCAGAAAAGGGGGTGTGGCCTCAGCAAACATGGGCATGGCTTTGCGGGATGGTGCAATCACAATCCATGCCTCCATTTTCAGTCACAGTGGGGCATGCACAGCACTCTATGAGCTACTGACAGGTAGAAGCTGATTGGCTCTCTTTTTATCATTCTCCATTTTATCACTTTTTGTAGCTTGATACATCTGGCACCCAGTACCCTATGTCATAACTTCACACAAACACATCTAATCCACTACAGCCCACATACATCCCCTATCTCTCTATACCTAACCCCTACCTATCTACTCCCCACACACTACTCCCCATGTATTCCTACATACAGCCCATACCACTGTTCTCTCCAATTTAACCCTACTGCCCCTGGCTCCCCACATGCATAATCCTCTTCCTGATCACACACACCCTATCCCCCTAGATACTGTACATCCCACAACAGTCTACCCCACCACAGATGGTGCTAAATAAATAAGAATCCAGCATCCAGGTCCTATCCACAACGCATGCAAGGACACCTGGTTGACACATTTGAGACATTAGTGACACATGACCTGGAAGATTTAAACATTAGAGGACACAGAACACACATGACCAAACGAGAATCAGAGACATTGAAAGAACTTAGAGACAACAAAGATATTACCATTAAACCAGCAGATAAGGAGGGGGAGTAGTTATACTGGACATGCAAGATTACACCCAAGAATCAATGAGGATCCTATCAGACCCGAACACATATGAACCACTATCCACAAATCCCACAGCTTTATTCCAACAAGAGCTGAGAGCTCTACTCCAAGAGGTCCAAGATAAAGGCATAATTAACGATAAAGAACATCTCTTCCTCGATAATCATAATCCAGTTATCCCAGTTTTCAATTACCTGCCTAAAGTACACAAGAACATTGAACATCCCCCTGGCTTACCGATAGTATCAGATATACAATCACTCACATCCAACATGACCCTATACGTAGACAAGTTCTTATAGCCTTACATGAACACACAGAAATCCTATATCAGATATAATACCACAGATATAATCAGGACCCTACAGACAATAGAATGGCATGACTCCTTCTGGATATGCACCAGTGACATCACCTCACTGTATTCAGTGATTGATCATAACCAAGGAATCGAGGCAGTAGAACATTATCTCAGACAAGACACATCATTACCCATTGACCAAACACAATTCATTCTGGACTGCATTAAATACATCCTGGAGCATAATTATCTATGGTTCGGTGACACATACTACAGAAAAACCACAGGAACCGCTATGGGCACCAGATTTACCCCTAGCTACGCCAACCTCTTTATGAGCTGTTGGGAGGACCACAATATCTGGTCAAATGACGAGCTAGAGGATCTTATCTCAAGAAGAAAAAAACGGAGTGTAAAGAGGCCCTATTAGATAAAATCAAAAAATTAGAATCTCTACACAAATCCTCACTGACTCCAGAAGTCCTCTTGGAACTACAAGATGCTAGGGCTGCACTAAACAGCCTGTTAAACGAGGGCACCCGCAGGGCTCTCCGATGCTGCCGCCATAGATATTTCAGGTGGGGTAATAAACCCGGTAAACAGCTGGCTAGGGCTCTGCGGGCACAGAGATCGTTAACATACATCAATGAGATGAAAGACACTTCAGGTGCACTCCACACTAAAAACAACAAAATAGCGGAGATCTTCCAACACTACTATACTGGTCTCTATAATCTATCTTCCCAGGGACTACCACGAGATCAAGTAGCCCATGAGAACGCAATTAAAACATACCTGAATGACATAAATTATCCCATACTGCCTCACAATCTAAAAGCAACCTTAAACGACCCCTTCACGGAAGCTGAATTACTTTTAGCAATTAAGACCTCGCCCTGCGGAAAGAGTCCGGGTCCGGACGGCTTCCCCATAACTTACTACAAAGCATTCCAAGACCGCCTGATCCCTCTCCTCACAAAGGCGTGCAATGGGATCTCTAAGACCTCGCCTTTATCTGCCCAGTCTCTTGAAGCCCACATCACGGTCCTACCAAAAGAAGGCAAAGACCTTTCACTTCCCTCCAGCTACCGCCCCATCTCATTACTGAATGTGGACGTTAAACTATACGCAAAATTACTAGCCAATCGTCTATCCATGTTGGTACCGCACCTGGTCCACCCTGACCAGGTGGGATTCGTACGCGGGAGAGAGGCAAGGGACAACACAATGAGAGTTATTGATCTGGTAGCACATGCCCACACAACTGGGACCCCAAGTATGCTACTATCCACAGATGCCGAAAAGGCATTCGACCGGGTAGACTGGTCATTTATGGGGGGAGGCCCTCCGGCACGCAGGGGTGGGAGAACAATTTATAGGGAAAATACTTGCACTATACCAGCAACCAACGGCTCGAGTACGAGTCAACAGCATGCTGTCCGATCCCGTGCTGATTGCCAATGGGACCAGGCAGGGGTGCCCACTATCACCTCTGCTTTATGTGATATGCATGGAGGCTCTGGCTAGGGCCATCAGGGCTAACCCAGACATCAGTGGTTTAGAAGTTGGTGGAGTAAAACATAGACTCGCACTCTTCGCTGATGACCTGTTGACAATCATTACAAAACCCATGATATCTCTCCCGAACATTATAAAAGAATTTACACGATTCGGGAAACTGTCCAACTTTAAAATCAACTACTCAAAATCAACAGCCCTTAACATCACCCTCCCACTCGACACGGCAGAATCGCTAGCTCACCAGTTCCCGTTCACCTGGCACCCCTCACATATTAAGTACTTAGGGGTACTTATCCCTACCTCTCTCCAGACGACCACGAAAATTAACTATACACCTATAATACAAAAAGTGCGCTCGGAGCTAGCACAATGGGCATCCCAAAAGTTCTCATGGATAGGTAGGATGAACATTATAAAAATGAATGTTCTGCCTAGGTTTCTCTACTTGTTCCAGACTATCCCGCTAAAACTCCCGTTAAAATACATAGTAGAAATGCAAGGGATCATCAGTAGATTCGTATGGGGCGGCAAAAAACCCAGATTCAAACATAAATACTTATTCCGTAAGAAAGCACATGGAGGCCAACAGCTCCCCTGGATGCTAGCGTATCACCAGGCAACCACACTACACAGAATAATGGACTGGACTAGACCTGACACCAATGAGAAACAATGGATAGCAATAGAAAAACACTCCTCGGGACTGGACCTTAGGGCGACCCCTTGGCTCCCCAGAATAGCCCACTCAACACACCCGACGGTAGAACCAACTTTGAATCTCTGGAAATCAGTGCGATATAAGTTGGGCCTCACATCGCCGGACTTCCTACTCCTTCCGATAATTAACAATCCAGACTTTGAGCCGGGGACCGCGGGAAGCATAGCACGCAGGTGGTATCAGGGAGGGTTGTTCAGGATTCTAGACCTGATAACAGGAGGTGCAGTTAAATCCTTTAATGACTTAAAAGAAGATAAGACGTTACCACAGTCAGATTTATGGTTTTACTTTCAGGTAAGACATTTTATTCAATCGCAGAGAGCCTCCCCCACCCTTGTAAAAAACCCCTACCCATTTGAGATGTTGTGCGCACAGACTTCGGAACCAAGCCACACAGTATCAGCCATCTACAAAATCATAGTGCAGGCACATACAACTGATACCCCCGCCTTCTGCAAGGCCTGGGACGAGGATCTCTCCAAGAGAGGCAAACACATAAAATGGGAGAAACACTGCGAAAATATGTCCCGTTGTTCATCTAGCCTAGAAGTAGTAGAAACGCAATATAAGCTCTTAACCAGATGGTATAGGTGTCCGCCCCAGATTCACAAATTCCTCCCATCGGTTTCACCCATGTGCTGGAGATGCCACTCTCAGACAGGAACACTGGTACATATATGGTGGGACTGCCCAAAGATAGCGAAATTCTGGGAAAGCGTGATACGGATCTAGTCAGAGATCTTGGGATTCCAAACTCCAGAGAAACTCGACTTCTGGTTGCTATCCCACTCCTCCATGCCTTTTAGTAAATACAGACACTCGCTTCTGAAACATCTCAACAATGCAGCTAGAGCAGTGGTACCAGTACATTGGAGGTCAACCTCCATCCCGACCATGTGGGAGTGGTTCCAGAGAGTGGACTTCTATAGAGCTATGGAGGATGTCTACTTCTCGGTACTAGACAGACACTCTGACTATGTAGCCACATGGCTACCGTGGCTTGAGTTTCAATCCTCAAACACATAAAGAAGCCACATGCCAAGCACCTCCTAAGAGGCCTATCTCAGTTGATCCAGCGGCACCCTGACTCAGGACGGGAAAATACTAAGCCAGTGAAATATTATAACATACAGACAGTGTGTTCATATTCCTACCTCTACCTTGGTCCCCAAACCCTACATCCCCCCCCCCCCCATTACACCAATCCTACACCCTCCCCCCCTCCACAACTGTATCTCTTACCTAGTTAAGAATTATGTTGCAATTCACAAACCGATTACGCAATCTATCACAATTGTTACAGATTCTCTATATTTCAATAACTAACAGTGTACCTATAAGATAACACTTTAAATGCAATTCCAATGTTCACTGTTTTGAATTGTTACAATTGCTTCAAAAATGTTTTCCAAAGTTTGTAATGCCGTTTTCTTATAATTGAAAACTACAAATAAAGAATATATAAAAAAAAAAAAGTTAAATAAATTGGGAAAATCTCAAAAAAAAAAAAAAATGACGAGCTAGGGGAGAATCTGGTGCTATGGCGCAGATATATAGACAATATCATTTTTATCTGGAGAGGGACAGAAAGTAGCTTGAACACCTTCATGGAACACAGAAACCAGAACCAGAACAATCTAATTTTTACCACGAAATACAGTAAAACCAAAGTCAATTTCCTGGACATAACCATATTCATTGAGAACAACCATAACAACACAAAAATATATCAGAAACCCGTAGATGTTATTAGCTACATCCTTGCAAACAGTGGACATCATCCTAACTGGCTGTCGAGCATCCCCATCAGCCAATTCCAAAGAGTGAGGCACAACTGCACCAACATCACAGACTACCAGACACAAGCTGATCGACTCAGCACACAATTCATAGAGAAAGGGTGTGACGGCACCACAGTACGTGAGGCTTATGTTAAAGCAGGGACATTGGATAGAGATAGTCTACTTACGTATAAAGACAAATTGACTTTCATCCAGAGGAGTAGGAAGGGCTACGGGTGCCGGAAGATAGCAGGGCGCCGGAGCTGTGCCGGCACCACCAGTTTGCCTGCTCCACTGTCGGCTCGCCCACCCGCTCCCCCGCCCGCTCACGGCTCCGAGCTGTGTCCGGGAGACATGCTGCTATTTAAAATTCACATCTCCCACTGGACCGCTAGCCAATAGGCACTTGCGGTCCAGCAGCCAATCAACTGGTGGCTGCTGGACCGCGAACGTCTATTGGCTAGCGGTCCAGTGGGAGAGATGAATTTTACAGAGCAGCACGTCTCCCAGACACATCGGTCGGCACATGGGAGGGGGGGTGCTATCCGCACACATGCTGCATCTGTCAGCACAGGCAGGGGGTGCATGGACGCATACTGCGCCTGACGGCTTGGGCGTTTGGGGGGGGAGCGACCGTAGATTAAGAGATCACACACTGGAACATGTGCACTAACCTAAAATGGGGGAATACATTGAAACACCTTTTAAACAGGTGATGGTAATCGTAAATTAAAAGGGAAGTGTAGGAACAGGGCATTGTGTCCCTCCTGGAGAGGGTCCTGGTGGGAGGTACCTGTATGAGTATTGGTCTTTCAGCACCAATTGATGGATGAATGGGTTAGTTAAATTATTAATACAATGTAGCAAGAAACGTCAGTGCCCAGAACAGTAAAGCTGGGTACACACCTACAGATTTCTATGTCCAATTTCTCTGCTGGGAACCACAATCTGGTAATGTATGGAAGCTTATGAGAATTGATCATTTGCTCCCAAACACTGGAAAACCTACAACGGTCATTCAGGCAAATTTGTTAAATCCATTTGATTTAACAAATTTATCAGAATTACTGTTTTTGTGCATTTTGCTACATTTGGGAGCTAATGGTTGATTGTCAGTTGCTCCCATACATTAACAGGTTTTTGTTCCCACCATACAGATTGGACAGATGAATCTGTAGGTGTGTACCCAGCTTTAGACAATTGCCCGCTCTACCACCCAATCGCAGGCCGCACACACCTAAAGGGGAAGTTGAGTTTGATAGATTATTATTTTAAAGATTGGCAGAAAAGTTCTACTGTAACCAGTAAAGTATTAATGGTCCGGGAAAAACGATCTAGAATGTAACGTTCTACAGGTGTTTAATAATATGTTTGAGAGGTGCAGGAGATTTAACGCTAATGAGGGCACGATGTGTCTTAATTCAGTCTTAAACAAAGCTGAGAAGACAGATGGTCTACTATTTATAAGTTGTTAAAAAAAATTCTGTTCCGCCTGTGGTCAAACTTCCTGACAGCTGCTGGATCGGTAATACCCAAGAAGTTTATGCCCCCTCATGTTCCTGTCTGTGAGGACACTGGTGCCTCAACAAATCAGGGGGCATATCAAAATGAGGAACCATAGAATCCACATAAGGAGTAATTTGAGAAAACGTCTTATCTAATCAGCATAACTATATTTCTTCCATAACTGAAATACATTATAATGTAATAACATACATTACCTTTTACAATATCTTCATGTGAATACTGTTAGAGAGGGCCCAACTTCTCTGTATTCCGGTTTGGACTCATGCATGCCTATGACAGTAGTTACTGCTTTCTAAACATTAAGTGACAAATTTGTCACATTTCCCAGAACGTATATCTGGTGCACAGGTGCTGTCATTACGAACCATCACATTTCGCAGACCACCTAGCAGGTGTAGTCCTTACTAACTGTCACATTTCTCAGGCCAGCTAGCTGTTGAACAGGTGCAGTCATTACTAACTGTCACATTTTCCAGACCACCTAGCTGGTGCACAGATGCAGGGGCGTAGGGAGGGCGGAGCACGAACTCTGGGCGCCGAGAGATCAAAAGGCGCCGGAGCCGTGCACTGCAAACTGTGCGGCTCGCTCCCCCGCCTGCTCCCTGCTCTGCCCGGCTGAGCTGCCCTGTCCGTTGCTATTTTCAATTAAGTCTCCCGCTGGACCACTAGCCAATAGGCACTTGCAGTCAACCAGCCAATCAGAAGCAGCATTGATGGCTGTGGGACTGTGAGCGCCTATTGGCTTGCAGTCCAGCAGGAGACTTAATTGAAAATAGCGGCAGACAGGGCTGCTCAGCTGGGCACAGCAGGGAGTTGGGGGGCTGCAGTCCCCCTTGGCAACAAGCTTTTTAGTCCCCCTTGGCAACAAGCTATTTAGACCCCTTGGCAATGAGCTATTTTAGTCCCCCTTGGCAACGAGCAATTTTAGTCCCCCTTGGCAACAAGCTATTTCAGTCCCGCTTGGCATCGAGCATGAAGCCCCTTGGCATCGAGCATGAAGTTCCTAGCAATGAGCATGTAGGTAAGTGGCACTTATGTGTCAAATGTGTAATGGGCATTACGGTTTGTTGGTATTTAATGGCATTACAAAGTTCGCTAAAATGTGCAGGCGAAACATGCCCTTGCTCTGGGCACCGTGGCACCTAGCTACACCATTACTTAATGTCACAATTCCCAGACCACCTTGCTGATGCACAGGTGTATTCATTACTAACCATCACATTTCCCAGACCACCTAGCTGGTGCACAGGTGTAGTCATTACTAACCATCACATTTCCCAGACCACCTAGCTGGTGCACAGGTGCAGTCGTTACTAAATGTCACATTTCCCAGACCACCTAGCTGCTGCACAGGTGTCATCATTACTAACTGTCACATTTCCCAGACCACCTAGCTGGTGCACAGGTGTAGTCATTACTAACCGTCACATTTCCCAGGCCAAATAGCTGGTGCTCAGGTGATAGTCATTACTAACTGTCACCTTTTCCAGACCATCTATCTGGCGCACATGTGTAGTCATTACTAACTGTCTCATTTCCCAGGCCCTGTAGCTCAGGCATGTCCAAACTATGGCCCTCCAGCTGTTGTGAAACTACAAGTCCCATCATGCCTTGTCACAGTTTTTGTATTAGGGAATACTAAAATTATTATTCAACACGGTGTGAATTCCATTCAGAAAATGATTGGTCGGACCCATCCGAGCAGGGGGTGGAGAGGGGCGTGAAGGGCTGTTTTGGCTCATTACCATATGCGTATGCCCCGCGTTTCATGGGCGTTCCCATGAAAATGCTGGGCGTACGTATGGTAATCCGGCCGTGACGCACGTGTGGGGGGCGGACATCTGACATAGCCGGATGCCAGCTGTCCGCCCATATCCCGGCTTTCATACGGAAAAATATGCAACAGGGACATTGACAGAGTCAGGATGGATCCAGCTGTACGTATTTTAAGTAGTGGTCGATTGTGGAGAAGAGGATACTGTACGTTGTACCAGTAAGAGGAACGTATGGTTTTATACAGTAATATCGTTTAATATAGAGAAGAGGACCATTTATATTGATTAAGGAACGTATTGTTGAATTGAAAGGGCGCCAGTGGAGGGAATACCCCCTCTTCTTCTTTTGCATTTCATACGAAAAAATGTCTGAGTGGTCTGGAGCACTCAGTGCTGGCTGACCGCTCGGTCCATCATTCGATGGTCGGACACCATCGGAGGATGGGGGTGGTTCCCACAGATGCAGGAAGTGATCACATGAAACATCCACTCGCGGTCCGTTCGGTCGGCGTCTTACCGCATTCGGATGGTGTGAGCGATCCGTACGGTAGGCGGGTTAAGAACACTCGGTTCCTGTCCAAAATACGCATCCGTCCGAATCAACTAGAATAAGGGCCTGAGAGAGAGAAGGGCACCCCACCCGCTCCTTTACATCGCAAAGTACAGAAAGTATCTGCAGCCCGTACTTTCTGTACTAGATCTAGTTCAAATCGCATACTGTTGTAGCGCATTGCATTCGATTGGAACTAGATGCAATGTGTAGCTGGGGGGTCTGGGAAATGTGACAGTTAGTAATGACTACACCTGAGTCTGAAAAATGTGAAAGTTAGTAACTACACTTGTGCACCAGCTCGGGGGTCTAGGAAATGTGAAAGTTAGTAATAACTACAACTGTGCACCAGATAGGAGGTCTGGGTTAATGTGACAGTAATGACTACACCTGTGCACCAGCTATTGTTGGTAGATCTCGAGGACCAGTTTGGCCAGCACAGCAGTAGAGGACCTATTGCCCCTGGATGGTGCCCGTTTTGCCGAGAACGGCCATGAATTGACCCAATCACAGCCGGATCTCGACAATCCATGGCCGTTTATGCGGACATGCCCCCTTTTTGCCGATCAGCAGACGGGACATTGAATCCCACCTGCCAATATGCAGGCAAGCAAAATGAAAGCGGGTCAGGGTCACGGCTGTCGGGACATACCGACAGCCTTGACCTGGGATTGAATACCCTCCTAGTGTAGCCTTTAAATTTTTGTCTAAGGTTCATTAAAAAAATGAATTCAAATATTTTATTTGAGGCTAAGGGTGACATTCTATGTGTAGCGGTAAAAAACGCATGATTTTTACCGCACCTAATCGCACTTTTGAAAATCGCAAGATTGGGCCGTTTTTCGCATATTTAATGAGATGCGAAAAACGGGCCAAATAGTGCGAATAGGTGCGATTTGATGCGATTTCTTTAGTCCTGAAAATGTGCGATTTTCAGGTCTGAAAATCGCACATTTGCAGGAAATCACAATTTAAAAAAAAAAAACTGTGCGGGGTCCCCCGCCAGAGCATAACCAGCCCCGGGCTCATTGAGCCGGTGCTGGTGACATAAAATCACGGTCCCAGACAAATAGGGGTCCCCTTGATTTAATGAAACCAGCACCAGGCTCAAGGTCCGACACTGGTTCCCAAAATACGGGGGACAAAATGACTAGGGGTCCCCCGCATTTTAAGAACCAGCACCAGACCCAACCAGCCAGCAGGGTAATGCCACAGCCGGGGGACACTTATTATATAAGGTCCTGTGGCCAAAGCATTATCCCCCTGGCTGGTCAGCATGGGCAGGGGTCCTGGGGAAGTGGGGACCCCCCCAAAGAAGGGGTCGCCCCCCTCCAGGACTTACCAGCCCATGCTGAAAGTCCGGGGCTGTCCCCGATGCCCCTGGGCGGTGGGCATCGGGCTGATGAAAAGTGTAAAAAAAGAATAAAAACTATTGTCTTATACTGTAGAACTATGAGTCCCAGCAAGCCTACCCCGCATGCTTGGACTTGGAGAACCACAAGTCCCAGCATGCGGGGCATTAAAGGGCCCACTGGCACTTGTAGTTCCACAGTACAAGAAATAGTTAAATAAAACACACACTGACACCCAGAAAAATAAACGTTTAATACATCCACAGCCCACACATACTGATACTTGGTCCCTGGATCCGGGGTCCTGGCTCCAGGGCTGAAGAGTCCGGTTCCGGGGCCTTGGTCCTGGTTCCGGAGCTGGTCCGGGGTCCGGGGCTCCAGGGCTGGTCCGGGGCTCCAGGACTGAAGAGTCCGGTTCCGGGGCCTTGGTCCTGGTTCCAGGGTTGGTCCGGGGCTCCAGGGCTGAAGATTCCGGGGTCCTTGATCCGTAGTAATCCAAAGGGGTACCTGAGGAAGGAAATCCTACTCAACTGGTCCCCGGCGACGACCCCGGCATCTTCAGCTCCAGACGCGCTGCTCCCGGCTGGTACCCGCTCACGGGACCAGCCCCGGAACCAGGACCAAGGCCCCGGAACCAGACTCTTCAGCCCTGGAGCCCCGGACCAGCCCCGGAACCAGGACCAAGGCCCCGGAACCGGACTCTTCTCTGGTTTCTCTGGCGTCTTGTGAACAAATACGACCACACATCCTCTAAGGTCCAGACAAGCCTGAGGAAACATTGGCCAATCCTTGCATCTGACCACACAATCAAAATGCAGAACTACGGTCCACCGATGGTAGCCTACAAAAAAGGACCAAACCTAAAGGAACTTCTTATGCGACCCACTATGAGCCCACAGACTGACACCAGCACCACTTGGCTCTACTCCAAACGACCTGGCTGCTTCAGGTGTGCTGGCTGCACCACCTGCAATAGCCTCACCCCTGGTCCTACCTTTCCACATCCACATACAGGCAGATCCATGAAGATCAGGTACCGCCTACACTGCCAAATGGACCATGTTGTATACCTCTTAAACTGCCCTTGTGGCCTTGCCTACGTAGGCATGACAACGAGGAAGTACCGGGAAAGGATGGCGAATCATCTCAATTCGATCAGGGATGCACTTGAGACCAAGAAGGCTGAGTTACCCATACCTCGCCACTTCCTGGCCGCAGGACACCAGAACTCCAGCTTACGTTGCCATATCATCGATTGGGTACACCCACCCCCCCAATCGATGATATCACTTTAGTTGCATTTAGTTCACTTAAAGACACTAATTGCACTTATCCCATTACCCTAATCACCCCAATATCCTGATTAAATACTGGCACCACGATCCGGCTTTATACCACGTTTCTTTAAACGTAAACATGGTTTATTAGTTCCCTAACACGTAGATTCACTGTTATATAACATTGATAACCCCAGTGCGTTAATGTAACCATGTTAATAGACTTAATCACCTATAATCCTGCACAGCTCCGGCTAACCCGGAAGCTGTGCGTTCCATAGCTGCGTTCCAGCGGCCGATTCCCGGCCGCCGAACTTCCGGTTTCACCGGAAGTCCCATAGCGCTACACAGACTCGTGTCTGTGGCGCTGTCCAGCTTTAAGCCCCTATCAGATGGTATAAATAGCCGGACCGGAGGGCAGTCAGATTGGCTGGCTGACCCTGTCCTTATCCAGGCTGTTCCTGTGCCGCTGACTACTTGATACTTAAATGAAAAACGTAACTATACTTTGTCTTTGTGTATATGCAGGTCTTTCCTTTTCAGCAGGACATGCACTTACTGTACTTATCTTTTGTATGTTGTAGGCTCCTTGATAAAGGTCCATGTTGGGACCGAAACGTCGGAGCATACATACCTCAGATGTTTAAAACTGTGTTGACCCAGTTGGATTAAAATACTTATTTGCTTTTATCACAAGGCTGATTTGTGATTACGGAGAGTGCTCCGCATCTGCACAACTGTGTGTAGATAATCATATATATATATATTTATATATATACAGGTTGAGTATCCCCTATCCGAAATGCTCGGGACCACGAGCATTCCGGATAGGGGATTTTTTCGGTTTTTGGAATATTTTTTTTTAGGCATACTTACCTGTCCCCTGATGGTGTCCGGTGGTCCCTCGGCGTCAACGCAGTCCCCGGGCGTCCACAGCAGGCCTCCGGCATCTTCTCTGGGTCTCCAGCGGTCCCAGGAATGCATTGTGCGAGTGTGCGCGCGCACCGGTGACGTCACCGGCGCACGCGCACACTCGCGCAATGCATTCCTGGGACCGTTGGAGACCCTGGAGAAGATGCTGGAGGCCTGCTGTGGACGCCCGGGGACTTGGTAAGTATGAAAAGAGGGTTAGTGGGGGTTAAAAATAAAAATTAAATTTGAATGATTCCAAAAACCACGGTTTTTGGAATAATTCGGATAAGGGATGTATGGATACAGGATACTCAACCTGTATAGATACAAGGAAATAAGTGCGCAAAAAAACTTTGAGAACAATAAATGGACAGATCCATGGACAAAAGGGTTAATCAACCCTTCCAAAGACTTCAATGCACTTAGGGTCTGCTTTTCACCCGGCAGCTCCAAGACACCTGGATTCCACAGGTGTATGTAAATCTAAAGGAAGAAACAAGAGCGCTCCATAGTGCAATATTTAAAGATAGACAAAGTTTTATTTAAAACAAACTTTCCACGATTAGACAGGTACTGAGTAACGTATCAGCGGTTCAACAACCTCACGATAACAGCAAAAAGGGTAAGTGTCCCAGACACGCTTACTGAAGGAGCGGTTACACTCAGGAACACTGGAACATCACGAACAGGCAGGTGGGCAGACAGCAACGCCAGGCCATGTGTCAACGCGTTTCGTAGTCACGTACTTCGTCAGAGGGCCCTCTGTTTTTTTCCTAACCAGAATTACCCCTCCCTTTTTTGCACCGAAATGACATCACAATCTGATTGAGCAGCTTGCCAACAAATGTGTTACGGTGTGTTGAATAGTATGGAATGGGCATTGCAGTGTAGGACAATATGTAATGGGCATTGCAGTGTGTGGCATAATAGGTTTGGCATAAAAATATGTTGCAGATACCCCCCCCCCCCCCCTGCGCACAAGCATCCCATGCGCACCTGCCTCATTCTGTCTGGCGGGTGAGCGGGGATGGCATATGGTGAAAGAAGCCACTTTAATGAGAGCAGCTCTTCTGTGTCTGTGTGTGTTTGTGTATATATGTATACAGAGCCAGATTAAGGTCTAAATGGGCCTGGAGCTGAATGATCAAGGGCCTATTATGTGCAATAATAGGGGTTGCGGCCAGCACCTAGTAATGTGGGAGGCGTGTCCAGTGTTCTGGTTGGGTGGTCTGCTCATGGGTGTGTCTGTATTTGTGTAAATACTTTCAACTAATTTTATATGCCTGGAAAAGGCATGGGGCTGGCATAGGAGAAATGCAGGGAGATATATTGCCGGGTGCACTCCAAAAGGTGCACCCACAGGACGCCGATGTCCTAAGATACTTGTGGGGTGAGGCGGCACTCCAGTCATAAAAAAATACTGAAAGCTGAAACTTGGTAGACAATATGTCAGCACCTTTTATGTGGTCACCTAAGTTTACCACACCATATACCCCTTATACAAATCATGCAACACAATAGTAACCCCTTATACCAGTGGTTCCCAACCCTGGTCCTCAAGTACCCCCAACAGTGCACGTTTTGCAGGTCTCCACACAGAATCACAAGTGCTATAATTAGCTCCACCTGTGGATCTTTTCAAATGTGCCTGAATAATGAGTGCACCTGCCGGGTGACCTGGAAAACGTGCACTGTTGGGGGTACTTGAGGACCAGGGTTGGGAACCACTGCCTTATACTGTACTTGCCTCTTACACATTATGCCACATGGAATGAGACAAAATTCACACCGAGTGAGACAAAATTCACACTACAGATTGAGTGACAATTCACCTTATGCCACATGGATTGAGCCAAAAAACACACTACACCAGGCATATCCAAACAGTGGCCCTCCAGCTGTTGTGAAACTACACATCCCAGCATGCCCTGACATAGTTTTAGCATTCCCTAATAGCAAAACTGTGGCAACGCATGATGGGACTTGTAGTTTCACAGCTGGAGGGCCATAGTTTGGACATGCCTGCACTATACCAAACAAAATGAGCAATAATGCACAATATGCTTAATAAACAGGGGCATTGGCGCACATTAAAAATTTACACCATAATGCCCATTACATGTTAAGACACACACCATAATCTCCATTACGTATTATGCCAAACACCATAATGCCTATTAAAATTTATGCGACATAAGTGTTGCTTACCTACATGTTCATTGCCAGGGGTTCCATGCTCATTGTCAGGGGTTCCATGCTCGTTGCCATGTGGAATTACATGCTCATTGCCAAGGGGGAATACATGCTCGTGGCAACTGGGGGACAGCCGCCGCCGGGCAGAAATGACAGCTGGGCAGAGAGCAGGGGGCTGCCCGGCTGTATTCAGAGCACTGCTATTTGAAATAATACCCCTTTCACACCAGAAAATGCAGGGATTTACCCGGGAATATCATCCCAGGATCATGCAGGGACATTCCCGGACTGGCCCCTTTTACACCAGCCTAGTCCCTGCATTTTCTGGTGTGAGGGGGAGAGAAAACCACCCCGCCCCCCTTTAAACAACCAGCTATGTTTCCTATTAGCAATATTCTGTTATACACATATGCATATCCTGATTTTACTTTGAATGCATACCACGTGATCCTGTATTGCACATTCCGTAAGACATATGTTGGATGCTCCTTTGTTCTTTATTGTGCGATTTCTCCTATACTATATGGTCTCAAGGACTGACTGGATTGACAAATGCTGATATATTGTTCCTCGTAATATCTCTCCCACTGTTCCTACTTAGTCCTCTCTATCAGCACTATTGGTTTCCTATTAGCAATACTCTGTTATACACACATATATATCCTGATTTTACTTTCAATGCATCCCACGTAATCTAGTATTATACACTCTGTAAGACGTACGCACTGTTAGTGGGTGTGATGGTGGGGGAGACCTAATTATTCTGAACTGTCCGCATGTAAAGGTCAAGTCCACTACCCCTGATATATAGTTTTTGTTCTATTATCCTGTGAATAAAGGGGGGGGGGAGGGAGGTGGGGGGGGGGGCGACTTAGGTAGTTTAGTTAGTTGGGGGTCATTTTCAGGGATCCAGGTACGCCTAGTTTGGGGTGGGTTGTACAGGGTGGGGGGTTATAGGGGTGGTTTGCTTTGGGTTTTTGGATGGGTTCTGTTAATTTTCTATTTCTCCTGCTAGACCAGACATCTGACTATATAATGTCACATATAGTATACTGATCCTTCTTAATGCGTACTATATTTCCAAGCCAAACTACGTTAGTCACAAGGTTGATATTTGGCTACACTCTAGTGTGGTATTTTACTGTGGATGCGTACGTATACACCTGCTATTCCTGGAGCCCAGATGGCGCCTTTGGGTAACGGGAACTTCTATATCCTGTAATGAAACGACTTTATTTAATTTCTCCACACATAATACCCTTGATGTACTGCGATCTGCAAACACTATTTTTTATTATTATTGACACTCTGCGTATCATATGTTTTATACGCACCGTTTCTTTATCTCAGTATATGTGGAATTTGTCTGTGTCTACTACACCCTATGCTTACTGTGTGTTGGGTGTTCTGTCTGTTTATTCAAAAAATCACAATAAAAATTACAGAATTTAAAAAAAAAAAAAAAAACAGCTATATCTTCGGAAATAACTGACCCATTTACATGTAGGCCTTTCAATGATTTTGGTCCCGTGAAAATGGGCCGTTTGGATCCAGAGAAATCTGTCCTCAAAGAACATGAACACCCATGAAATTACATTTCAGAAATGGTAAAAAAAATAGTTTTAACCGGAATATCTCTAGAACCAATGAACCCATATGGACCAGGTATCAGATTGAAGGCCCAGCAATTTGATTTTGACTGAGATCAACCTCGAGCTTCTGTGATGCCGGAGGGGGAACTGGCAGCCGTTGGAACCGGGTGGAGGTCGGAATTAGCGGGTCCCATATTATCCTATGGGGAAAACGTTCCAGGTTTGCCTAGTGGTATCTCCGATTTCCGGGGGGCTAGTGACGCAGGGCTGGGCTCGTTGGAAAGCTCTGGCCCTCAGCTACAAAATGGGCCTATTTGGAGAGTGGGCCTGGAGCTATAGCTCCATCAGGCCCATTGTTAATCCGGCCCTGTAGGTATATGTATATATATATATAGAGAGAGAGAGAGAGAGAGAGAGAGAATCTGAGATTGTTCAAAATGTTTTTCAGCTTGACATGTGGTGGGCGGCTTCGGTGTGGAATAAAGTTTAAAGATTAAATTTAGAGAGTTCTTTTGACATTAAATTAATTAACAGAATCCCAAAAGATTTTGTTAATTACAGTAAATATTGCAAGACTGAGTGAGCATTACAAAAGGGATGACAAGGTATCAAATGAACGTATCAAGTGTTTCCCCTTGTCAAAATTGTATGAAGCCTTGAAATTGTATTCATTTATGACATCTTTGTTTGTCATAATACCCGCTATATTCCTTATAGATGTTATAAAGATCATTTTTTTCTATACAAAAAGCATTATTAAATAAATCAAGCGATGAATGGTAAATGTTAGGTGCTGTATTACTATGGACATTATTAGCCTGCAGTGCTTACAGTAGATGCAGCTACAGTATTACAAATCTCCTATCAGTGTGGTAGGAAGCGCCGCGCTATATCCAAAGGGAACAGAAAAGAAAGAAGAAAAAAACGAGGGCAGCAAACTTTATTTCAACAGGTTATTGGTGTCTCTGTGAATACTGAAAATGTAAATGATGGTGTAAGCTCTTCTTCCTAAAGGGCCAGCAGTAGTGGGGTGAAAGATTAAAGTTCAGAAGAGGACCCAAAATACTCAAGAGCCTAGAGGCCTGGCCATGGGTTAATACAGCCCTGCTTGGTGCCTGGATAGGAGATGACGGCTTTTAGCACTTGGAGTAGCACTCTGTAACACTGCAGCTGAATGGGACAGATTAATGGCCACCCCAAACCAGCCAATACCGGCATGCAACTCTTAAATAGAAGTGAAATAAGATAAATCTTTCCACTAAAGTCAAATTTTATTTTTGAAGTTTATGGATTTAAAAATGGTGAATACAAAATGACTCCTTACTCAATATCCCAAAGCTACAGTATCTCTATACCCAACTGGAGAATCTCCCAAAACCAACATTGCCCGTTTCACACGTGGAGAGTCTTGGTGTAAAATTTGCTCTTTTCTTCAATACAACAAAGTTTCTATTAAGACGGATAAATTGCAATTCTGAGGTTATGTACATAGGCCCTTTTTCTAGTTCTTAGCCCTGCCTACCATACGGATCGCTCACACCGCCCGAATGCGGTAAGACGCCGAGCGTACAGACCGCGAGTGGATGTTTCATGTGAACAACTCTCCCATCTGTGGGAACCTCCCCATCCTCCGATGGTCACCGACCATTGAATGATGGACCGGGGGGTCAGGCAGCACCGAGTGTTCCAGACCACTCGGACATTTTTCCGTATGAAAGCAGGGATATGGGCGGACAGCTGACATCTGGCTATGTCAGATGTCCGCCCCCCACAGGTGCGTCACGGCCGCATTACCATACGTATGCCAAGCTTTTTCATGGGCGTATGCATATGGTCATGAGCCCAAACAGCCCTTCACGCCCCTCTCCACCCCTTGTTCGGATGGTTCCGTACAATCGGTTTCTGCACGGACCGCACTCTGTGTTCGGACGTGCGAGGCGTACGCACATGCGCATACACCTCTGCACATGCGCAAATACCAAATATCGGACGTCCGACCACACACGGAGCTGTCCGACTCAATCAGAATAAGGGCCATAGTTCAGTATTTTGTTGGGGTTCAACACAATGGTTGAACGTCTCCTTTGGAATAAAACTGAATTTTCTTGAACACCGAAAAAATATTCGGAAAGCAGCAATTCTGGTCATTTTATAGAATGACGTAAGGGAGATTTTGTAGATCCATAAGGGCTAGCTTTATAAACCAGTACTTCAGCACAGAGGGGAGGGCAGGTTACGTGCTAGGCTTTGTGTTACGGATTTATAAAATGAGATTTCTGATCCCAGAAGGTTGAAATGGCAGAACTCATTTCTGATGACGGAGTTACATTTATCTTCATGGAGATGTAATTACTTTTGGAATACTATAAAATAATGGCATACATATGTGGGGGAGAACTGGATTACAACATTTTATATGTTGCTAAATAAAATATATGGATGAGGTATTGGGTCTGAAAGCTTAGCCAAGTGTCTTGTTCAACCCTAAAAATATTTGGCTTTATTGCAAAACGACACCTGCAGAGATTACTCCAGAGAGCATTTTTATTGCAAACCAGTAGATTAAACATGTTTGTTCGCTGCATACTGGCGCTTGGTAGAACCACCTTTGGCTGCAATAATCATTTTAAATCTGTTGGTGTAAGTCTGTACCAGGTTTGATCAGTGTTCATTGAGAGATGCTTCAGGCTGTCCAGGTTGGTTGGATGGTGATTGTGGACGACAATTTTCTAATACATTCTCAATTTTATCGAGATTGGGGCTTTTACTTGGCCATTTTAGAACAGTGAACATTTTTTATGTTGGTCAACTACGTCCTGCTGAAATGATAACGACCTCACAGCAGGGCCGAAACTAGGGTTTCCGGCGCCCGGTGCAAGGCAGTCTTTTGGTGCCCCCCCCCCCCCCAGCGATGCTGCTGCGCGCCGGAGGCGCGCTGAAATTTTTTGGAGGGGCGTGGCCTAATTTGGGGGCGTGGCCTATAATCGCTGCTCTCCCACAAGGCCACGCCCCCATTTTGCCGCTATGGGGGCATGACCCAGAGGCTCTGTGAGCCTCTAGCCATGCCCCCAGCCCCCTGGCTGCGGGAATAGACGCTGTGCGCATGCGCACAGCGTTTATTCCCCGCTGCTTAGTTAGCAGCTGACAGGGGGACCGACCAAATGACGCCTTGTCCCTGGCGCCGGAGACCCCCCCCCTCCCCGCACAGTCCTCTCACCGTCCATCTCCTTCTAGCGCGGCTGCAGGAAGCGCTGATGACTTCAAAAAGACTTGCCGGACGCTGATTGGCTGAATTCAGCCAATCAGCGTCCGGCAAGTCTTTTCGAAGTCATCAGAGCTTCCTGCAGCCGCGCTAGTAGGAGATGGACCGACTCCGTCCGGTGTATGTGGACGCTGTAGTGTAGCGGCGGGCATGTTTGCCCGCCGCTACACTACAGCGTCCACATACACCGGACCTCACAGCGCCCCTCACCTCCAGCGCCCGGTGCGCGTGACCCCCCAGCCCCCCCCTAGTTACGGCCCTGCTCACAGTACAATAGCCAAGCTGTGATAATGCAGACGTGTGATATGTTTAGACACACGATGCAAATCACAGATGGGACAGAATCAGGCGCACAATAACCCGCGGTTAGTGACACTCTCTATAGAAGGAACCACAGCGGAATAAATGTAATTAAACTAAAATGTATAACAATATTGCTGCTCCTAAGAGTGATTCTGTCTCACTCAAATTTAAAGCACAAGTATTTCTTAATGAGGCAAGGAGCGCAATTGTCATAAAAATCAATAAATGTATTAATACAGTAATAAAATATAAAAAACTATAAATTTCTGAATAGAAATAGAAGGTTATCGCAATGACATCTGACATTGTCATTGCAATAACCTTCTATTTCTAATCAGAAATTTATAGTTTTTTATATTTTATTACTGTATTAATACATTTATTGATTTTTATGACAATTGCGCTCCTTGCCTCATTAAGAAATACTTGTGATAATGATCTCCCAAGTTTAGTTGATAGAAGCAAATTGTCCTGAATTATGTCCATGTACTTTGCCTTGTTTCTTAGCAAGATGACCAGTTACTGATGCGCCGTCTCCTTCCCCCCGGCCGACTGACTGCGCATGTGCGGGATCTCGCTACTCTCGCGAGATCCCCAGCGCAGCTCAGAGCCAGCAGCAGGGACGGCGCTGTCCCTGCTGTGGGCATAGGGCATCGCCGCCTGCAGCTGACGAAGTCGATAGCTGCAGGCGGCAGAACGGTCAGCGATGCTGACCGTTCATAAATTAGGCACGAGGCAGACGCACACTACGAAATATCGTAGCTGCGCTATGCCTCCTGCCCTGCACTGCCACACCGCCCAGCAGGTGTCATAGATCAGGGGAAGCGCTATCCCCTGCCTTAACGCACTGGGGATAGCGCAGATTCCCCTGATCGACACATCATAAATCTACCCCATACTTTGCTGTTGAGTTGATGTTTGCAGAGTAATGGATAGTGTTATGTTTGGGCCACAAATAACATTTTTGGAAACCAAATGTTATATTTTTATCTCATCTGACCATACAACTTTATCCCACTTGAAATGCTGGATCAGGCTGATGTTTTTCTTTGTGGGAGGGGGCATAAAAATATCTGTAGCGCCCTCCCCCCCCCCCCCCTTGCCCATAGAGGGGAGTTTTATGGAGATCTCTTATACCCCTATCACATCGCATGGGGAAGCAAAACATTGCAAATGGCGGGTCGCTCCCGGAAAGGACCTGTGACACGGGTGTGATCCGGCATTTGCCTTTGTGCAAGGGATATTAGGGATACAGTCAGGGTTCATCAGTCAGGATCCCAGCAGTCAGAATACAGACACAGGAATCGCGACAGTCAGAATTCTGATGGTAAGTGCAGGGATTAGGGTTAAAGTTAAGAATCTGTGGAGGCTAGGCATTGGCTGTGAGGTGGGGCAGTTAGTGTTAGGCTGTGGGAGGGGTGTATTAGGGTTTGGCTACTGGAAGGGAAGGTTAGGGATAGGGTTACAATTCTTAATGGGTTCCATGAGGATTGTGAACATCATGGTGGTGCCATCAGCAAACTGACATACAGTAATAGTGACCTCTGGGATTTTGATACCATCCATCACATCTCTTAATATAGTTAACTTTGTGCTCTTGTTGTACAGTAAAACTACTAGAGCCCTTTTTTAACTTTATATGCTGCACCAATATTTTAGACATATTTATAAAGTTATTAACATTTCAAGGTGAGCGGATAAGAACTGACTCACACACAATTATACTGTGTTTTTGATAATTTTACTACAGTATTTAGGCACCTCTCTCTCTCTCTGTCTCTGTCCCTCGCTCTCTGTCTCTCTCTCTGTCCCTCTATCTCTGTCTCTCTCTCCGTCTCTCTCTCTCTCCCT
Organism: Crinia signifera; assembly: GCF_055691185.1. NCBI lineage: Eukaryota > Metazoa > Chordata > Amphibia > Anura > Myobatrachidae > Crinia > Crinia signifera. The sequence continues at coordinate 164,976,064 of NC_139223.1, read as the reverse complement.
CTCTCCCTCCCCCTCCCTCTCTCCCCCTCCCTCCCTCTCTCCCTCCCTCTATCCCCCTCCCTCTCCCCCTCCCTCTCTCTCTCTCATATATATTTATATGTTGTATGGTATATGATTCCCTATATGGGCTTGTTCATCTTCTATATAGAGAAAACTAACCTGATCATTTGGATGTGTGATTTCTAAACTTTCCCTAACAAATCCAATGACATTACCTAAGACTCCATGAGAAGTAAAGCAGCAGTAAATCATGTCTCTGAGGATAATGTCACTATCAGAGCAGAATGTGCACTATCAGCAAATATACATAGAATAACCAGTAACCCCTCATGCACTCAGTAACCCCACGCTGCCAGAGTTCACCCCCTTTTCTCCCACACTATAAGGGTGGCTTGATGGTATAATAGAGGAACTGCTAATTATATATATATTAAAGGTGTATATGGTACATGAGATACATGGTAGCTCAGATGCCACTGGAACAGATAAGCCCTTTGTGACATAAAGGGGGAAATTTACTAATATGAAAAACCTAGTTTTTCGTATTAGTATTTTCCCTATGACTGCATACGACTGTTTCAGTCGTATGCAAAGTCGTGTTCCGGAGGGGGATTTACAAAGCAGTCCTATACGACTGCTTTGTAACCCTCCGATGTCGTAGGAATTCGTATTAGCTGGCCATACATACGGCTGCTAATACGAATTATTTGTAGGCAGTCTGCACGGATCAGTCAGATCCGTGCAGGCTGCAAGGTGTAAAAAATAAATAAATAAATAAATAAAAAAAAACGGCGTGGGGTCCCCCCCACAGCCGAAACCAGCACCAGGCTGACAGAGCCTGGAGCCGGTAATTAAAAATCAGGGAACCCGACAAATAGGGGTTCCCTTATTTTTAACAACCAGCCCCAGGCTCCTGCTCTGGGGCTGGTTCCCAAAATACGGGGGACAAAATGACTAGGGGTCCCCCGTATTTTAAGAACCAGCCCCAGGCAAAACCAGCCAGCAGGGTAATGCCACAGCCGGGGGGAGACTTTTTATGTAAGTCCCCCCGGCCAAAGCATTAACCCTACCGACCAGTCAGCCTGGCCAGGGGCCCTGGGGGAGTGGGGACCCCCCCAATAAAGGGGTCCCCCCCCTCCAGGACTTATCTGACCAGGCTGAAGCCTGGTGCTGTCCTCGATGCCCCTGGGCGGTGGGCATCGAGCTGATAGCGGTGTAAAAAATAGAACAAATGATTGTTTTTTACTGTGGCACTACAAGTGCCAGCAAGCCTCCCCAGCAAGCTGGGACTTGGAGAACCACAAGTCCCAGCCTGCTGGGCATTAAAGGGCCCGCTGGGTCTTGTAGTGCCACAGTAAAAAAAATAGTTAAATAAAACACACTGACACCCATTTTAAATAAAAGTTTAATACACACATTACACACATACTGATACTTACCTATCTTGATCCCGTTGGTAGGTCGCTGGCTCCGGTGTCGGCGGCTCCGTGTCGGCGGCTCCGTGTCGGCGGCTCCGTGTCGGCGGCTCCGGGGATGGCGTCCTGTCCGAGGATAATCCATGTTGGACCTGTGGAAGGAAATCCTACTCACCCAGGTCCTGCATGGATGGTCTTCTTTCTTCATCTGTCGACATCCAGGTCTTCTGACAGCTGCTGGCGACTTCCAGCAGCTGTCGGCATCTTCCGCGACGCTCCCCGGCTTTCAGAGCCGGAGAGAACCTTCCTCTTCGGCGTCTGAGCTCAGAATGAATTCTGGCCAATCAGGAGCCGCCTAGCCGCCTAGCGGCCAATCAGGAAAGACCTTTCCTGATTGGCCGCTAGGCGGCTCCTGATTGGCCAGAATTCATTCTGAGCTCAGACGCCGAAGAGGAAGGTTCTCTCCGGCTCTGAAAGCCGGGGAGCGTCGCGGAAGATGCCGACAGCTGCTGGAAGTCGCCAGCAGCTGTCAGAAGACCTGGATGTCGACAGATGAAGAAAGAAGACCATCCATGCAGGACCTGGGTGAGTAGGATTTCCTTCCACAGGTCCAACATGGATTATCCTCGGACAGGACGCCGTCCCCGGAGCCGCCGACACGGAGCCGCCGACACGGAGCCGCCGACACGGAGCCGCCGACACCGGAGCCAGCGACCTACCAACGGGATCAAGATAGCCAGGTAAGTATCAGTATGTGTGTAATGTGTGTATTAAACTTTTCTTTAAAATGGGTGTCAGTGTGTTTTATTTAACTATTTTTTTTACTGTGGCACTACAAGACCCAGCGGGCCCTTTAATGCCCAGCAGGCTGGGACTTGTGGTTCTCCAAGTCCCAGCTTGCTGGGGAGGCTTGCTGGCACTTGTAGTGCCACAGTAAAAAACAATCGTTTGTTCTATTTTTTACACTGCTATCAGCTCGATGCCCACCGCCCAGGGGCATCGAGGACAGCACCAGGCTTCAGCCTGGTCAGGTAAGTCCTGGAGGGGGGGGACCCCTTTATTGGGGGGGTCCCCACTCCCCCAGGGCCCCTGGCCAGGCTGACTCGTCGGTAGGGTTAATGCTTTGGCCGGGGGGACTTGCATAAAAAGTCTCCCCCCGGCTGTGGCATTACCCTGCTGGCTGGTTTTGCCTGGGGCTGGTTCTTAAAATACGGGGGACCCCTAGTCATTTTGTCCCCCGTATTTTGGGAACCAGCCCCAGAGCAGGAGCCTGGGGCTGGTTGTTAAAAATCAGGGAACCCCTATTTGTCGGGTTCCCTGATTTTTAATTACCGGCTCCAGGCTCTGTCAGCCTGGTGCTGGCTTCGGCTGTGGGGGGGACCCCACGCCGTTTTTTTTTTTTATTTATTTAATTTTTCTATTTTTTTACACTGAAGCCTGCACGGATCTGACTGATCCGTGCAGGCTAAAACGCAAATAGAACAGGAAAATGGTGTTCTATTTTCCTGTCGTATTTGCGTGGGTGTTTTACACCACTAAGCAGCCGTATTATCAGTACGGCTGCTTAGTAAATCAGAAACCACCATTCTTTTGAATGGTGATTTCTGTCGTATCCTATCGATGGTGTAGACATTCGTATTTGTAAATACAAATACGAATGTTCCATCTTTAGGACTACGAATTGTTGTATTTTTGGGATTGTAAATCCTGAAAATACAAATTCGTAAAAAAAAGGTGTATTTCTCCCTACGAATACACCTTTTTTCTACGAATCCATTTTGGTAAATGTCCCCCAAAATCACAGTTGAGTCTTTATTTGTTGGTACATTATCTCTCTACACCCATGTTAAAATACCTTTTTACCCTTGGGGTGGTTGTCTGGTGCTGGCGTAGAGGTCACAGAGATACACCACGCTGCACATCGCTCTCAGATGGCTGTTTGCACTGGTCCTGTATTGAGCTCTGTAATAACGCTTCCCTGCAGCAAATCAATCTCACTGATTCCACTCCATGTGCTAGATTCCGGTTTACCCTGTAAAACTCCAGCATGTGCGCTGCCATGTTAAATTCAGGCACCTGATATCTTTCCAGATCACAGCTTCCAAGTCACCTGATTGCTACAGCCAATCCGCTTCAGCTGAACCCTTTAAATTCTGTTTCGTGCCTAGCTCAAATGACCAGTACAATGTCGCTTCTATTGAAGTAACACGCAGTACCGTGCTCTCTGTGACTCAGTGACTCTGCAGCTCATGTCCATATTGATCCAGTGGGTCCCAGATTCTCTCTCCTAAGAGATTCATTCCAAGATTCACTTTGTGCATTATTCCAAATCAACAGCAGTATTCTGGTTCCAGTCTAGTCCACAGCCTTTTCCAGTTCCAGTCCGATCAATAGCCATATTCTAGTTTCAGTCCCGTCAACAACATTATTCCGGATCATGTCTGGTCAACAGTATTATTCAGGTTCCAGTCCGGTCAACAGCAGTATTCTGGTTCCAGTCTGGCCATCAGCCTTATTCTGGTTCCAGTATGGTCCACAGCCTTTTTCCGGTTTCAGTCCTGTCATCAGCCTTATTCCAATTCCAGTTTGGCTTCCATCAACATTCCAGTTCCAGTCCAGCTTCAATCAATATTCTGGTTCCAGTCCAGCTTCCAGCAATATTCCAGTCCCAGTCCTTCTGCCAAGAATGATTCAATTTCAGATCTTTTCTTTCGACCTCCGGTATTTCCACTTGCATATATTGCTGATATGTTCGATGAGAAAGATCTGGCTCAGGCCACCTAGATTCATTCATGCCTCCAAAGTAGTAACTTCTATATCCCACGCCAACCCAGACCAAACCAATCACCCAGGTGTGGCAGCACCATTTCTGAAAATGATTGGGTTTATTATTACGGAAAAAGGTACACTATAAGGGGTATTTAATCCCTGCCACTATTTCGGATGAAGGAAATAGCATCGGGCACCTATCAAATCCTATCTTGACCGAAAACGGCCGTAAATTTACACTATCACTGCTGAATCTCGACAATCCATGGCCGTTTACGTGGACACGCCCCCTTTTTGCGGATCGCCAGGCAGGACATTGAAACCCGCCTGCCGTTTTGTGGTCGAGCAAAACAAAAATGGTCCAGGGTCACGGCTGTCAGGACGGATCGAATACCCCTTATATATTGCGTTATCTGCGGGTATGGACCTTACTTACTGTAGTATAGTAATGTACTAAGCAATATGTGTACACCTACGCGCACTACTGCTCTTGACAATTTATCCTATTTATAAATGATATATTCTGTGTGTGGTCCGGAGAAGCCGCAGGGATTTAAAGAGATGAAGTTACAGAACAGCTGTTGATGGTATTACTTATATCCCTGTTCATACTGCGACTTTATTCTCACCGTGTACCTGCTCAGCCTGTCGCCATGTGTTATGTATGTAGTGTTACCATATTAAGCACAATGCCCGCTATCTTTTTTATCTTTTCCTGCTGGTCCCTTAGGCGCAGAGTGTTTAAATATGACACTATCAAATCCGTATGCCATATGCTGTTCATATAAATGAATCTGTCATTCTATATTTATTACACACAGTAGTCTAAGTATACTTCTGAGGAGCCGTAAACTATTTTATCATATGAATTACCCGGGCGCACTGGTTGTATAACTTTTGACACTGCGCTGATGGCTTCATTACTCTAAATACAGACACGGAACCGTCCAGCATTAAATGGTTATATTGACATACGGTACTGAAGTTTTTAAAAGAAATATAAAAATAATATCTGATTATTAGATTCAAATATCCTAAACAAATCTTCAATTTCCCAGAACATTACAAGTCTCGCAATTTTGTTACAATGATTTTTTAATTCTCCAAGAGCTTATTCCATGATCCGTTCTGTGCGACCCAAATATTCAGACCTGGTCGCACAGCCAGTGTTGCAAGTAAGGGGGTACGGTGTGGTACGGAGTACCTGTAAGAAATATGTTGCAGGTACGTAGTACCACTTACCCCCTGACCCACTGTCAATTCTATTTTTATTTTAAGTCTAAATATAAAGCATCCGCAGCCCGCCCACCCAGCATTATGATTGGTGCTGTACAGGGGCGGATTGGGAATTAAAACCAGCCTGGGAAATATCTTGAAGCAGCCCCAATGGGCGTCGGAGTGTTGTTGCGCGCCAGATTTTGGGGGGCGTGGCCTATCAATATGGGGGTGTGGCCTATTTCAATGAGCTGCTGACTACGTCCCCAGCCCCTCAGGCTGCAGAATAGGCGCATGCGTACAGCGTTTATTCTGCAGCCTGTGGGGCTGGGGAGATAGAGACAGGGGGTCTCCCAACACAGTAGAGTGGCAGGGTGGAAGAGGATGCAAGGAGGGAGGGGGGGATGGAGGGTGGCATAGAATGCTGGGAGGGGAGATGCAGAGTGGCTGAGAATGAAAAGAGTGAGGACTTACACAGGGTGGCATGCCACACACCGTGATGCCATTATACATATGCCACACACCGTGATGCCATTATACATATGCCACACACCGTGATGCCATTATACATATACCACACACCGTGATGCCATTATACATATACCACACACCGTGATGCCATTATACATATGCCACACACCGTGATGCCATTATACATATGCCACACACCGTGATGCCATTATACATATACCACACACCGTGATGCCATTATACATATACCACACACCGTGATGCCCAGTATACATATGCCACACACCGTGATGCCCATTACACGTATGCTGCACACCGTGATGCCCTCCCCATTTATGTGCCTACTTGGACAACCTACTGGGCACATTTACACAATTACCACCTCCTGCCCTTATGCCTACTTAGCACAATTACCACCCACAGTGCAAGTAACTACTGGAAAGTTACCCCAAGCCCCCAATGTGGATGTTTTTCAAGGGTACACTTAAGTGCCATCACATGCATGTGTACCAGGCACACTTACTCCCCCACAGATGTGCATACTGGGCAACCAGTCACCACTGTGCAGCTGCACTCACCACATATCCCAGATCCGCAGTGCCCCAGCCTGCTGGCAATTAGCGCTCGTAACCCGCTGTCACACTCACACAGCCGGGGAGACTTGTGATGTGGTCCGGGTCTAGCTCTCAGCAGGAATGGCGGCAGCAGTCCAGGTCCCCAGGGGCGGTGGTCCCGGTCCCCCTCATTGGTGGCAGCGTTGGTCCAGGTCCTTCTCATCCATGAATGAATTGCTGCTGCTACAGCGGGGTAGCGGGGCAGGGGGGGGGGGGCGTCGGCGGGGGTATGCACCCCACACACACATACTGTGTATGCACCCCCCACACACATACTGTATATGCACCCCCCACACACATACTGTATATGCACCCCCCACACACATACTGTATATGCACAACCCACACACACACTGTATATGCACAGCCCACACACATACTGTATATGCACAGCCCACACACACACACTGTATATGCACCCCCCACACACATACTGTATATGCACCCCCCACACATACTGTATATGCACCCCCCACACACATACTGTATATGCACCACACACACACACACACACTGTTTATGCACAACCCACACACATACTGTGTATGCACCCCACACACATACTGTATATGCACAACCCACACACTGTATATGCACAACCCACACACACATACTGTATATGCAGACCCCACACACATACTGTATATGCACCCCACACACACTGTATATGCACCCCACACACACATACTGTATATGCAGACCCCACACACACATACTGTATATGCACCCCACACACACTGTATATGCACCCCACACACACATACTGTATATGCAGACCCCACACACATACTGTATATGCACCCCCCACACAAATACTGTATATGCACCCCACACACATACTGTATATGCACCCCACACATATACTGTATATGCACCCCACACACATACTGTATATGCACCCCCCACACACATACTGTATATGCACCCCCCACACACATACTGTATATGCACAACCCACACACATACTGTATATACACCCCACACATACTGTATATGCACCCCACACATACTGTATATGAACCCCCCCACACACACACACTGTATATGCACACATTCCCCCCCCACACACACACACACACACACACTGTATATGCACACATCCCCCCCCCCCCCCACATACTGAATATACACTGCCCAGCTTTTCCCATGGACATATAAACATATCACATCCCCCCTCCCCACCCACATACTGTATATACACTGCCCAGCATGTCCCCTTGGACATTAACATGTCACCTCCTCCCTCCCCAGCATAAGTCACATACCTTAGAACTATGCTGGTGTGGCTGGCTGTAGTGGTACAAGTTGCTCCCCTGTCCTTGCCTGGCTGCAGGGCAGGCTCCACCAGTCACAGACACATAGCCATGTGTTCAGCTGCAGCATGCTCAGAGTCAGCAGAGCATACGAAGAGCTGCGTGGCCTGCATCCTGCCTTATTCTGGTTCGTGCGGTACGGCCCGCGTGCGGCCGTACCGCCGATGTTTTCCGTCTGCACATGCGCAGAGGTCAATCTGCGCATGTGCAGGCGAATTCGCCGCACATAACGTTAGTACGCCGCAAAGGGGGCGTATAGGGGCGTGAGGGGCTTCATGCCCTCATTTCCCTATGTATACGCCCCGCGTTTCATGGGCGTTCCCATGCAAACGCGGGGCGTACGCATGGTAATGAGGCCATGACGCAACTCATGGGGGCGGAAAGCTGACGTCGCCGGATGTCAGCTTTCAGCCCCCATACAAGCTACCACACGGACGATTGTCCGTGTGGTCTCAGCTTGCGGGAGCTGCCGCGGCGTGCGGACCTGCCTTCGATGGTCGACGACCATCGAATGCAGGGGGCAGCTCCCACCATGGTGGAGGCGTACGCCTCCACCATTTTCATGCGGATCGGCAGCCGTCCGTGTACGGACGGCCGTGCCGATCCGTCTTGTAGGCGGGGATTCGTCTGGTGCGGTCGGAGCCGCATATGCGGCTCGACCGCACCAACCAGAATAAGGGGAGGAAGGGGAGGGAGGTGGGCGGCACTGAAGACGAGTGCTGTGTTTTCGTTGTTACAATACAGAAGGTTCGGAGGGAGGGTGATGCTACCTGTCATTTACCCTGACAGGAGGAGCGGGGAGTAGAGGGAAGTGCTGCTGCCAGCAGGAGAAGGACGGCAGTCACGGCACTGAGAGGAGCTGAACCGCGGGAGGAGCTGTGTGTGTGTGTCCACGCATGCACAGCAGCCCTCCCGCGGCCATGTTAAATGCTGGCAAATCAGCCCGGCCGCTGCTGAAGAGATATGAGTGATCGCGCGGCCCAGCCAGGGGGGGGAGCGGCCGGGTCTAGTGTTTAATAGACCGGCCCACCGGGATATGACCCGGTTTCCCGGTGGGCCAATCCGCCCCTGGTGCTGTATGCAGCTACTGGCTACTGCTGATTTAGCCTGTCACATTGACAGGCATCAGCGGCGCCGACAGCATGAAGAGCAGGCTCCTCAATTGTAATCACAAGCTGCTCGGCTCCCCCCCAAGCAAGAGCCAACCCACCCCCAGTCATTCCCTGTTTCTCATTCCCTGTCTCCTGATGGGGTGTGGTATAGGAGTCCGACAGTCGGGATCCTGACAGTCATTATCAGTCATTATCCCGACGTTGGGATCCCGACTGGCCGGACCCAGACAGCATGGTGAGCGCAACTAAGCCCCTTGCGGGCTTGCTGCCCTTGCCACGTTGCAGGCACGGTAACTCGCTACGCGAGCGACCTATTCTATTCTCCCTCTATGGGGGTCGTGGACGGCCATTGGGAACCCGGCTGTCGGTGTTTTGACAGTCGGGATCCCGACGTCGGGTGAATGCCTGTTGGGATCCCGACTGTCGGGACCCTGTCCGGTGCCCCTTCTGATGACTATTGTCATTTAGTCACTCCTCTAGGTTTGTGTGACCACGTCCCCTCATGACACATGGCCACGCCCATTTTTGGTGGAGGCTATCAGTACCACCAAGAAAAATATTCTACTTGCACCACTGCGCACAGCTGCGAATTCGAAGGCCGGGCGAATGTATTGCCGATTGTATTAGGACTTGTGCGAGGACTTCCTGGGAAAAGGAAAGGAGGGGGCCCAATCACAGCCTGCACAGGGGACCCTGTCTCTTATAAAGATCCTCAGTATCTATGGTTCCCCTCATACAGATAGCGCGCCTCTCCGCCAGCACCGGGGCTCCCCAGAATGCCCCCGCTGGCAAGATGGCGCTCCATCTGACTGGGACGCATGAGAGTCCCACACGCATGCGCGTCTCAGTTACCGTGCAGGCTAGGACGCAAACCCTGCCCGTCTCCGCTTCTGGGCGATGGACAGGGTTGGGGGTGAACCGGCGACGAGGAGTCACCCTGGAGGAGCTCTGCTAGAAGGGGATGCGCATACGTCTCGTTCACGTGCATCCCTTCCGGCGGCTGGCGGGGGCTGGCGGTTGGCGATCCGACCTCCTGCAAGGATAAAAGGCGCTCCAACTGTATATATACTTTTAAATGATTGGATTTGGATTATCTGTTTCTCCTTCCAGCATTCCAGCGATACAGAGATTCAGGACCTAGGCAGACTCTGCATACCCATTATGTTGATTAAGACATTCCGACTATGTAGAGTAAGTAAATTGATTGAAATTCTTGATACTACGTGTCACCCATGGTATATCGGGGGAAGCGAGGATTTAGCTTGTAATGATGGACTTAATCTCATTGTCTACATTTAACCTATGTGACATTGTTTTCAGTGTGGACATCCATCAATGTTCCTCATTATTGATTTGTCTGATGAAATCTCCACCTCCACAATTCCTTGCCACCAACTTGATGCCGGTGAAGATGAGCTCTGCTGGATTCCTGTTATGATAATCTATCGATGAGCTACTGTAGATGTCTCCATTCCTTGCCTGATGTTCCTGATGTGCTCTGAAGTTCTTATATTTAGTATCCACACAACTTATGGTGTGTACAAACGGTCAGATGTGCCTTCAGATACTATCCACGATCTGATCAGATCGGATCGTGGATAGTATCTGAAGGCACATCCGATTTGCATACAAGTCTGACTATATAGTGCAGATCTGCACTATATAGTCATGGCAGACAAGACTTTCTGCCTTGTGATACGTGAACGTGCATCAGGATCGGGATCTGAAGGGTTAAAACCCTTGCGATCTGCATCCGATTCCGATCCGATGTTGACTATATCGTCAACATCGGAAGGCAAAAAGTACCGTGTCTACACACCATTAATTTGATATTAATGTTTTGCATTTCAGTTTTTTGTTTAAATAAAATCGTGTTGGATACATTTAAGACAGAAGTTCTGGACTTACATCAACCAGAATAAATGCAACATTTTCTGTTCCCCAGAACACTGAATAATATCAGTAACCACATTCATATACTGTTTATAGAAACAAAGTAACATAGGGGGTTATTTTGGTTCACTCTTTCTGACAAATTCCTTCTTAGATGGACAAAACCATGTGCACTGCAGGTGGGGTAGATGTTACTTGTGCAGAGAGAATTAGATTTGGGTGGGGGTTTTACTTCAAAGTGAAATCTATATTGCAATGTAAAAATAAAGCAGACCGTATTTACCCTGCACAGAAACAAAAGGTACTGTTTACCTAGAACGGCGCCCATCGCGGGCATCTCATGTACATCGCATGCCATTATAATGGCATGCGATGCGACCGATGCGATGCCCGCAATTTTACATAGAAATGCATGTTAAAATGTCAGTGTTAAGAAGCCAGAGCTATGTACAGATGGGGATGATTCTGGTTCACTTGCTAAAGCAAACTCCTTTAATGGACAAAACCATGTGCACTGCAGGTGGGGCAGATGTAACATGTGTACAGAGACTTAGATTTGGGTGGGATTTGTACTTTAAACTGATATCTATATTGCAGTGTAATAATAAACAGCCCGTATTTACCCTGCACACTCTCCCTGCACATGTTACATCTTCCCCACCTGCAGTGCAGCATGGTTTTGTCCGCTAGCAAACCAAATGTGCTTTGCGAGTGAACCAGAATCAGGCACAGAAGTGATACAAAAGTGGTGACTATAATTACTTAGTATTACACCTCCATTTCAAGCACCTGGGTGATATCACTGAACAGATTGAGCGTCTGAGATGTATACAGTGTATATATGTCACTTTCTGAGCTTTCTTTGGCAGTTAATTAGAAAAGATCATAATTGTACATACTTTACTTATCACTATCCACATCTCACGCAGTACACTAAACGCGCCGCTATAACACTTGCTGGCTCATTAGTGAGGCGAAACAGGAGAGGAGACCGACAAGATGCATTAACATCTTGTCCGCCAAAGCGGGGGAGCGCTAACTCCCCCCTCCGGTGATGTCCCCTCCTGGAGACAGCACATCAGTTAATACTGATGCGCTGGCCCCCGGCCGGCTGGACTGCGCATGCGCGGGATCTCGCTACTCACGCGAGATCCCCAGAGTAGCTCAGAGCCAGCAGCAGGGACAGCGCTATCCCTGTTGTGGGCATAGGGCATCGCCGCCAGCAGCTGTTGAAGTCGATTGCTGCAGGGGGCAGAATGGTCAGCGATGCTGACCATTCATACATTAGGCAGGAGGCAGGTGCGCAGTATGAAATATCGTCCCTGCGCTATGCCTCCTGCCCCACACCGCCGCACATTAGACTTGCGGGTGTCATAGATCAGGGGAAGCGCTATGCCTCATATAGATTGATTTACCTGTCCTCCAGTGTCCAGTCCCACTCCTAACCACCAAATTCCTTAATAATAATCATTTTAATTTTCTGTGTCTGCTGCTGTGTGACTGTTAGCTGGGAGAGGGTACTGTGTGCACACCGGTGCAGCAAAATAACCGGTGCTGCTAAATAATCAATCTAATTGTTTGGGACAATAAGGGTTACTGACTTAAATACATTCCTTAAAATCCTTTTCAATGTTTCTGTGTCTGCTGCTGTGTGACTGTTATCTGGGACAGGCCAGGGTAGTACAAGTCTCAACTCACCTGTGTGCACACCACACATCGGTGCTGCAAAATAATAAAAAAATTTTTTACAATAAGGGTTACCGACATAAATAATAATCCTTTTACATTTTTCTGTGTCTGCTGCCGTGTGGCTGTACTCCAGAAAGATAATGGAGAACTAAAATATGGAGGCACCAATAGTAGAAGAACCACTTCCTCCAAGTGCTGAAGCTGCTGCCACTAGTCAAGAACATAATGATGAAATGCCATCAACGTCTTCTGCCAATGCCGATGCCCAATGTCATCATCGAGGGCGTGTGAAATCAAAAAAGGGAAAGATGAGTACGTTTAAGAAAAAAATTAATGTAAATCCTTGGAGGAGAAACGTAAGCTTGGCAATATGCCCTTTACCACACGGAGTGGCAAGGAACGGCTAAGGGCCTGGCCGATGTTCTTGACTAGTGGTCCAGCTTCACACGACGATCACAGCCCTCATCCTCCTCTTACCCCCCCTAGAAATGTAAAGAGAGTTACGCTGTCAACAAAAAGACAGCAAAAACTCAGCCTTCTAAAAGACACGGTATCACAAATCCCCAAGGAAAGTCCAAGGGTGTTGGTGGTTGCGAAGCCTGATCTTCCCATCACTGTATGGGGAGGAGGAGGATGCTGCTGATGGTGATGACATATCACAATAGCAGACCCAGATTTAAACTAAGGCAAGGCCAATTTTATTTTAATGGAACCCTGCGCTAATCTAAAGATTGTACCATATACTGAAACCACAAGTGCCAGACAAGGATTAAAAATAGCAGCTGCTTCTCACACCTGTCCTGCTACTGAATTACACTTAGATATGGTGTTACAGGTGTCTCCAGGAAGCCACTCTGCAGTGTTAATGGAAGTCTTAAGCACAGATAACATGTATATGACTGTGTCACCTTCACAGATACACTGTAATGCAGATGAAGATATTCCGAATATTATTCTGGGAGCCCGCCACTGCCACTCTCACCCTGCATCACACAACCAGATGCCGTCAGAAGACAACCTGAAAAGTGACAGGAGCCTGCAGGAGATGCCTGCGGTGGCCCACAAAATTGCCGGACACTTTTGCCATTCTGCCACTGCCTGCTGAAGACTGGAGCGGCAGCAAAAACTCCTCAACCTGCCTGGCCATCACCTCAAGCAAGAGGTTGTGACGCGCTGGAACTCCACCCTCTATATGCTGCAGAGGATGGAGGAGCAGCAAAAGGCCATTCAAGCCTACACAGCCATCAATGACATAGGCAGAGGAGCGGGGATGCACCTGACTCAAGTGCAAGGGCATATACTAAAGGGGATATAATAAGGAAGGGGGTTACGGTATGTTTGGTGAGTAGGTTCCGCTCCTTTGCAGCTCTGCAATCAAGCTATTCCATTCATTGGCTTCTCTTTTCGACCTGTGTAAGAAACCCTTGGCCATTCACAATGTATTCGTGTATTGCTTCCGCTTGTGTATTCGTGTCTTGCGTCCGCTCGCCTGGAAAACAATTTATTTTGGAAGCTCCGAGCAGATCTCAGTGCGGCCGAAGTCATCCGCTGCTCCTTGGCTAAATACCCATGATGTACCAATGATGTAAAATCAGCTAACATGGCATCTAACAGTGCTAGGTGCACAGCCAAGCGGTGTAAGACTTTCAGAGCCAATTCTTTCAGATAATTTGAGATATTTTAATAAATATATAAACATATATTAGCATGTATTAGCAGCACATACTAAAAAGAAAATTTTGTAACATGAAAATCATGGTCAAAAATTACAAAGAGAAAAATATGTTTAAAAAAGGTTTTTCTAGCTCATAAAAAATTGACTGAAAAAAGTGTCCATACGGTACCGTATTTGAATTAACCAGCTGGGTAAAGAAGATGAGTGTGAGCCTGTTTTGGATCGGTTCCTATGATGCCTCAATTGGGAATGACCTGGAAGGCAAGGGGATGTTCCAGCTTGGCTTTGAGGAGTATTTGGTCTCCTGCTGTTCCTTGATGCCATGTGGGTATATGTATTTAAATACCCATCAACCAATGATGTAAAATCAGCTAACATGGCATCCAACAGTGATAGGCGCAGTGCCAAGTGGTGTAAGACTTCCAGAGCCAATTCTTTCAGCAAATGTGTAGACATTGGACGATGAAGCCATATATTGGGGTTATCCTTTATTATAGTTTGCTTGTAAGTCAGGAATGAAACTTGTGAAGACGGCATCTTGAGATGTTGAGTCAAACATTCCTTAAGTAAACACGTACGATTAGGAAGGAAGCCCCCGGTTTCCATCTTCTACCTGTTTATCAAAGACATTGCAGAACCACCCCATATTGGTGGGATGAGACATCCCCCAGCCAGCGACAGTCATGGACCACACTTAGGGCGGGATGTATTAAAATACATCGCCGCCCTTCGCCGCCCCCCTGCCGCGATGCTGTACTAACATATGCGGCTGGCATCGCGGTGCGGTGACGGAGGCCCCCTGCGATACCTGTACATTGGTGTGCGGGGGGTCTCCGTCACCTCCCTGCCGCCACGCTCTCCCCTAACGCCGGGGACAGCTATGCATGCTGTCCCCGGCACTTTCTCCTCCCCCCTGCAGCCGGAAGGATGTCCGGTTGCTTCACTAGGGGGAGGCAGGGCTTACCTTCCGGGGTCCAGGAGGACCCTTCAGGAAGGTAAGCCAGAGGGAGGGTCGGCGAGGCAGCGGGTTTGCGTCGGCGGGTTGCGAAAAGAAGCCCATAGGCTTCTATAGGGTATCGCCACCCAAAGGTGGCGATACCCTTCACTGCGGTATCATTTTTTATACATAGGAAAATGCGGTAAAACCGGGGTTTTACCACATTTTCCATTTAATACATCTCGCCCTTAGAATGATTTTGTCTTAACGCACCATTTGTAGTCCGTTTCTGAAAACTCCAGGCCCTAATATTAGGACATCAAAAAGATAAACACATCTGTATTGGTTTGTTAAAGTGTGCGTGTCCTATTTACGCAACATAAGAGTGGGTGGGAGGGTCCAAAGACAATTCCATCTTGCACCTTTTTTTTCCATTATGTGCTTTTTAGGGCCTAGTTTTTCAAACAGCCACCTGTCTGCCACTGCAGTGCCACTCTAGATGAGCCACGTGTTTGTGCCGCACACTTGTGTGGCTTAGCATAGTTATCCAGCTACCTCGGTGCAACCTTTTGCCCAAAAAGCAATATTGTGAGGTATGAGGTGTTCAGAGTAGACTGGAAATTAGTGGAAATGAATCAATTAAATCAATTAATGAATCAATATCATTAATTTCCACTAATTTCCAGTCTATTCTGAAAAGCATAAAAACTGCTAAAATTACAATTTGTTTTTTTTTTTTATTTGTTCCTATTCTATTATTAACCTCAATATCAGGTTAAGTAGGAGCAAAAAAACACCCAAATTCTGCAATTTTAGCAGTTTTTATGCTTTTTTCAAAAAAATCAGAACCCAAATACGATACACAAAACACAACATCACGGGACATCAGTGCCCGCACTGTCTTCTGCGATTTGCAGTGGAAATAAAAGTCGGTTTCTACTGACTTTTATTTCAGAATAATTCGATAGACGGTGACCATCAAATGATTTCTCCTGCTAGCGGACGCATGTGAGGCGGCGTGTTAGCGAACATATCAACTGGCATGGTACTGCAGGATTTCAGCGGTGGGGGGTGGGGCGGTTATTTAGTGGGGTGGCGTTAAGCCGCTTGGTAAGCAGTGAACACCTGCTGCTAACTGAGCAGTGTCGAATCACCCCAGGGGCGTAACTAACTATTTATCGCCCCCGCCGCACGTTTATTCGGCGCCCCCCACCTAACCTGCCCCCCCTTCTTACCTGCGGTCTGCGTCTCGCCCGGCTCTCTGTCGGGACCTTCCTGACGTCACGGTCCCGGCCGGCTCCTGCTGCTACAATGAAAACGGACTCTTAGAAAATGGCTGCCCCCATACTGCAGACAGTTTTCTGTCTGCAGTATGAGGGCAGCCATTTTCTAATTGTCAGTTTTCATTGCAGCAGGAGCCGGCCGGGACGTGACGTCAGGAAGGTCCCGACAGAGAGCCGGGCGAGACGCAGACCGCGGGTAACTATAGCCCCGCAGCCCCCCCGGCGGCGCCCCCAATTTCTCTGCGCCCCCCCCGCTACCGCGGGGGCTGCGGAGCTATAGTTACGCCACTGAATCACCCCCTTACTGCATTCAGACTTGAAGCTGCACACATCAATTCTCCAATACACTAGGCCGCGCTTCTATACGCTCTGTCACAGGTACTTTGTATATATGTACAGATGGAGTAGCTCTCATTTGAGCTTCTCCTGGCGAATGAATCACCATCCGCTGCCGTTTGACAGCCGCCAGAAAGGGGCGCACATGCACGAGACAATCACATGCCCCATTTTGACAGAGCCCGCCGTTGCCCTCAGCCAGGTCCCTGCTGCTCCCTCATCCTCTCCCGTAGTTGTCCGCAGCCCCCACTTACCCTGCCACTTCGGGAACACCGGCAGGGAAACCACTCCCCACAGCCGTGCTGACGCCTATGCGTCCCCGTCGGATGGAACGCCTTTCTGCCAGCCTGCGCCAGCTCAGGGAATCTGGCGATTCCCTGAGCTGGCTGGGAGGTGCTCTATCTGTATATATAAATATTTTACTTATTTATGTTATGACCACAAAAGTGTTCTTGGAAACCCAGGGCCGACCTCAAGTTGTACTGTGTATGTTGGAGCCAGTAAGCTACCAATCACAAGTACAGAATACTCCCAATCTATTCTTTCTCTGCACATTCTGTATGTAGCGGCCTGATTCAGCATGAGTTGTAGTTTTGTCCATAATTGCAAAATTACAACTGTCACTGCTAACTGCTAGCATGAGGGGGGGGGGGGCATCCTTTATTTGCTGGATCCCTTCCCACGGTGGGATTCCAACATTTTGCAACATCATCACAAAAAATGTGAATGTTTTGCAGCATTAGTGCTTAATAGCCCAGCTGCAAAGGCCCGGCTGCATATGATGTCATGTAGCTGGCACAGCCTGCCCGCAGTGCTGTGTCGACAGGACCGCCACTAGTAATCTTGGGGCACGGGACTGACCTTTGCCGCTCCATCACCGCGTACCGCACCGATTCTAAGAATGCAGTCGCATTATTCAAATTACAACCACATTCTCTGGGCTTGCTCTTTACCACGTGGGAACGCCATCGACTAATAGCGATTTTAGCTAATCAGGGACAATAACTGAATTAGCCCCATTGTCGAGTAGACCCCTACATTTGTCACAATCAATTTTGTTTAGTATAACAGAAAAGGAAATGGAATTAAAATATTCCATCTTTCTGACAGATTTCTAACTATAATTTGGTAAAATGATTTTTTGATTGCAATAATAAAAAGATGAACAGTAAAGAAGTAGTAGTATGTTTATTTATAAGGCGCCACAAAGTGTCCGCAGCGCCGTACATAGCAAACAAAACTAATTACAAGGTAACATACAAGGTGTGTAGCTAAAATACAGCATAAATAGGGTATAGCTGGTAGCACTAAAATCAGCAAAGAAGTAAAAAATATATTAGGAATCCCATAATTATTATAAATTATAAATAAAATTATTCCAATTAGGAAGAAATAGCATCTACTCTCCCACAAATCTGTCTTCCAAACTGGACAGCTGATTTCATTAAGTTCCGCACATTCTGCATTGCAACAATCCCTTCAGGGATACAGAATCCAATTCTAAAATGTGATGGTTAAGTTCCCATAATACAATAATACAGACAAACTGTACTTGGCTGTCTAATCTCAATGGAGAAGTTCAATGCTAATGTAGGATGATTGAATGGATTTTCATCCCGATGCTTTTATGCATGACCATGACTGATAATCACAAACTCCATTTATTTGTATTTAACATTGATAGAATATGCAGAAATAAAATTGAATAATATAAAATAATTATTTATGGTATAACATCTGTGTGTGAGCAAAATAACAAACCGTTTGTGTCGCAAGCAGTTTACCACTTTCTTACTATGGGGGTGACTCGGATTTTTCACTGCTTAGCGAGCCTTCTAACGCTGCCTTCCCCCAGCCGCTCTCCGAACATCCCCACCACTTGTGAATGGATGTTTTGCATATACTTACATTTGCAGGGTAGCGTACGGGGCCGAAATCATTAGTCTTGATGGACCTAGACTTGCGGCGCCCAAGTCCAAGATTGGGGCAGGCAGCTGACGTCCTCTGACATCAGCTGCCTGCCCCCCGGGACCCCAGCATTTTCCTGGGCGCACCCACCATTTTTGTGAATGCAAATGCCCCCTTCTGCTACCATTCCCCCCCTGTGTGAACGCCAAGGCGACTATGCAAGTCGCCAAAGAAGTCCGCAGCGCAGCCCTGCACATGCACATATGCAAATATACTCATGCGCAGAGTGTAAACATGGGTCCATATTGCAAATTCACCGGGGACTGAACAGACAAGAATCACCCCCTACAGTATAACCCAATTGTTCGCCTGTATATTATAGCATACTATTCCATATCTAAAACAACGCTAAAACACACAAAAAAAAATGTTTAAAAATGTTAAAATAAATAATCCATTTACCGTAGGTTCATTTACAGGATGTACAGATGGAGCGCCTCTCAGCCAGTGCCGGGGCTCGCCATTTTACACCCACTGGCAAGATGACGCTCCATCTGACTGCGACGCGTGAGCGTCCCACACCCATGCGAACCCTTCGCATCTCCGCTTCAGGGAGACAGGCAGGGTTAGGGGGGGAGCGGGGAGGTGGGGGCGATCATCAGGGACCGGCAGCGAGGTGTCGGGGACCGGCGGGGAGCTCCGTTTGAGGGTTATGCACACGCATCCCCTTCCGGCGGCTACCGGGGGCTGACGGTTGGCGATCGGACTGCCAACCCCAGCTGGATGGAGGGCGCTCCATCTTTGTAAACCAATAAATGAAAGCCTTACAAAAAATATTGACAGATCTCCAGGCGCCTCCAAGACAAAATGAATTGGAGGCGCCTGGAGGTCGGTCAGTAATTTGTAGTTGTATGGTATGAACTGTATATGTTTGGTGACGTATAACTGATGGTCTAGGCTGCATCCAGCGCACTGAGATTTGTTCCTTACATTACATTATTTAATGAATGAAAGGTGGCCCATGTTCAATAGATATAAAAAAAAGATGCTCGCTTTCATTTTGCTATTGGATGTGATCGAATGACTCTTCTATTAAATCTTTTTCTAGTTTATAGCACTAATGGTAACAAATTTAATACAAGAAATTGGGTTTTGCAGTAACCGATATGCTGGATCATTTAACTGAATTTCAACCAGGTCCTCGGGGCATACTGACAGTGCAGGTTTCATGGATATCCTCCTGGGCAACAAGAACTCATGCTATCCCCGTTCCCTACCACCGGGAGGGGTCTCACCACGTATGATCTCCGGCTTCAACCCAATGCGCATGGAACCAGGCATCAGATCGGACATCAGACACATGCTATTTTTGCCAATTTTACCCGTTTCCTTTCCCAATCCGCCCAAATTCAGCCAAGCCTCTGTGACAGCTGGCCACACCCTCTCTGAAGACTGGCCACATGACTAAACATGAGCTAAACATGAGCTAAATCCCCACAATGGGCTCTTCATGCCCAAGGCGCCTTTCAATTTTTTTTCAACCCCTTGCCCCTTTGTTCCAGCACCTATGCTTCATTATTCATATGCTCCAGTACTCATGGAATGTCTCCTACATTGGGGCACTTAAGAAATAACTGAACTCCTTACAATATCACTTTTATTAAGTTGTTCACAAATGGTGCAGTGCAAATCATTTACATTGGTTATTGAAATTAGCCGATCAGCTATTGAAACATATGACTCAATTTATATTACTCAGATCTGCCCTTTATTATGCAAAATATAAAATGAGATTGTTATTCTTCTATTGTTGCAGTAATTTGCTCTTATAAGACGTTATATAAATTCTGATCCTGTAACTAGAAATTATATCCTCTCTGTAATGATTCACACAGCTCGTACTTATCTCATACCCATTGTTGTTCCCCGGTATTCATGTAGTCTCATGAGTTATTCATAGCATATAATCTGGTTCCTTTCTCGAAGTATCCTTTATTGTCGCTAATGCTTTAATGTATCCTGTACGCTGTTTAATAAATATATAGATCCTGTTTCTATCATTGTACTGCACATCGTTGGATAAAAATACTTTTTTTTTCTTCTTTACAGTCACAGTTGGTTTGGTGGTTTGTGTTAGTGTTAAAAGTCAATAGTCACTTTTACGCACATGTATTGGTTCATCTGTGATTCAGTTATTTGTATTACACATCAGTTATGCTAGATTGTTTTTGGACAATTTACATACAGTCCTGTATATATGTTGTTAGCGTAAATTTCATAGTGTTTTGATTTTCCAGGATTGTGTTATACACTGTAATGAACAGCATTAACTCCCAAACTTGGTCCTCAAGGCACCCAAAAGCTGGATACACACTAGAAAGCTGGATACACACTAGAAAGCTGAATACACACTATAGAGCTGGGAACACTCTATGAAGCTGGATACACACTATAATGCTGGATACACATTATAAAGCTGGATACACATTATAATGCTGGATACACACTATAAAGATGGATACACACTATAAAGCGGGATACACACTATAAAGCGGGATACACACTATAAAGCAGGATACACACTATAATGCTAGATACACACTATAAAGCGGGATATACACTATAAAGCGGGATACACACTATAACGCTGGATACACACTATAAAGCGGGATAAACACTATAAAGCTGGATACACACTTTAAAGCGGGATACACACTATAAAGATGGATACACACTTTAAAGCTGGGTACACACTATAAAGCGGGATACACACTATAAAGCGGGATACACACTATAAAGCAGGATACACACTATAAAGCGGGATACACACAATAAAGCAGGATACACACTATAAAGCTGGATAAATAATTTAAATCGGGATACACACTATAAAGCGGGATACACACTATAAAGCGGGATACACACTATAATGCTGGATACACACTATAAAGCGGGATACACACTATAATGCGGGATACACATTATAAAGCGGGATACACACTATAAAGCTGGATACACACTATAAAGCGGGATACACACTATAAAGCGGGATACACACTATAAATCTGGATACACACTATAAAGCTGGATACACACTATAAAGCGGGATACACACTATAAAGCAGGATACACACTATAAAGCGGGATACACACAATAAAGCAGGATACACACTATAAAGCTGGATAAATAATTTAAATCGGGATACACACTATAAAGCGGGATACACACTATAAAGCTGGATACACACTATAAAGCTGGATACACACTATAGAGCGGGATACACACTATAAAGCGGGATACACATTATAAAGCGGGATGCACACTATAAAGCTGGGTACATACTATAAAGCTGGTTACACAGTGACGATTTGTCCAATCCTATGATTCAACAACAAATCATTTGTATCGTGCAGTGTGTACGGCCGTTTGTGTACTCCTGCGTGCCGCCATGCTGCATGACCAATCACGCGATGTCGCAAACGATGCCGTGCATATTAATGAGGGACCTGACACTGATCATTCACTCGTTAATATCTGCCTAGGATGTACCGGCAATATCTCGATGTGCAGGGAATAGGAAATCGCCCCATACTAGTGTGCATCCGGTTAAAGATTATTTGGGAATTTTCTAAGATTGAATAGGTACGAAGGCAACCAGTCATACCCATTAGATCTTAATAATTTACTGTGCCAAAGTTTTACGAACAACAAGCTCAACCGAATTTGGCATTATGAATGAGTAGACCATCGAAAGAACTCAGCCGCATATGGCCATAGAGTTCTAGGGTGGTCTGCAAATTTACAACATTCGTATGGATAAAACAGTCCATGAATTCAGATAAAAATAGGCTTCTCTGCATGGATCAGTTACAGCCATGCAAAGCTTCTCTGCATGGATCAGTTAGAGCCGTGCGATGCTTCTCTGCATGGATCAGTTAGAGCCGTGCGATGCTTCTCTGCACGGATCAATTAGAGATGTATGATGCTTCTCTGCACAAATCAGTTAGAGCTGTGTGAGGCTTCTCTGCATGGATCAGTTAGAGCCATGCAATGCTTCTCTGCATGGATCAGTTAGAGCTATGCGATGCTTCTCTGCACGGATCACTTAGAGACGTATGATGATTCTCTGCATGGATCAGTTACAGCCATGCAATGCTTCTCTGCATGGATCAGTAAGAGCCCTGTGATGCTTCTCTGCACTAATCAGTTAGAGTTGTGAGGTGCTTCTCTGCATGGATCAGTTAGAGCCGTGCGATGCTTCTCTGCACGAATCAGTTAGAGTCGTGCGATGCTTCTCTGCATTGATCAGTTACAGCCGCGCGATGCTTCTCTGCATGGATCCGTTACAGCCATGTGATGCTTCTCTGCACGGATCAGTTAGAGCCGAGCAATGCTTCTCTGCATGGATCAGTTTGAGAGGTATGATGCTTCTCTGCATGGATCAGTTAGAGCTGTGCGATGCTTCTCTGTACGGATCAGTTAGAGCCATGTAATGTTTCTCTACACAGATCAGTTAGAGCCATGCAATGTTTCTCTGCATGGATCATTTAAAGCTGTATGATGCTTCTCTTAATGGATCAGTTAGAGTCGTGCAATGCTTCTCTGCACTGATCAGCTAGAGCCGTGCAATGCTTCTCTACACAGATCAGTTAGAGACGTATGATGCTTCTCTGCACAGATCAGTTAGAGGCGTACAATGCTTCTCTGCATGGATCAGTTAGAGCCGTGTGATGCTTCTCTGCATGGATCAGTTAGAGCCGTGCGGTGCTTCTCTGCATGGATCCGTTAGAGCCGTGTGATGCTTCTCTGCACTGATCAGTTTAAGCTGTGCAATACTTTTCTGCACCGATCAGGTAGAGAGATATGATGCTTCTCTGCATGGATCCGTTAGAGCCGTGTGATGCTTCTCTGCACAGATCAGTTAGGTCCGTGTGATGCTTCTCTGCACAGATCAGTTAGGTCCGTGTGATGCTTCTCTGCACTGATCAGTTTAAGCTGTGCAATGCTTCTCTGCATGGATCAGTTAGAGAGGTATGATGCTTCTCTGCATGTATCAGTTAGAGCCGTGCAATGCTTCTCTGTACGGATCAGTTAGAGCCATGTAATGTTTCTCTACACAGATCAGTTAGAGCCATGCGGTGCTTCTCTGCATGGAACCGTTAGAGCCGTGTGATGCTTCTCTGCACGGATCAGTTAGATCCGTGCGATGCTTTTTTACACTGATCAGTTTAAGCTGTGCAATGTTTCTCTGCACGGATCAGCTAGAGCCGTGTGATGCTTCTCTGCATGTATCAGTAAGACCCATATGATGCTTTTTTGCACTGATCAGTTAAAGCCGTGTGATGCTTCTCTTCATTGATCAGTTAGAGCCGTGTGATGCTTCTCTGCACAGATCAGTTAGAGCCATGCAATGCTTCTCTGCATGGATCAGTTAGAGCCATGTGATGCTTTTCTGTGTAAAAATAAGAATGAATAAATAAATACATTTTTAAAAATGGTGTGTGGTCTACTCCACAAGCATTAGGCTCTTTGAGCTGGTCCTGGTTTAATAAATACAGGGGACAAAAGATTTGTGGTCCCCCTGTATTTCAAAAAATCAGCACCAGTTCTGATTACAATAATACAGGGACAAAGTTTGAAAAAGTATTCAGTGCGCACAAGTGAATTGGGTGCAGCTTTAGAGAAAAATGCCATAAAGTGACGTCCAGTACACTTCAAAACATGGAACCCCTGGGTGGTGGGTCCTGGGTTGATAGTCCAATAAAGTGTTAAAAACAGAATAACTTAATAGAGCTATATCGGCGCATCGCGCTGTGTGTGCGCCAAACGCCTGTAGAGCCGAGCCTGGAACTGCCGGTGATTGACAGCTCAGTTTACTAAATTGAATGTAAGTAAATAGTAGAATGATTTGGACAGTGACAGTTTGTCAGTTTGATTACATTGCAATTTAAATCCTCCTTAAAATAGAATACAAAACGAAACATTAGTAAGTATGCCCTTAGTGTTTTCTCCTTATTGTTGGAATATATTCCTAGATTAAAGACGTCCTTTTCAATTCACCATTTCCACCAGTCTACTGGTGCATTTACTGCCACATATACATATATATATATATATATATATATATATATATAAATCTTTGCAGATTCTGCACTCACGGCCAACTTTTGAAAATTGAGGGGGTGCTCCTTTAAGGCAACACAATGTGTCCCAATAATATATAGGATGGGAAAAATCCCAATAAGGGCACTCACCAGGATTTTGTATTTGCAGGTTGATCTGCTGGAACTAAAAGTGCCTAAAATTGGTGATATCCATTTTTATTATTTACACTGTGGTTAATTACTGAGCGCTATTATTTTCACACCAACCCCTCTTTTTGTCTATTTGTAACTTTAGGTATTTGTGGATATATACCTTTCTGGTGTTGATGATATAAGCTGCACTGTTTTTTTAATCGCGCACTGATACTTGGAAACTATCCCTTTGCTATTAGGATTCACGTAGTGACAATTTCTTTATTGGTAATCCATTACCAGTTAGGTTATGTAGGTCTACGTTTCGGCCACTAGAGGGCCTTTCTCAATAGACCACAACTTTTGACGTCCACACAGCTCAGAGGTCAGGATTACCTCTCTGCTGGTGCATCTACTGTCGTATATATAATATCTCTCTGCTGGTGCATCTACTGTCAGGAACCAGGTTGAATGGTTGTCTGTTTTGTTTTCTGTTCAATTTGTGTTTGGCATTTGACTCACTGGTGGCCTCCAGTGGTAGGTCTGTGCCATATCAACTCAATATTCTGGGAGCTAATTATTCACTAGTCTGCGAGGTAATGAGCTCGTTAAGCACAAGCTTGGGAGCTGCCTGGATCTCCACCAGGTATAATTAATCACTTGAGTCCTTTATAGGGCAGGCTCTCCTGCAATACTCTGCCAGTGATAGCTTCCTGCAAGCTAATCCCGGTCCCTGCTTGCTTGTCTGTGCCCAGTCCCCGGACTCATCCTGTCCCAGTCCTGGCATCAGTGTCTGGCCTTTGGTTGGTGTGCCATCACACAGTTTTCAGTTCCTGTGCCCGGTCCAGTCTCACTGGTTATTCCCATCTCGGTTCACGTAAGTGCTCCTGTGGAGCCTGGTTATTTTCCATTTTGTTCTTTTGGAGAGCTGCCAAGCTCTTTTAGTTATTGGGCCATTCAGCCCGTTGTTTAGTTTGTTTGGGGTTCAGAACTGCGCCCCGCCGTGGGCGAAGCCCATTTCCTCCCTCTGGTAGTTACTAGTTATTTATCTTTGTTTCCTTTTGCTTGTTTCTATGCATATAATAGGCAGGGCCTCCCCCGTTCCGTCCTGGTTTTGTTTTGGGGATTCGCCTATTAGCATTGTCTCCTTTTTGTGTGGAGATTCCCCGTACTCTGTCTCTTGTGCTTGTGACTGGGTCGCATTCCCGTCATTGGCCAGGTGCCGGCAGATAGAGGTATCTTTCAGTTAGGCCCATTAGTTAGATTATCCTCTTGAGTTAACCCTGACGATCGCTCCTTTTGTCCATCCATAAGACCTGGCTGCATCGAGGTTGGAGCGGTCCTAACTCGCTCCTTCAGATGCGGCGGCCACAGGTGAAGCCTAGTTCCCGCAGATGTTTGTCATCTGCCCGGGGTACTCAATAGAGCAAGTGTAGGGTTCGCTGTGGCCATTCTAACCAGCGGTCCCGGCTACGGGCTCACGCCTGACCTCCAGCTGCCTCCATTGGTTTCATACAGCGCCCAGGCGGCAATCCTAACATCTACTTCCGTGTGTATGTGTGTGTGTGTGTGTGTGTGTATATATGTATATATATATATATATATATATATATATATATATATATAAATAATAATAATATTATCTGCTGGTGCATCTACTGCCGTATATATAATATCTCTCTGCTGGTGCATCTACTGCCGTATATATATAATAACTCTCTGCTGGTGCATAAACTGCCGTATATATATAATACCTCTCTGCTGGTGCATCTACTGCCATATATATATAATACCTGTTTGCTGATGCATCTACTGCTGTATATATATAATAACTCTCTGCTGGTGCATCAACTGCCGTATATATAATACCTCTCTGCTGATGCATCTACTGCTGTATATATATAATACTGTACCTCTCTGCTGGTGCATCTACTGCTGTAATATAATACCAGTCTACTGGTGCATCTACTGCCATATATATAATATCTCTCTGCTGGTGCATCTAATGCTGTATATATAATATATCTCTGCTGGTGAATCTGCTGCCATATATATAATAGCTCTCTGCTGGTGTATCTACTGCTGTATATATAATACCTCTCTACTGGTGCATCTACTGCCGTATATATAATACCTCTCTGCTGGTGCATCTACTGCCGTATATATAATATCACTCTGCTGGTGCATCTACTGCCGTATATATAATACCCCTCTGCTGGTGCATCTACTGCCGTATAAATAATATCTCTACTGGTGCATCTACTGCTGTATATATATAATACCTCTCTACTGGTGCATCTACTGCCGTATATATTTGCACTCCAGTGGTGCTGTCCTGTGGTGTAAGATATTGTATAACTCCACAAAAATAATGGAGATCCAAAAAATGGAGAATCAAATAGGGAAAGATGAAGGTCCACTTCCTCCTACTTCTGAATCTGCTGCAACAGCAAGTATTAATGATGATGATAGTAAAAGAAGTAAAAAAAAATATTAGGAATCCCAAAATAAAATGATTCCAATTAAGAAGAAATAGCATCTACTCTCCCAAAAATCTGTCTTCCAAACTGGACGGCTGATTTCATTAAGTTCCGCACATTCTGCATTGCAACAATCCCTGCAGGGATACAGAATCCAATTCTAAAATGTGATGGTTAATTACCCATAATACAATAATACAGACAAACTGTACTTGGCTGTCTAATCTCAATGGAGAAGTTCAATGCTAATGTAGGATGATTGAATGGATTTTCATCCCGATGCTTTTATGCATGACCATGACTGATAATCACAAACTCCATTTCTTTGTATTTAAATATGCTGAAATAAAATCGAATAATATTAAATAATTATTTATAGTATAACATCTGTGTGTGAGCAAAATAAAATACTTATTGTGTCGTAAGCAGTTTACCACTTTCTTACTATTGGGGTGATTCTGACTGACTTGCTAAGCAGTGAAATATTGCTGCTTAGCGAGCCTTCTAACGCTGCCTTCCCCCAGCCCCTCTCCGAACATCCCCACCACTTTGTGAATGGATGTTTTGCATATACTTACATTTGCAGGGTAGCATATGGGGCTGAAATAAGTAATCTTGACTGACGCCCAGGTCCAAGAATGGGGCAGGCAGCTGACGTTCTGTGACATCAGCCCCCTGCCTCCTGGTACCCAGCATTTTTCTGGGCGAACTCACCATTTGTGGGCGGCTCTGCACATGCATATATGCAAATAGAACATGTGACTAGGACGCACGTGAGCGTCCCACACTCACTTACATCGCAGTTACCTGGCAGCAGGGGACGCAAACCCTGCCCGTAACCACTTCAGGGTTAGGGGGGGAGCGGGGAGGTGGGGTTAGTGTCGGGACAGGTGGCGAGAACCGGCGGGGTGCTGCTTTTTAAGGGGATGCGCGCGCGTCCCCTTCCAGTGCATGGTGGTTAGTGATCTGACCGCCAGCCCCCCGACTGGATGGAGAACGCTCCATCTGTATCACCCAATAAATGAAAGCCTTACAAAAAATACTGACAGATCTCCAGTCGCCTCCAAGACAAAATGAATTGGAGGCGCCTGGAGGTCAGTCAGTTTTTTTGGATGGTATGAATTATGTACGTTTGGTGATGTGTAAATGATGGTCTAGGCTGCATCCATCGCTCTGAGATTTGTTCCTTACATTACATTATTTAATTAATAAAAACTGGCCCATTTCAATCAATATAATAGATATAAAAAAAGATGCTCGCTTTCACTTTGCTGTTGGATGTTATAGAATGACTCTCTTCTATTAAATATTTTTCTATTTTATATCGCTGATTGTAGGGTGTTGCAGTAACCGATTATTTAACTGAATCTCCAACCAGGTCCTCAGGGCACACTAACAGTGCAGGTTTCATGGATATCCTTCTGAGCGACAGGAAGCAGGTTATCCCCGTTCCCGGCCATCAGGATAGGGTCTGACTAGGAGATCTTACATGCAGCACGTATGATCTCCAGCTCCGATTCATCGGATTGGACGTCGGACGCATGCTATTTTGAACGATATTATCAGATTCCTTTCCCAATCCGCCGGAATCGGGTGGAATCAGACCAGACAGCCTCTGACAGCTGACCACACCCTCTCTGGAGACTGGTCACATGACTAAACATAAGCCCCTGCTACTAAATCCCCACAATGGGCTCTTCATGCCCAAGATGCTTTTAAGTTATTATTATTATTTTTATTTTTTTTGGGGGGGGGGGGGGGGGGGGAATCGACCTCTTTCCTCTTTGTTCCAGCACCGATGCTTCATTATTCATATTCTCCAGTATTCATGGAATGTCTCCTACATTGGGGCACTTAAGAAATAACTGAACTCATTACAATATCACTTTTATTAAGTTGTTCATAAATGGCGCAGTGCAAATCATTTACATTGGTTATTGAAATTAGCGATCAACTATTGATAAATATGACTCAATTTGTATTACTCAGATGTGAAATGAGATTGTTATTCTTCTATTGTTGCAGTAATTTGCTCTTATAAGACGTTATATAAATTCTGATCCTGTAAGTAGATATTCTATTCTCTCTGAAATGATTCACACAGCTCGTACTTATCTCATACCCATTGTTGTTCCCCGGTATTCATGTAGTCTCATGAGTTATTCTCGAAGTATCCTTTATTGTCGCTAATGCTTTAATGTATCCTGTACGCTGTTTAATAAATATATAGATCCTGTTTCTATCATTGTACTGCACATCGTTAGAATAAAAAGAAGTTGTTGTTTTTTCTTATTTCCAGTCAGAGTTGGTTTGGTGGTTTGTGTTAGTGTTAGAAGTCAATAGTCACTTTTATGTATGTATTGGTTGACCTGTGATTAGCAGTTATTTGTATTACACATCAGTTATGCTAGAATGTTTTTGGAATAATTTTTTATTATTTTTACATACTGTTGTATGGAAAAAAAGTACTGTATATATGTTAGCCAGCGATGTAACAATGCAGTTCGCTTCTGTAGCAGGGACCCACCCCCAGACAGCAGACAGTTTTTGAGGATGCTAGAGAAGGCCGCTGCCTCCTTTAGCATCCTCAAAAACTGTCTGCTGTATGGGGGTGGACATTTTATGATGGTCTATTTTCATAGCAGCAGAAGTCAGGAGGGGAGTCGGTACCGCAGACAACATCTGTGGATCCCAGCTGCAGCACAGATGCTGCAGCAGCTTTACAATAGCCCCGTAGACCCCCGGCGCCCGCACTTACACAACACCTCTGCAGGGCTATTGTTAGGCCACTGGGCTTGGGGGAGCTTGCACTGTAGGGAACGCATGATTCCATTGGGGTATGTTACTCCAAAAATGGCCGCCGCCTTGGAGGAGACAGATGCTCTATATTGCTATATATATATATATATATATATATATATATATATATATATATATATATATATATATATATATATATATATATATATATATATATATATATATATAGACATTGGATGGGCTCTGCACACACTAAATTAACTGATAATAAATAGTGGAGATTTGGTTCATGAATTGATCAATGCATTTAAGCCTGCAGCCCCCTTTTCGGTACCCCACTTTTTAGCAGGTCCTAAAACTATCGCTGAAAATGGCTACAATACACATAGCTACTGTATCACATCAATGTTTGATTCCAGGCATGCTATCTGGTCTGAAGCTCACAGCACACTTTGCTTTTATAGGTGAGCAGCTACCAACACACCTGTCACTAATCATCTAGGGAAATGGTTAACATAAGCTATGGAATCTTAGTTAAAGTGTATATATTGTTTATTAGATTAATTTTTTTAATTAGTCTTATTGTGGTCACATTCTCTCATTCACCCTGCTTTAACTAAGATTCCATAGCTTATGTTAACCATTTCCCTAGATGATTAGTGACAGGTGTGTTGGTAGCTGCTCACCTATAAAAGCAAAGTCTGCTGTGAGCTTCAGACCAGATAGCATGCCTGGAATCAAACATTGATGTGATAGCTATGTGTATTGTAGCCATTTTCAGCGATAGTGTTAGGACCTGCAGAAAAGTGGGGTCCCGTGAAGGGGGCTGCAGGCTTAAATGCATTGATCAATTCATGAACCAAATCTCCACTATTTATTATCAGTTAATTTAGTGTGTGCAGAGCCCCTACAATGTCTGTTTAAACAATGTGGTCACAAGCTATAGGGCACCCCAAAACTAGGAAAGGTGAGTGCCGATGTTAAGTGTGTGTATATATATATATTCAGACAAATTGTTTTCATCTCGTTTACAGGAGCATGTAGTCTTGATAAAAATACACTTGTGTATTGATATGTCGACATCTGTGACATGTAACCCTGCATTTAGTATATAAAGTTTATTGCACCAGCCCCCTGGAGTGACACTCATTTCTCCATACTATATATATATATATATATATATATATATATATATATATATATATATATATATATATTCGGCAGAGGATCGGCACTCCCTATAACAGGGTAACTGCGGCTGGTGCCTACACAATAGAAACATGTAGAGGCACAGTGGTGTGGCACTCGTAGCCAATGGTCAATAAATCAAGAAGAAGGCCAGTTGATAGCAACGTTTCAATTTATGTAAATTTGTATAAATGTATAACCTGATGAAAATTTACATAAATTGAAACGTTGCTATCAACTGGCCTTCTTCTTGATTTATTGACCCATTGGCTACGAGTGCCACACCACTGTGCCTCTAATATATATATATATATATATATATATATATATATATATATATATATATATATACACAACAACACAGACGGGTGGCACTCCAGAAATAAATACAGTAGTCAAACGATCACCTGATCGTTTGACTACTGTATTTATTTCTGGAGTGCCACCCGTCTGTGTTGTTGTATATTGGAGCGGGTCTCATCCCCCTCTCCTGGGAGGGCACCCGATTCGTCTTTTTGCTGCTGCATGGAGTGCCGGCCACCCTCTGGACCCACTATATATATATATATATATATATATATATATATATATATATAAGCCTCACTAGGCTGTTGTAGCCTGGGCTGTTGGGTTATTTTATAAGGGTTTATTTAAAAGGGTTCTGTAATGATACATCAAATTCAGGACTTATTCAGGACTTACATAGTGACTATGTCTGTGCCAAGGACTGGACTGTGATGTGATCCTGTGTTCTTTTCTGTCATTACAGGTAAATATCGCTATTGCTATACTGGCCTGTCTGCTCCTGCAGCTTAACAGGGAATCAAATATTTTGATTGGGTAATCCAAGACAGTGCTAATATTATTTATAGATTTGAGAGCTCTTGTATAAGTTTAAACTAATTTGTCTTCAAGTGCTGGCAATCTGCTATTTGAATGTTTGTTTATATTGGAGTTTTATTGCCTGCCTTGTAATTGGGGAGGGGTGGATTGTTCAGGCTTTGATTATTTGTATTGACTTCACATGGACATAATCCATCATTTATAAGGGAGCCTCACTAGGCTGTTGGGTTATTTTATAAGGGTTTATTTAAAAGGGTTCTGTAATGATACAACAAATTCAGGACTTAAACAGGATGAAAACAGATGAACTCATCACCAAGACATCTTCAAGCCTAAGAAAGTTTAAAAACCCTTTGCTTTAACCTCTAAAATTGAACGTATGTACCTAACCTGCCCTCCTATATACTCACACTGTCACTATGCTGCCTGTTTGTGTATGTGATTCATCCATTCTAATAACATAATCTGCTTCTATATTGCAATACTTGTGTTTGTACATTTAGACATTGCAAATTTGCTAATTGGAGCCATATTAGGCTGGTGTCTGCTTCACAAAATACAGGGTAACTCTACAACTGAAAACATTTACTTCACTGCATGCCATAGCATTGTATGCAATCTATGGTCAGCTGTGCTAATCAGCGTGCACTCACATATATGTAGGGTTTATAAATGACTATCTGAGCAACACCAGTAAGCTGGTATTAACTATTGCAAGTCCAATATAACTCTTGCCCTATAGAACTGTTCAAATACACCATGTACTACAAACAATTGCTCTGCTTCGCTCTCCATGGTTTTCTCTCAAAATCAGTCTCTTCTCTCTCTCTCCCTGAAGCTCAGCCCTCTATACACATTTCTGCCTCCATTATCCACACCCCTCTTATTAACACTCATGCGATTTTTACATATCTCTCTACATTGACAATAACATCCACAAACTGTCGCCAGAAACAACATTCTCAAACCACCTGCAGCTACACCTATCTCTCTCTACTGCTTCTATTAGTTGGTGACATTTCACTTAATCCAGGCCCCAGTTGCTTGCCCCACTCGCAGGCACCTTACTCTCAGGAACATAGTAATCCAGCTAACCTCATAAACATCAAATGCCTCCCTTCATCCCCCAAATCACTAAAATGTGCATTATGGAATGCACGCTCTGTTGGCAACAAATTAACATCCATCAACGACCTCTTCATTTCAAACAACTTCAACCTGCTGGCTATAACAGAAACATGGCTCTCACAATCAGACACAGCCTCCCATGCAGCCCTGTCACACGGTGCTCTCCACTTCACACACACACCCAGGCCTGGTGACAGCAGAGGAAGTGGGGTTGGAATATTACTATCCCAATCCTTCACATACAAAGTTATACCACAGGTTCCATCACTCACATTCACATAATTTGAAGTACATTCCATCAGAACTTACACTCCTTTCTCGCTGCGTGTTGCAGCTATCTATCGCCCACCTTGGCAGCCAACACGATTTCTGGAAGATTTTTCTGCCTGGCTCCCTCACTTCCTTTCCGCTGACATCTCAACCATCATCATGGGTGACTTCAACATTGCTATTGATAGCCCAAAATCTGCTGCTCATGCCTCCAAACTACTCTCTCTAACCTCCTCTCTCGGCCTCTCCCAATGGACTGACTCCTCTACTCATCGGGATGGCCACTGTCTTGATCTGATATTCACTAAGCTGTGCTCAGTGTCGGAATTCACCAATTCTCCTTTCCCTCTCTCAGATCACAACCTTATCACCTGCATGCTGTCCTCTAGTACTTCTAACTCAAAAACACAGAAATCCTTTAATCCACCTCAAGCCCGCAGAAATATTAATGATATTGATTTTCAAGTACTCTCCTCCTCACTGCAACAACAGCTTGCTCCAATTTCTGCATTCACTACTCCTGAGATGGCGGTATCACACCTAAACCTAACCCTCAAAACAGCCCTGGATGAAGTGGCTCCAGTTACCCACCACACTCCACGTAGGCCTAGACGCCAACCGTGGCACTCTAAATTAACGAGACACCTACAAAATATCTCACACAAAGCTGAGCGTAAATGGCGTAAATCTCACAGTCCAATGGATTTCTTTACATATAAGAATATCTACCAGTACTATAGTTATGCCCTGGAAACTGCCAAACAAATATATTTCCAAACTCTCATTTCTGCTCAAGCTTCTAACCCAAAACGTCTTTTTAATACATTTAAATCCCTTCTCAACCCTCCCTCACCCAAGCCACCAACCACTATCCATGCACAAGATCTTGCTTCCTAGTCAGGGATAAGATTGACAAGATCAGAGATGAATTGGTATGCTCCAACTCAGTTGGTGATATGCTCAATTCCATACCTGAGCCCTCTGAAGCATTTGCTTCATTTGATCCCACAAATGAAGATGAAGTATCTGCACTTTTCTCTGCCTCCCACTCTACTACCTCTCCTCTTGACCCTATACCCTCGCAAATAAGTAAATCTCTGTCTCCTGTGCTCATTCCAATCTTAACTAAAATCTGTAACCTCTCTTTCTCTACTGGTGTCTTTCCTTCATTGTTCAAACAAGCAGTTATTACTCCGATTCTGAAAATACAGAATTCTGATCCAAGCTCTCTCTCAAACTACCGTCCAATTTCTCAACTTCCATGCACCTCCAAACTACTTGAAAGACTTGCTTATACTCGCCTCACACACTTTCTTAACTCGCACAACTTAATGGACCCGCATCAGTCAGGCTTTCGTGCCCAACACTCCACAGAGACAGCACTGACTAAAGTTGTGAATGATCTGGTCACTGCTAAGTCTAAAGGCCACTACTCACTATTAATTCTTCTAGATCTTTCTGCTGCTTTTGACACTGTGGACCACACACTTCTCATACAAACACTACAATCCATAGTTCTTAAAGACACAGCCCTCTCTTGGTTCTCATCCTACCTCTCTAACCGCTCCTTTAGTGTTTGTTTCTCTGATTCTACCTCCTTTTCGCTACCTCTTTCAGTTGGAGTACCTCAGGGTTCAGTTTTAGGTCCCCTGCTTCCACACTCATTACTCGCTCCCATTCCCGACTGCAGGACTTTCTTCGGGCTGCACCCACTCTGTGGAATGCCCTCCCAAGCACAATAAGACTCTCCTCCAGTCTCCAAACCTATAAGCGTTCCCTAAAAACTCATCTCTTCAGACAAGCTTATCAAATTCCAGAACCAGTCATAGAACCTTGCGTTCTAGTGGAATCGATGCAATAAAGAATACAGTATCTATCCTTATGTATCAATGCCTATTTCCCTATAGATTGTAAGCTTGCGAGCAGGCCCTCCTACATTTTGACTGTCTGTAAATACCCTGTTTTGTTGTATCACTGTCTGCTATTGTAAAGCGCAACGGAATATGCTGCGCTATATAAGAAACTGTTAATAAATAAATAAATATATATATATTAGTTTGGAGAAATGAGTGTCACTCCAGGGGGCTGGTGCAATAAACGGTACTTATGTAATATCTGGACTCCCGTTTTTCTTATGAGACCGCGTCCCCTCGCAGGGCTCGCTGCGCTCGCCACGCTTCAGGCATGGTGGCTCGCTGCGCTCGCCACACTATATAAAATCAACTCCATGCGTAGTTGGATAGTAGGGGTATGAAAAAATGGGGTGCATTTAACATGGGAGCCCAGATAATACATAAGTACCCAATAAACTTTATATACTAAATGCAGGGTTACATGTCACAGATGTCCTGTAAACGAGATGAAAACAATTTGTCTGCTATATATATATATATATATATATATATATATATATATATATATATATATATATATATATATATATATATATATATATATATATAGAAAATGGGTTCAGTGCCAAGTCTAATCAAACATAAGGATTATGGAAGGTATAAAATATTATTGTCAGGACTCGTGGGTTTTGTGAG
The DNA here is from genome assembly GCF_055691185.1 of Crinia signifera. Classification (NCBI taxonomy): domain Eukaryota; kingdom Metazoa; phylum Chordata; class Amphibia; order Anura; family Myobatrachidae; genus Crinia; species Crinia signifera. The sequence goes on along the minus strand of NC_139223.1, from coordinate 164,939,979 downwards.
TTCGCTTGCAGGCCAGGAGCTAGGGGGCACTCTGAGGGTTGGAAGGTAGCAGGCTTAATATAAGTCTTACGCATAGGCCAAGATGAATAATACCTCTTTATTAAAGTAGCACAGTCTCAGGTATTAATACTTAAAAACATGGAACAATTCAAGGAACAGTAGTACACACTGGGAGATCACTGGATCATCCAACCTGGAGATACACGGGTGCTGGGAAGCTGATACAGGTACACACTGAGAGATCACTGGATTATCCAACCTGGAGATACACGAATGCTGTGAAGCTGGTACAGGTATACACTGGGAGATCACTGAAGTAGCGGGCCTGAGGATACACAGAGGCGGAAGCGCTGATGTCAGAGCACACTGGAAGACCAGAGGATCTGCAGAGCTGGAGACACACGGATGTGGCAGCGCCGGTGCAGGTACACACTGGGAGGCCAGCGGAGCAGCAGAGCTGGAGACACACGGATGCGGCAGCGCCGGTGCAGGTACACACTGGGAGATCAGCGGAGCAGCAGAGCTGGAGACACACGGATGCGTCAGCGCCAGTGCAGGTACACACTGGGAGATCAGCGGAGCAGCATAGCTGGAGACACACAGATGCGGCAGCACCGGTGCAGGTACACACTGGGAGATCAGTGGAGCAGCAGAGCTGGAGACACACGGATGCGGCAGCGCCGGTGCAGGTACACACTGGAAGATCAGTGGGGCAGCAGAGCTGGAGACACACGGATGCGGCAGCGCCGGTGCAGGTACACACTGGGAGATCAGCGGAGCAGCAGAGCTGGATACACACAGATGCGGCAGCGCCGGTGCAGGTACACACTGGGAGGTAAGCGGAACAGCAGGGCTGGAGACACACGGATGCGGCAGCGCCGGTGCAGGTACACACTGGGAGATCAGCGGAGCAGCAGAGCTGGATACACACGGATGCGGCAGCGCCGGTGCAGGTACACACTGGGAGGTAAGCGGAACAGCAGAGCTGGAGACACACGGATGCGGCAGCGCCGGTGTAGGTACACACTGGGAGATCAGCGGAGATGGCAGACTTGGAAGCACAAAGGTATGGGGCTCGAGTGCAGGTACTCAGTGGGAGATTGTTAGAGCACCGTCTTGGAAGCACACAGGTGCAGGGACGCTGGTGCAGGTACTCACTGGGAGATCTTGGAAGCAGGGAGCTCAGAAGCACACAGGTGTGGGAACGCTGGTGCCGGTACACACTGGGAGATCTTGGAAGCAGGAGCTCAGAAGCACACAGGTGTGGAAACGCTGGTGCCGGTACACACTGGGAGAGCTTGGAAGCAGGGAACTCAGAAGCACACAGGTGTGGGAACGCTGGTGCCGGTACACACTGGGAGATCTTGGAAGCAGGAAGCTCAGAAGCACACAGGTGTGGGAACGCTGGTGCCGGTACACACTGGGAGATCCTGGAAGCAGGGAGCTCAGAAGCACACAGGTGTGGGAACACTGGTGCCGGTACACACTGGGAGATCTTGGAAGCAAGAAGCAGCACACTGGGAAGCACAGGTCGCAGGTAACCTCCTGGGAGAGATAGCGAAGCACTGGCGTCTGCTGAGTGTCAGGTGAGGGAATAAATCCCCCGGGCTTCCTCCTGATTGGACGAGCGGAAAGGACAGAGAGAAATCCATTGGGCAGCCACGGAAAGATGGCGGCACACTATGAGACACAGGGCCAAGCCAACATGGCGCCCAGGAATGGAGACCCACAATACTAGGCAGGAGATGACAGACACGGCCGCTAGGACACACCAGCAGAACTCCTCCGGCCGGTACCAACATGAAGGTACCTAAGACCCCGACGGTGGACCCGAACCGGTAAGCGCCGCTTGTGTCCAGTGGTCGTGACAATTATATTATCTACAAAACACTCCCCTTTCACACCACGGGGCATCAGCTCAACACCAAAAAAGGCGGTGGTGGACTGTCTAAATGGTACAAACAGTATCTAAAAGAAGTTTGGAACACGGTGACAGGTGTTTTCCAACTCTAGTTATATAGACGGAAATATTGTGTATATATATATATATATATATATATATATATATATATTTATTTTTATTTTAATACAGTTAAAGGAAGGGTTACAAAAACAGTCAATGTAAGAATATCACCTAGTGTTAATATAGACTAAAAAAATTCTGAAGAGTAATTAAAAATAGCATAAATAGAGCAGGAACAATTCATGGAGGCTAGCACTTGTGAAAAGGTTATAAAAGAGAATCACTTTTCTTAGTAATGGAAGTGAGGTCTCAGAAGCGGCCCGACATGTTTCGTCTCATAAGACTTCCTCAGGGGGGTCTTATGAGACCAAACATGTCTGAGACCTCACTTCCATTACAGCTAATGCAGGTAAAAAGGATCAACACTGATCCTAAGACTGCTGATAAACTAATGAAGGCCATGGCCAACAAATTCAAACAGTGTGGTTATAAGGATGCAGATTTAGTATCATCAGTGTCAAAAATTAAGAACCTGGACAGGTCCCAAATACTTAAGAAAATAACAAAAAGTTTCTTCCTTGGGTTAATAGTTACAATAGTTACATGATGGCCTATTGTCCAATCCGATTCTGAATTGTCTTGCAATCTACTAAACTGCTAACTTGTTACAAGCAAGGACGCAATCTTCGTGACTCGCTTGTTAAAACTAATAGTTCTTTAGATACTGTAACTAAAAATCTCAGGGCTCTGATCCCTGGGAACACATTCCCTCATACGCAGACCGGAAAGAGCCTTACTATCAGACGTACTGTACTCTGACGTGTAATACCCAATTCACTGTATACCAGATTATTTGCCCTTGTGGCCTGAGCTACATCGGCAAAACTGAGAGGGCCTTTAAAGAAAGAATGGCAGCCCATAGATCCGCCATAGAAAAAGCCATTGAAAAAGGCACCAGTGACCATAGGCAACGATTCTGTGGGTGCTCAAGAGCTTGAGCACCCACAGAAATTCATGAGCACCCACGGGCAGCCTGAGCAGGGCTGCCACCAGAAATAGTGGGAAATTAATATCTGCCTAGGATGTACCGGCAATATCTCGATGTGCAGGGAATAGGAAATAGCCCCATACATTGGCAAGATGGCCGGTCGCACTAGTGTGCATCTGCTTTAAGATTATTTGGGAATTTTCTAAGACTGAATAGGTACGAAGGCAACCAGTCATACCCATTAGATCTTAATCATTTCCTGTGCCAAAGTTTTACGAACAACAAGCTCAACCGAATTCGGCATTATGAATGAGTAGACCATTGATAGAACTCAGCCACAAATGGCCATAGAGTTCTAGGGTGGTCTGCAAATGTTACAACATTCCTATAGCTGAAACCGTCCGTGGAATCGATGCAATAAAGAATACAGTATCTATCCTTATGTATCAATGCCTATTTCCCTATAGATTGTAAGCTTGCGAGCAGGCCCTCCTACATTTTGACTGTCTGTAAATACCCTGTTTTGTTGTATCACTGTCTGCTATTGTAAAGCGCAACGGAATATGCTGCGCTATATAAGAAACTGTTAATAAATAAATAAATATATATATATTAGTTTGGAGAAATGAGTGTCACTCCAGGGGGCTGGTGCAATAAACGGTACTTATGTAATATCTGGACTCCCGTTTTTCTTATGAGACCGCGTCCCCTCGCAGGGCTCGCTGCGCTCGCCACGCTTCAGGCATGGTGGCTCGCTGCGCTCGCCACACTATATAAAATCAACTCCATGCGTAGTTGGATAGTAGGGGTATGAAAAAATGGGGTGCATTTAACATGGGAGCCCAGATAATACATAAGTACCCAATAAACTTTATATACTAAATGCAGGGTTACATGTCACAGATGTCCTGTAAACGAGATGAAAACAATTTGTCTGCTATATATATATATATATATATATATATATATATATATATATATATATATATATATATATATATATATATATATATATATATATAGAAAATGGGTTCAGTGCCAAGTCTAATCAAACATAAGGATTATGGAAGGTATAAAATATTATTGTCAGGACTCGTGGGTTTTGTGAGTTCGCTTGCAGGCCAGGAGCTAGGGGGCACTCTGAGGGTTGGAAGGTAGCAGGCTTAATATAAGTCTTACGCATAGGCCAAGATGAATAATACCTCTTTATTAAAGTAGCACAGTCTCAGGTATTAATACTTAAAAACATGGAACAATTCAAGGAACAGTAGTACACACTGGGAGATCACTGGATCATCCAACCTGGAGATACACGGGTGCTGGGAAGCTGATACAGGTACACACTGAGAGATCACTGGATTATCCAACCTGGAGATACACGAATGCTGTGAAGCTGGTACAGGTATACACTGGGAGATCACTGAAGTAGCGGGCCTGAGGATACACAGAGGCGGAAGCGCTGATGTCAGAGCACACTGGAAGACCAGAGGATCTGCAGAGCTGGAGACACACGGATGTGGCAGCGCCGGTGCAGGTACACACTGGGAGGCCAGCGGAGCAGCAGAGCTGGAGACACACGGATGCGGCAGCGCCGGTGCAGGTACACACTGGGAGATCAGCGGAGCAGCAGAGCTGGAGACACACGGATGCGTCAGCGCCAGTGCAGGTACACACTGGGAGATCAGCGGAGCAGCATAGCTGGAGACACACAGATGCGGCAGCACCGGTGCAGGTACACACTGGGAGATCAGTGGAGCAGCAGAGCTGGAGACACACGGATGCGGCAGCGCCGGTGCAGGTACACACTGGAAGATCAGTGGGGCAGCAGAGCTGGAGACACACGGATGCGGCAGCGCCGGTGCAGGTACACACTGGGAGATCAGCGGAGCAGCAGAGCTGGATACACACAGATGCGGCAGCGCCGGTGCAGGTACACACTGGGAGGTAAGCGGAACAGCAGGGCTGGAGACACACGGATGCGGCAGCGCCGGTGCAGGTACACACTGGGAGATCAGCGGAGCAGCAGAGCTGGATACACACGGATGCGGCAGCGCCGGTGCAGGTACACACTGGGAGGTAAGCGGAACAGCAGAGCTGGAGACACACGGATGCGGCAGCGCCGGTGTAGGTACACACTGGGAGATCAGCGGAGATGGCAGACTTGGAAGCACAAAGGTATGGGGCTCGAGTGCAGGTACTCAGTGGGAGATTGTTAGAGCACCGTCTTGGAAGCACACAGGTGCAGGGACGCTGGTGCAGGTACTCACTGGGAGATCTTGGAAGCAGGGAGCTCAGAAGCACACAGGTGTGGGAACGCTGGTGCCGGTACACACTGGGAGATCTTGGAAGCAGGAGCTCAGAAGCACACAGGTGTGGAAACGCTGGTGCCGGTACACACTGGGAGAGCTTGGAAGCAGGGAACTCAGAAGCACACAGGTGTGGGAACGCTGGTGCCGGTACACACTGGGAGATCTTGGAAGCAGGAAGCTCAGAAGCACACAGGTGTGGGAACGCTGGTGCCGGTACACACTGGGAGATCCTGGAAGCAGGGAGCTCAGAAGCACACAGGTGTGGGAACACTGGTGCCGGTACACACTGGGAGATCTTGGAAGCAAGAAGCAGCACACTGGGAAGCACAGGTCGCAGGTAACCTCCTGGGAGAGATAGCGAAGCACTGGCGTCTGCTGAGTGTCAGGTGAGGGAATAAATCCCCCGGGCTTCCTCCTGATTGGACGAGCGGAAAGGACAGAGAGAAATCCATTGGGCAGCCACGGAAAGATGGCGGCACACTATGAGACACAGGGCCAAGCCAACATGGCGCCCAGGAATGGAGACCCACAATACTAGGCAGGAGATGACAGACACGGCCGCTAGGACACACCAGCAGAACTCCTCCGGCCGGTACCAACATGAAGGTACCTAAGACCCCGACGGTGGACCCGAACCGGTAAGCGCCGCTTGTGTCCAGTGGTCGTGACAATTATATTATCTACAAAACACTCCCCTTTCACACCACGGGGCATCAGCTCAACACCAAAAAAGGCGGTGGTGGACTGTCTAAATGGTACAAACAGTATCTAAAAGAAGTTTGGAACACGGTGACAGGTGTTTTCCAACTCTAGTTATATAGACGGAAATATTGTGTATATATATATATATATATATATATATATATATATATATATTTATTTTTATTTTAATACAGTTAAAGGAAGGGTTACAAAAACAGTCAATGTAAGAATATCACCTAGTGTTAATATAGACTAAAAAAATTCTGAAGAGTAATTAAAAATAGCATAAATAGAGCAGGAACAATTCATGGAGGCTAGCACTTGTGAAAAGGTTATAAAAGAGAATCACTTTTCTTAGTAATGGAAGTGAGGTCTCAGAAGCGGCCCGACATGTTTCGTCTCATAAGACTTCCTCAGGGGGGTCTTATGAGACCAAACATGTCTGAGACCTCACTTCCATTACAGCTAATGCAGGTAAAAAGGATCAACACTGATCCTAAGACTGCTGATAAACTAATGAAGGCCATGGCCAACAAATTCAAACAGTGTGGTTATAAGGATGCAGATTTAGTATCATCAGTGTCAAAAATTAAGAACCTGGACAGGTCCCAAATACTTAAGAAAATAACAAAAAGTTTCTTCCTTGGGTTAATAGTTACAATAGTTACATGATGGCCTATTGTCCAATCCGATTCTGAATTGTCTTGCAATCTACTAAACTGCTAACTTGTTACAAGCAAGGACGCAATCTTCGTGACTCGCTTGTTAAAACTAATAGTTCTTTAGATACTGTAACTAAAAATCTCAGGGCTCTGATCCCTGGGAACACATTCCCTCATACGCAGACCGGAAAGAGCCTTACTATCAGACGTACTGTACTCTGACGTGTAATACCCAATTCACTGTATACCAGATTATTTGCCCTTGTGGCCTGAGCTACATCGGCAAAACTGAGAGGGCCTTTAAAGAAAGAATGGCAGCCCATAGATCCGCCATAGAAAAAGCCATTGAAAAAGGCACCAGTGACCATAGGCAACGATTCTGTGGGTGCTCAAGAGCTTGAGCACCCACAGAAATTCATGAGCACCCACGGGCAGCCTGAGCAGGGCTGCCACCAGAAATAGTGGGAAATTAATATCTGCCTAGGATGTACCGGCAATATCTCGATGTGCAGGGAATAGGAAATAGCCCCATACATTGGCAAGATGGCCGGTCGCACTAGTGTGCATCTGCTTTAAGATTATTTGGGAATTTTCTAAGACTGAATAGGTACGAAGGCAACCAGTCATACCCATTAGATCTTAATCATTTCCTGTGCCAAAGTTTTACGAACAACAAGCTCAACCGAATTCGGCATTATGAATGAGTAGACCATTGATAGAACTCAGCCACAAATGGCCATAGAGTTCTAGGGTGGTCTGCAAATGTTACAACATTCCTATAGCTGAAACCGTCCATGAATTCAGCTAAAAATAGGAATGGCAAATGCAACACATTTCTGTACTTGCTGAAGCCTGCACGGATCAGTTACAGCCATGCAATGCTTCTCTGCATGGATCAGTTACAGCCATGCAATGCTTCTCTGCATGGATCAGTTACAGCCATGCAATGCTTCTCTGCATGGATCAGTTAAAGCCATGCGATGCTTCTCTGCATGGATCAGTTAGAGCCGTGTGATGCTTCTCTGCATGGATCGGTTAGAGCCGTGTGATGCTTCTCTGCATGGATCAGTTACAGCCATGCAATGCTTCTCTGCATGGATCAGTTACAGCCATGCAATGCTTCTCTGCATGGATCAGTTACAGCCATGCGATGCTTCTCTGCATGGATCAGTTAGAGCCGTGTAATGCTTCTCTGCATGGATCAGTTACAGCCATGCAATGCTTCTCTGCATGGATCAGTTAGAGCCGTGTGATGCTTCTCTGCATGGATCAGTTACAGCCATGCAATGCTTCTCTGCATGGATCAGTTACAGCCATGTGATGCTTCTCTGCATGGATCAGTTAGAGCCGTGTGATGCTTCTCTGCATGGATCAGTTACAGCCATGCAATGCTTCTCTGCATGGATCAGTTAGAGCCGTGCGATGCTTCTCTGCATGGATCAGTTAGAGCCGTGCGATGCTTCTCTGCACAGTTCAGTTAGAGCCGTGTGATGCTTCTCTGCATGGATCAGTTACAGCCATGCAATGCTTCTCTGCATGGGTCAGTTAGAGCAGTGCGATGCTTCTCTGCACGGTTCAGTTAGAGCCGTGCGATGCTTCTCTGCATGGATCAGTTAGAGCCGTGTGATGCTTCTCTGCATGGATCAGTTAGAGTTGTGTGATGCTTCTCTGCATGGATCAGTTACAGCCATGCAATGCTTCTCTGTTTAGATCAGTTAGAGCCGTGCAATGCTTCTCTGCTCAGATCAGTTAGAGCCGTGCGATGCTTCTCTGCACGGATCAGTTAGAGCTGTGCGATGCTTCTCTGCTCAGATCAGTTAGAGCCGTGCGATGCTTCTCTGTGTAAAAATAAGAATAAATAAATACATTTGAAAGATTGGTGTGTGATCTACCCCCCACAAGCATAACCAGCCTAGGCTCTTTGAGCTGGTCATGGTTTAACAAATACAGGGGTCAAAAGCAGCACCGGCTTTAACAGCCAGCAGGGTAATGCCACAGCTGGTGGATACTTTTTATATAACATTATGCCGCCAAAGCATCATTCTGTGGCTGGTCAGCTCTGGCCAGGTCCCTGGGGGGGTGGGGACCCCCCACCAATAAAGAAGGCCCCCAGACAACCTCCAGCTGTCCCTGAAAGCCCTGGGCGGTGGGTCCCGGGTTGATAGTCCGATAAAGTGTTAAAAACAGAAAAATGTATAGCAATATATCTGCGCATCGTGCTTTGTGTGCGCCGAGCGCCTGTAGAGCCGAGCCTGGAACTGCCGGTGATTGAAAGCTCAGTTTACTAAATTGAATGTAAGTAAATAGTAGAATGATTTGGACAGTGACAGTTTGTCAGTTTGATAACATTGCAATTTAAATCCTCCTTAAAATAGAATACAAAATGGAACATTATTAAATATGCCCTTCGTGTTTTCTCCTTATTGTTGGAATATTTTCAATTCACCATTTCCCGTTCGCAGTCTCTGGGCAGATCTCATAATGACATGAAAGTCAGCTGTAATATTCAGCATCTTGTCTATGTTCCTGTTATGTATATTGGCAACTAGATTAAAAATTGTATGAAATATTTACTGTACGATACAAATACATCACTGCCAATAACACAAATACAGCGATGCCGCGGGGCGCATGCATATCAGCTCAGTCTATTAAACGGATGGGAAATAATTGCTTATTCCATCTAGTTGCGTAGATGCCTATAACACTCAGAGGTGAGATCTTTCTGGATTTGACTAGTGAGGTCTAACAGGTTTCTTGGAAGCAGATAAATCATCATTAAGGGTAATGTATGAGCTGACATAAAATGCATGCTCCGCTCTCGTGGCACCTTCCACGCCGCAGCTGTAATTCTAGGTTTCTGTAAACAACTCAGTCTGTACCTATACTGTATGTGCAGAATGGAAGTGACTGTAGGAAAGGCAACCGCAGAACACTCTCACTAGAGGATCACACCTACTTCCCCTTAAAGGTCCAAAAGGTATAACACATTCATTCTAAAACACTGTTTGATCAAGTTTAATGTACAGTAAAATAAATCATGAGTGAGGAGTTATGACATCATATTGTCAACATTTATCATGGCGGCATGAACAGGTAACGGCCGCCTTCGGCCCTGCTCATTTTTGCACATGTGAGAACCCCCGAACATCAGGGACAGGACAGAATTCTACACTCTACGAGTGGGCCCCTAGATACGGATGACTGGTATCCCATTGAGGGCCCGGTAACTATCCTAGCCCTCTCCCTGACCCTTTCTTCGTGCAGCCTGACAATAACATAATGGGGGAAATTTACTAAGATGAATTTGTATTTTTCGTGCGTATTCGTAGGCAAAAATACGTGTTTTTTAGGCATTTACTAAGGCTTTAATACGTATTTTCATACGTGTCGTAATGGCGGATTCATGTCGTATGCGTGTCTCAATCTACGAATGCGAATGGCTACACCATCAATAGAATGCCCCTATTTTTTGCATTGCCTAGACGGATATGACTAATTTACTAAGGATGCGTATTCGTAAAACGTACATATACGATTCGGAAAATAGAAATACCCCAAAAAAATACACTTTGATTTTGAAGTGTATTTTAAAGTGTATTTTTCCACAAACAATGCCGCACATGTTCTAAATGTCCCAAAGTACTCCACATACAAATGTAATCACAAATGTGTCATACTTGCCTACCTGACCCTCTCCATGCGGGAGAAAAAGCTCTGCTCCTGGACTTCCCTGGTATGTGTATGATTGCCTTCACCTGTGGTGAAACACCTTTACCTTGCTCCCCAAAGGTGATTGTTTTTATACATTACCAGAGAAGTCCAGGAGCAGAACATTTTCTCCCTCATGGAGAGGGTCAGGTAGGCAAGTATGAAATGTGTCAATTTGGGTTAAAACCAATCTACCGTGCGCTTATGAGCAGCTCTGGGTGCCGTACTGATTAAATGAAGAACCACTTCAAAAGCATACAATACCCAACACAAGAACAATCAGAATAGCTCTCTGGGCGCTGGATGTAAATTCCTCTCTCCTTTTTCATGGGGAATTTGGACCCAAAAAAAGAGAGATGGAAAAACACAATAGTGTAATATTGCAACTTAATCATAAATTCTATTTTCCAATAAAATTTGTGCCTCGTACCAATAAGATATGTCTACTCAGATTAGTAGACATGTAAGCTCAAAATGGAGGGACTTAATGCGTCACCGAACGATCCTTCACTCCCCGTCTTCTTTAAGTAGATCACTCAAAAAAAAAAGGGGATAGGAAAACACAATAGTGCAGATACCCTTTTTATTTTTATTTTTTAAAATGCATATAATTTTTACAATCAGATTTCGAATCAAAGGACTCTCACCATGTGGTTTTGTCCACAAGAAATGTAGACAAAATAGCACAAGTGTATAAACCAAACAGGCGTCCCTGGGTGCTGGTCCACAATGGGGGTCCTTCAAAACGTCCTCTGCCTTCCCAAACCGACCGGTTTCGATACTGGATGTATCTTTCTTTTTTTGGGTCCAAATTCCCCTGGAAAAAGGAGAGAGGAATTTACATCCAGCGCCCAGGGAGCTATTCTGATTGTTCTTGTGTTGGGAAAAGTATAAAATGTGTGTCTAGTAAAAACCAATGATCATTTCAAATGTTATACACACCTTAAATAATGTCTGCTGGTGTCTATAATGTAAACATATATACAAGATGGAGAACACACGAAGCCGGCATTATTACTATTTATATGTGGTAAGAGATGGAGTATAAAGTCTGCCTTGCTTTAATTGCTCAGTTACTAATGTGTACTAATTTCTCTACATTTGTGCTCTGTCAACATCTACTCACTATGGGCCTTATTCTGGTCGGTGCGTACTTTCGCGCACTCTTTCGGATGGCGTTTTTTAGCCGTCTGCGCATGCGTGGGCAACACTATGCGCATGTGCCACGCATGGTCTCCGTACTTGTTCTCACTAATACCGTACAGAAATGTGCACCGCAATCACTCGGGAAATATTGGCGTATTATGGGCGTCATTCGGAACTACACAGGGGCGTAGTTTCAAAGTGGGCTAAACTGGGCGTAAACATGGGCGTACACGAGGGAGTGCACTTATTATGGTAGGCGTGCATTCGGACAGCACACCGAATGTACGCAAACCAAAAGGCTAGAAATATGCGGTGTCCATAAGCAAGTATTTCTTTGCGGACACCACTCGGTCATGCGCTAGGCAATCGGAACGCCCAATCACTACGGGCGCATCTCAACCAATGTCAGCTGAACACAATACAATCCACTCCTTTACTCATTACTCATTATTTACACGCTTGTCAGTGCTTCAATTGGAACCATTGCAGCTTAAATGGAACATTACTAAACACACAAATATATGCTGCAGTTTTGACACACATTTACACTGCAACCAATGGACAGAACTTACTATCACTAATATAAATAGGCATGTCACTTCTACATTTACCAATTAAACCACACATTTGGGGATCAAAATATAAATTTATTACAATAACTTCAAAAAGAAAATGGAAAAATCATGTTTTTTGACACATGCAACAAATTAAAAGGTACCATGGCAGGAATGTACAAAAATAAAACAAAATAAAAAAAATGTATTTTTGACATACATAGCCACAGCAGAATCATTAGGAACACATCAGGTGGCTTCACAACAAAAGTATAGCACCAACACTTCAAGTACAGCAGACAGTAATGGTAGCCGAAAGAGGACAACAGGGGAACCAAACAAGACATTCGAACCGAGGGCAAATGTGGGTACCCTCTGCACGGGATTGGACACAGGAAGCTGACACACACAGCTAAATGAAAGATTTGGGAAGACATAAGGGTGGAGATTAATGCGGACACAAGTTCATTTGCGGGCACGTTTGGCCCTGGTAGGCTCCTTGCCACGTGCAGCAGCTCTTCGGCCACGGCCATGTTGGGATGGTGGCCCAGGTGGAGCAGATGCTGGTGAAGGGGGTGATGGTGTTCCCCCTCTGCCAGCAGGGAGTGCTGGTGGTGGAAATGCACCAGAAACGGATGACAATAGGGCCCTATTGCTGGAAACTAGCTCCACCATAAGCTCATTATGGTGGAGGAGGAGGTCATTTTGGCGCAGGGCTTGATCTTCCAGCACCTGCAGGCTTGCAGCTATTGACTGCTGGGTGCCAGCCATGGCCTGCTGGGCCTCAGCAATAGCCTGCAGGCTCCCAGCTATTGCCTGCTGGGTGCTGACCAAATCCTGCATGACCTCCTCGGTCCTACGCATCCGCTCTGATGCTAAGTCTCCCTGCTGGTGAATCTGCCCAAGCACCTGCACCCACCTGTCGAAATCTGGTTCGGCCAGTGGCTGCTGCTGCTGCACATGCCTGCCACTTGTGGCAGGTGGCACAGACTCCTCCACCTCCTCAAGAGATTCTTGACCAAGCGGTGGGGATGCTGGTGAAAGAGAAAATTAAAATTACAACACATTCCAAGCTAATTAGTACCAACTACTTATGCCATGCCAAATAATTACCTTCAACAAAAGCAGCAAAGACTTCCGCTGGGGACTCGCTATCCATGTTGCTCACCCCCCGGACCTCCTCTACTGTAATACAGCAGTCGGCCATCTCCTCCAGGGGGGTGAGCTTCAGGCGGCCTGGCATGGGGCCAGCCCCAGAGGTGTGGCTGTGTTCCCACCGTTTGGTCAGTTTCTTCTTGAGGTTGGTTTTGAAGTCGTGCCACATGCAATCAAAGTTTTCATATTACTACATGTCACTCCTGATGTTTGCTGTAGCAGCCATTGCAATCTGCAACAGATTACAACATGTGCTTCATTACACATAACTTACATTATATTAAACTATAAAACCAACCCTTAGAAGATACATTCACACTCACCCTACAATAACTATCGACTAAATGACATGGCAATCATGTCTGTGGCTCCTAGCAACGTGACCAACCATTTACCAACTCCATCTAACATCTAATTAAAACATTACTGGTTTTGTACTGCTCAAATGTAACACACATGAACTTGCCTCTTCTTGACGTGCTCCGCCTCACAAACTTGTGGAGCTACCGCATTAATCTCCGCAGTTATGTCCTCCCAAATCTTCCATCTCCTTGTGTGTGTCAACCTGTCCTGTGGACACTCGATCCAATCCCGTGCACGGGGTACCAGTATGGCAAGCTCCTGCGCTTCGAATGCCATGTTCCTGCTGATTGGTTCCTCTGTTGGCCTCTTTCGTCCACGGCCACCTGTCGCTGTACTTGAAGTGCTGGCCAGGCTACTCTGTTGGGAAGCCACCTGCTGTGTTCCAAATGTACATAGGAGGTGCTGGAGTCCAGGCGAGCAAAGAGTTCCTGGCACTCCTGGTGTCCCTCAGATTGAGATCCAGCCATGTTTGCAACAACTTTTTGGCTTTCTAGCACACCTTTATATACTATTTATGTAATTGGAGTACATCAGCGACACCCTGCGTTCCGTGCGGCAGCGTTCCGTACGGCAGCGTAGACCGTGCGGCGCATAGGCCACGCCCATACGAGCGGAAAAAAAAAATACAAAACTAGGCATACTTTCTAAGTCTGATTTAGTACTTATTGGCAGATTTGAACACCAATAAACACCTAAAACTGTGGCCAGACATGAAATCGATATGTGAATGTACATTTGTACTGTGCACTTGTTTGGTATGTACAACAAATGACACGAACCCATTCCATATGTTAATCCAGTCCACCACTCAGGCAATAGTATTCAGTGCTTGCATCCAAATCACATGTGAAAGGTCTCTCAATACTGCCTTGATGCTAGGTACATTTCATTCCACATCTCTAGTGTGGGCCGGTAGAAGGTAAGTGTTCACATGGCACCATGGCCTAATATTGGAAAAAGGTTTTGCACTATTTGCTATGTTTCTGGTGTATAGCTTTCACAATAATAAAGCTGTCTATTTTAGTACCTTGTAGCGTTAGGTGTAATTGGCTAGTGATGCACACTATTTCACCTGTTGTTTTCAGCCATGTTTGGTGAATATAATGGTTTCCCAACTTCTTTTACCCTGTCTGTTTTGGAGATACTAAGTAATGGCAAGGTCAACTCAGCTATGCAAAGCTACAGCAAGTGTTGTTTTGCGATGCAATGGTTTAGCCGTCTGTTGTGGCGCATACACGCTGTTAATGTCTAAATGAACAATAAAGTTAATACCAAATATCACTCTGAACAACCAATTACAGGACATGATTGCTTTAATTGTGCCATTGCTAAGATGGCGGCCTATGGGAGAGCAGCCCCATTTTCGCCCGCGGAGCTCAGGGCACTGGTCTCCGTTATGGAGACCAGGCTGGGGCGTGCGGGCCCATTTATAACAAACCACCAGAAGCGCCATGCTTATGCGGCGGCCCGCAGGCCCATATTCGCTCGCACCCAGGTGCGGAGGACCATCGCTCAGCTGGAGCGGCGATGGTCAGATCTGAGGCGGCGACAGCCGGATTTGCTCCAGCAAATCAGGGCCAGCATTGCACGATGTGAGTGTTTACACATTAAATGGCCAATTGTACATTATTGCTTACATGACCTTTTTTAAGCCAATAAGGTAACCTGGCTAAACATGAGTTAAACATGGCATACACTATATGTGTGCTACTTCCTGTTTGACATCCTGTAATGGGGATATAATATGTAATTGTGTAGGATTATTGTTTGTGATGCTTACAATGGGCCAAATGTCACATCAGAACTGGCATGTTACAGGCTGTGTTTGATAAAAGCCAGTAAGGAGCTTATTGGCTGGACATTTATCTCTACTTATCACCTTTGCATTGATTGCTTGTTAAGGCGTAATACATCTGTCCAAATGTCCCCTAATTGGCACTAATGTTTTTTTTTCTCCAAACCAGCACGGGATCGAGCATGCCAGGCAAGGGAGGAGGCAAAGGCGGGCCAGGCACAGGAGGAGGGCACTGCCGAGATGGGCGAGGAGGTGGTGCCACAGGAAGAGGAGCTAGTGGAGGAGGAGGTGGTGCCACAGGAAGAGGAGCTGGTGGAGGAGGAGGTGGTGCCACAGGAAGAGGAGCTGGTAGAGGAGGAGGTGGTGGTGGCACAGGAAGAGGAGGAGGTGGTGCCAGCTGAAGAGGAGGTGGTGCCAGCTGTGGAGGGGCAGGAAGAAGAGGAGGATGAGGAGGCCTGTGAGGTGGCGCAGGTGGACGAAAGTGGTATGTATACATAAAGAATAATTACTCCTTTTGTCATCTACTATTTGCTATGTAGCACTGGTGATTCAATTGTGTTTTAAAATACTATAAAGTCATAAAACAAACTGGGTAGCAACAGACACACTTAGGGGTTAGATAGGGTGGCCAAACCATCCCTTTCATCCTGGACACATATTAATGACACAGGTTGTGGGGATGGCTTTCAGGTCGATTTTAAGTGCCACTGAACCTGTGTAGTTCATCTGTATCCTGGAAGAAAGGGATGACGTGCTCATCTAAGGGTTACATGTCCCTGCTGCAAGCGTACAATCTGTAGCCTCATATAGGTGAATTGAGTTTACAGTTGATTGATATTTCTAAACTAGATTAAGTATGGCATAAATGGAGTATGGACAGGCGTGGCTTAGAATGGAGTCACAAGTGGTCAGTGCCCCTGGGCCCTCCTCTAGCCAGTGGCAAACGCGGGATTTTCATAAGGGGGTTTCCAGAGGGGCGGAGCAAAGCACGGAGATGGACACTTAGGTGACCCAGTATATGCCGGGTCAGTTAAAGTATTATAGATAGACCAAATGTATATAAATAATAATATACACACACACACACACACACACACACACACACACACACACATATATATATATATATATATATATATATATATATACATACATAACAGCAGTGTAGACCCCTGGGCATAGCAATTGGGGCCCCTACCGATCCTCCAGCAGTAGGGGTGGGGGAAGTTTTGATGTCCCGCGACTGGTAGGGGGTATTATATCAACCGCTCAGCATGTAGGGCCTGGATCAGTAATTTCCACTAATTGCCCCTTTACTGCACAGATGGTGGGAGATGGGGTGGGAGAATGGGGCATTGGGCTGAATGAAGGGGCCCTAATACATTACTACCAGGGTGGTAGAGGATGTTTAATACGCAGAGGAGGGGTGTATAGTGGAGTGGGCTTATTTTCATAATTTTCTGGTGGGAGGACAGCTTGCTTGACTGCAGATATCTCCAGTTCCCAGAAATAGATATATTAGATTTTAATGGAATTAAAAACTAGAGAATCCCACCTACCAAATGGTTTTGGGGACTAGGGGATCAGAGTTCAGGAGGCAAAACAATCTGCCAACAAGAATATAAAACTACATACCAGGTGTGTGGAGCTGGAGCAGTAACCAGCTGCTGGAAGGCTGATATCTCTGGTTCTGGGAACAGTAGAGACAAGCTACTAGTGTCCATCAAAGGGGGAGAGTCTCAGCTTTTGGAATATATCCTCAGAAAAACTCTAAAGGGGCCCATACACGGTCCATTAAACGGATCCGTTTGGGTCTTAATTAGCACGCTTCGCATCGGATCGCATGCCTAGTGCATGCGGTGTGCATGCAATGCGATCCGATGCGAAGTTTAGCTAGTACAAAAAGTATGTGCAGCAAATACTTTTTGTACCGTACTATGTGATGCGTGGGAGCGCGCATCGCATAGTACAAAATGGACGGTCCGGGAACGGCCGGTCTATGGGCACCTTAAGTCAGACAGAACCTGAAATATCTGACTGGGAAGAGCAATTAACAGGCTTGGATGGGGACCACTGCTTTGAAGTCAGATATCTCCGGTTCCCAAGGGACGATTTTTAAAATTCTTGTACCCATGGAAAGAGGAGACCCTTAGACTTCTGGGGGGGTTTCTGGGTACTCAGAAACCCCCCCTGCGTGTGCTACTGCTAGCTAACCACCCCCTGCGGTCTGCATGTATTGTTGCCACCATAATTGTGTGTTGATTTTGTCTTAATAATGATTTTGTGCATGGGAGTGGGTTAGTGCTGCAGCTTCACCTACCTGGCATTATGACAATGATTTATGGAGCAGACCATCAGCAGGCAAGCCATGCTTGATTGCACAAATGTACTGTGCATTCCTGAGAGTTGACTAAGTCCCATGGCACGTTGCATCATAGAACAGACACTGAGCGCTTTTTGATGAGTTGCTATTGGTGGAGCTCATGACATGCTTCTCAGAGCTTAGTCATGGGTGGGTTTGGATTCAGAAGGAGCACTATGACTGTGAGGTGTTCTACAGAGTAAAGGGTAGAGGGAAAAAAACAGGCTTTCCATCTAGTATGTATGCATGTATGTATAGATGTATGTGTCATATATATAGTTATATATGTCTCTATATACATATATATATATATATACACACACACCTGTCACCTTGCATTTATTTAATTTATGTATGACTATGTTAAATGTATGCATGAATATCATTACTAATTGTACCCTTTTTAACATGCCCACAGATGAGCCAACCCAAGCAGATGAGTGTGCCTGTGGGGCCCTCCTGAGATTGAGGGCCCACATCCTGCTGGTCGTGGCAGATATCCGGGATCTGACCGACCTGTTAATGGCCCTTATTCTGATTGACGCGGACTTTACCGCGTACTTTCGGATCGCGTCTTTACGGCGTCTGCGCATGCGTGGAGAACGCTACGCGCATGTGCCACGCCTTGATTAGGTACCAGTTCGGCCAAATCCCGTCCAAAACTGTTCACCGCTATCAGTCGGGAAATAGGGGCGTATTATGGGCGTCATGCGGAATGACACATGGGCGTAGTTTCAAAGTGGGCAAAACGGGGCGGAAACATGGGCGGATACGGGGGAGTACACTTATGTTGGGGGGCGTACATTCGGAAACCACTCCGAATGCACGCGATCAAAAAGGGCAGAAATGTGCGGTGTCCACAAGTGTACTATTGCTTTGCGGACACCACTCGTTCATGCGGTAGGCGAACGTACGCCTAATGACTACAACCATTAACACCTGAACCCAATAGAATCTACTCCTTTACTCATTACTCACTAATAGGCCGCTTGTCAGTGCTTTAATTGAAACCATTGCTGCTTCAAGGAAACCTTAGTAATCCCCCACATATGCTGTACTTGTCCCACACTTAAAAACTGCTAACAATGGACATGACTGAATCTTAATACTATCAATACACATGTGTATTCGACATGTACTCATGAAACCACACATTTTGGGTAAAGTAAACACATTTATTTATATTCATGTCACAGTCAATGCCACTGTGATGCAATGACCATAAAATAATACATCCAAACAATAAACAACATGGCAGGAATGCAGCAAAATAAATAAGAATACCAAACAAATATAATTGCACACAGATGGACTCCAGCACCTCCTATGTGCCACTGCACATGCAGCCAGTGGGAAATGAGGAGGCTGCTGGCCCTTCTACAGCAGGGCAAGCTGCACCTGACCATTCAACAGCAGGGCACCCTACACCTGGCCCTTCTGCAGCAGGCCAACCTGCAGCTGGCTCATATGCACCATCAGCAGAATCATTTGGAACACAACCGGGGACTTCACAAGATAGTACCATGGCCATCACTTCAAGTACAGCTGACAGTAATGGCAGGCAAAAGAGGGCAACAGGGGAACCACAAAGGACATATGAAGCAAGGGCTCATCTGGTTACCCTCAGCACGTGATTGGACACAAGAAGCTGACACACACAGCACAATGGAAGATTTGGGAACACATAACGGTGGAGATTAATGCAGCCACAAGTTCATTTCCGACCACGTTTGGCCTTGGTAGGCTCCTTGGCCTGTGCAGCAGCTCTTCGGGGACGGCCAGATGCTGGGGCAGGTGGAGCAGATGATGTGGAGGGGTTGGCTGGTCTACCCCTCCTGCCAGCAGGGAGTGTTGCGGGTGGTAATGCACCAGAAACGGATGACATTAGGACCCTGTTGCTGGTAACCAGCTCCACCATAAGCTCATTATGGTGGAGGAGGAGATCATTTTGGCGGGTGGCTTGTTCGGCCAGCACCTGAGCACTTGCAGCCATGGCCTGATGTGACTCAGCCATGGCCTGCATGCTCGCAGCCATGGACTGCTGGGTGCTGACCAAGCTCGCCAGGATCTCCTCGGTCCTACGCACCCGTTCTGATGCCAAGTCTCCCTGCTGGTTGATGTCCCCAAGCATCTGGGCCAAGGCGGCCAAATCGGCTTGGGCCGATGCCTGCTGCTGCACAGGCCTACCTCTGGGGCCAGGTGGCACGGACTCCTCCACCTCCTGAGCAGAGTCGGCACCAAGCGGTGGGGTGTCTGTGGGAAAAGATATACACAATTAGGAGACATTCTACGATAATTACTTGCACAAGTTTATGGCATGACCAATATTTACCTTCCAGAAAAGACGCAAACACTTCAGCTGGGGCCTCGCTATCCATCGTGCTCACCCCCCTGATCTCCTCAACTGATATACAGCTCTCGGCCATCACCTCCAGGGGGGTGAGCTCTAGCCCTGATGGCATGGGCCCGGCCCCAGATGTCTGGCTGTGTTCCCACCGCTTGGTCATCTTCCTCTTCAGGTTGGTTTTGAAGTCCTGCCACCTGCAATGTAAGTTGACATATTAATACATGTCACTCCCAATGTTAGCTGTTGCAGCCATTGCTCTGTGCTACATATTACAACATGTGATTAATGTCCCATATATAATATTACATGCAACTATGATATCAACCGTTACAATACACATTCACAATCACCCTACTCTAACTCTCAACGAAATAACATGGCAATAATGTATGTGTATCGTAACAACCTCACGGGCCATTTGCAAAATGCATCTAAGCATCAATTCAATCATTACTTGGCTATTACTGGCCACATGTATCACAAAACAACTTGCCTCTTCTTCACATGGTCCGTCTCACGAACTTGTGGCGCTACTTCATTAATCTCTGCCGTTATCTGTTCCCAAATCTTCCATCTGCGTGTGTGTGTCAGCTTCTCGGATGGACACTCTATCCAATCACGTGCTCGGGGAACCAGGATGGCCAGCTCCTGTGCTTCATATGCCTTATTTTTTTTGGGTGGTTCCGCTGTTGCACTGGCTCGCCCCTTGCCACGTCCCTGGCCACGCCCCCTGGCACCAGTCGCTGCACTTGAAGTGCTGGCCATGGTACTACCTTGTGAAGTCCCCTGTTGTGTTCCAACCAATTCTGCTGATGGTGCATATGAGCCAGCTGCAGGTTGGCCTGCTGCAGAAGGGCCAGGTGTAGGTTGCCCTGCTGTAGAATGGTCAGGTGCAGCTTGCCCTGCTGTAGAAGGGCCAGCAGCCTCCTCATTACCCACTGCCTGCATGTGCAGTGGCACATAGGTGGTGCTGGAGTCCAGCTGGTGAAAAAGTTGCTGCAGCTCTGGGTCCAGCTCTGGTTGGGATCCAGACATGTTTGCAACAACATTGTCACCTTCTAATACACCTTTATATACTGTTTGTGTATCCTGTTTGGCGGACATCAGCGGCAGCTGCGTTCCGTGCGTGAGCGTACGTCGCTGTTTTTTCGCGCCGCATACGGTGGCTGAAATTCCATTGTGTAAAACCTGGCGAAAGTTCGACATGAAATACTGGTCACCAATGCTAACATTGCATAGAATCTTCTGATACACCTGTGACTATTGCACAATACACATGCTATTTTCTAGCATGACATGACATTTGATTCATGACTACTGTGGTATTGTGGCGTTTAATTGCAAGCTAAAAGTAGCCCAATCCCTTAGATAATCCAGGCCACAAGTCATGCAATACTCATCTCTACTGTTATAGACCACACATGTGAGAGCCCTATAAATAGTGACTTGCTGCTAGAATCATTTGTCTCCAGATCTGGACTTGTCAGGGTCTAAGGTAAGCTCTTCCATGCTCCTTGTAGATATGATATCCATTAACAATGTAAGTGTATGAATGTATGCACCATTGCCTCACTGACTACAGATTGTTGGGCCAGCAAAGTGCGTGTATCATTATTGCAACATGTCACATGTTCACTATTTCACTCACAGGTCTTAAACCTGTGTGGGTTCATCTATTGCAGGACAACATGTCCCAGCAATAGATGAAATGTCTCATAGTACATGATGTCGGCAAAAAATGCTGACACCTTTATCTGTGTGTTTTGGACGGTGTGTATTGAGTTCATATTATTGTGTCATCATTAGAGAGTCAAATGGATCTGCGGGATTTCACGGGGCGGCCATCTATTGTACGTATTGAAGGCTACAAATCTATTTGTAGTGGGATATGGCCATTATGTGCATAGGTGCATCAGTATTTATGTTCATTTCTTTATAGGTTGCTGAAGCAATGATGCGCTACATGGAGAGGAGGCTAAGGGCACTTGCGGCTCTCCCCACTCGTCGCCCAAGGAGGCCAGGACGTGCTAGAATCTATCGCACACGGGTGACTCTGTTTGCTATGCCCGATGATGAGGTACTTACTAGGTACCGGTTACCGCCACATGTAATTCTGGATCTGCTCACCTTAATTCAGAGCGATCTGGAACCTCTACACGGGATCACGACAGCAATTCCGCCTCACACACAGCTGCTGGCGGTGTTGCATTTCTGCGCCTCAGGATCATTCCAACAAGTAGTGGCAGTACTTGCTGGAATATCTCAGCCGGCCTTCTGCCGAATCCTGAGGCGTGTGACGTCGGCCATGTTCAGGCGCAAGGGGCACTTCATGGCCATGACATTTGCCACCGAGACCCTGCGCAGAAGCCAGCAGGCCTTCCATCAAATTGCTGGCTTCCCTAATGTGATAGGGGCTGTGGATGGCACCCATGTACCATTTGTGCCTCCATCTCGAAGTGAGAAGATATATAGGAACCGCAAATTGTTCCACTCACTGAACGTGATGGTGGTATGTGGCCCATCCATGGAGATTCTCGCCTTCAACTCGAAGTTTCCCGGAAGTGCCCATGACTCTCATGTCATCCGACAAACCGGGATATGGCAAAGACTACAAGAGCTGGAAGGCCGTGATGCGTGGGTTCTGGGTGACTCCGGTTACCCATGTACGCCCTGGCTACTTACGCCGTACAGCTACCCAGCACCGGGCCCACAGGAGGCATTCAATCGGGCGCATGTTGCCACCAGGCAAGTGGTGGAGCGCTCAATTGGCCTTTTAAAAGGTCGATTTAGAGTGCTCCACCGCACTGGTGGTGACTTACAATATGCGCCTGAAATGGTGTCGAGGATCGTGGGCCTGTGTATATTTTTCCACAACATTGCTGTGCGGCGTGAGATACCCTTTGATGAGTGGGAGGTACCATCTGAGCCGCAAGATCCGCCCATGCGCCCATCCCGCGCCCCTGAATGCCGGAGGGGATACCAGCTGCGGGACTCTGTGGCGCAAAGATACTTCAGGTACATGTTATCAAGTTGACAGAACACACCAATTATTGTAAAAATCACCCCTTCAAATAAGTACAGTGTGTTAGTTGTCAGTGTTACAACACGAAAATTAGCCAGCCTGCCCTCCTAATGGCAAAGAAATAGTAGATATTTATCATATGTGCTTAGTTTTGGGGGAAGTTAAATATAGGTGCTAATTATTATACCTTGTTCAAGGGATCTTATGTGTTTGTTATATCTTCATTATTGTAGTTGATACTATCCCTGATGACTGGTGAGTACATTGATTTATTCTGTAATGTGTTGGGGATTTTTTCATGTGTTGATGTCTGATTTGTTTGCAGATATATATATATATATATATATATATATATATATATATATATATATATATCTATATATATGATATTTGAATTTATTCACATGTTTCAACATTTCAAGGAGCAGGCAGCCAGGCAGGCAGGCAGGCAGGCAGGCAGGGCTGGTGTATAATGCTGGTCTCAGGATACCTGCAAGTGTGTGTATGTGTCTTTTACACATAAATGTACGCATACACATAGATGCATAGAGTAAGTAATGCTAACTACAGCTATGCGTTGCTAAGCTATAGCACGCGTTGCTTGGCGGAGCGAGGCGTCATTGGATTTGCTAAGTGCATACACAATGTGTTTTATATATATCAGATTTGTTCATTGCCATACATCAACACTACTGTTTTGAAGGCATGCGAATTTGTCACCATTTGTGTTGGCGCAGAGACGCTGTTCATGTAAAGATGAACAATAAAGTTATTAACACAAATAACTGTGATCAACCAATGCCACCACCTGATTGGTTGATAGATGCCATTGTCAACATGGCGGAGACACGAAGGGCAGAACCCTTCACACATGCGGAGCTGAGGGTTCTTGTCTCCGTCATGGAGACAAGGCTGGGCCGTGCGGGGCCCTTCATCACAAACCGCCATAAGCGGAGGGCGTATGCTGCGGCAGGGCGCCGTATTTACGCCCGCACTCGGGTGCGGAGGTCCCTCGGGCAGCTGGAGAGGCGGTGGTCGGACCTCCGCAGGCGCCAGCCCCAGCTGCTCCAGCAAATCAGGGGCGAAATTGCTGAGTGTGAGTATTTTAGCTATGAAATTTCGCACTTACAACATAGCATCTAGAAACAATAAAATGTGTCTCATGATAAGTGGGTGTCCATGGGTTTAAAAGTCCATAGACTGTTATGTGTGCTTCTTCCTGGTTAACATGCAGTCATGTGGCTTTTATATGTAATGCCATAGCATTGAGGATTCTGATGCATACAATGTGCCAGATCTAATATGTGTTACACATTGATAAATGCCTGGGTTGTAATGTGTGAACAAATTACTAACAATCACATAATAATTTAAATGTCACAATTTGGAATCCATTAACAGTAAGGAGCTACTTTCCTGCATCGTTTGCCATCATTATCACCCTTCCATGTATGTCTTGTTATGGATTAATACATGTGCCCCAATGACCCGACATTGACCATGATGTTTTTTTCTACCACACAGCACGAGCCCGAGCCCGACAGGCCCGTGAAGAGGCGGAGGCAGCCCTGGGCCAGGAGGAGGCCCAAGACCCGGAGGAGGAGGTGGCGGCAAGGGTGGAGGAGGAGGAAGTGGAGGAGGAGCAAATGTTGGAGGAGATGGTGGAGGAGGTGGTGGAGGAGGAGGAGGAGGTGCGTGAGGAGGTGGTGGAGGAGGATGTGGAAGCGGAGTTGGTGGCGGAGGAGGAGGTGTTGGTGGCGGAGGAGGAGGTGGAGGAGGAGGTGGTGGTGGTGGTGGAGGAGGAGGAGGAGGAGGAGGAGGAGGAGGAGGTGGAGGAGGAGGAGGAGGTGGAGGAGGAGGTGGAGGAGGAGGTGGAGGAGGAGGTTCTTGTGGCAGAGGAGCTGGCGGAGGAGGGGGCTGAGGAGGCCACGGTTGCCCCGGAGAATTCGGATGACGAGGGGGAGGAGGCGTGCCAGGCCCCGGAGTACCAGCAGATCGGTATGTTAACATAATGCATCATTCATGAAGTAGTTGTACTGGTATTTCTTATGTAGCACTGGTGATAATAAATTGTGGGCCCATCCTATTCATATAGACCCCAAAGTGGGTAGCTACAGATACAGGTACGGGTTAGATGGGGTGTCCAAGGCATCCCTTTCATCCAGGACACCTCTCAATTACACAGGTTTGTGGGATGGGTTGGAGGTCCATTTTGACTGCCACATAACCGTTGTAGTTAAACAGGATCCAGGAGTAAAGGGATGAGTGGATCATTTGTGGATTAAAATCACCTGCTGCAAGCGTAGATTATGACCCATCAAATAGTGGAATCTATATGGTTGCTGAATGTTATTTATAAACTCTAGGATGTATGCTATAAATGGAGTAGGGGCCGGCCTACCTTGGAATGGAGTCACAAGTTGCCAGTGTCCCAGGAGCCTCCTCTACCTAAACACTCCCTGTAGTTCAGATTGTTTTTTTGACCTCACAGAATTGTAGGTTGGTTTAGACAGAATTATGATTTTGAGGATGTGTACTGTGCATTCCTGACATTTGCATAACTCCCATGCCACGAACCATCACTGAACTTAGACTGAGCAGATTGTGACAAGTTCTTATTGACGGAGGCCATGACATGCTTGTCATTGGTTAGTCATGGGTGGGTTGTGACTGAGAAGAAACACTATGACTGTTATGTCTTCTGCAGAGTAAAGGGTAGAGGCCAAAAAAGACAGTATGTAGTAAATAAGTTTGCATGTATGTATATATGTATGTGTCATATCTATTTATCTATGTGTGTCTCTATCTCTCTACATAGATATATATATATATATATATATATATACACACATGTCACCTAGCATTTGTGCCATTTATGTCGCAGTATGTGAAATGTATGCATGAATAACATGACTAATTTTTGCCCCTTTGACATGCCCACAGATGACACCACACCAGCAGATGAGGGGGTGCGTGGGGCCGTCCTGCGAGCGGAGCACCACTTGAGGCTCCTTCTAGCAGACCTGCAGGACATCCGCGATCTGCTGCTTTAATTTATTATTTTATAATTTTTTTTTTCTATGTTAATGCTGTTTTTAAATAAATTCTTTATGCAAGTTCACAGTTGTTGGTTTTATTTGCACTTGAAACAGTATATGTGTAGATTGTTTATAATCTTTTACACAGGGTGTAATACAAACCATTGCACTTACATTGCTGTAAGGGTTAATGTGTGCAATGCATGTGTTAGGCATGCTTGTAAGGATATATTGGCATCTAATTGATTCCAATTCCAAATAAGCTGTTTTTTATGAGGATAGGTAATTGAATAAGTGGGTCATGTGATGTATTGCAGAAGATACTTCATAGTGGGTTGTTTGGCGTAAATACTCCGCTTACGGGCGGTAGCACCGCTTGGCTCCCGGTCGGATGCGGTATTTCCGAGCATACTCTGTAATACTCTGTAATACCGTGCAGAATCGGAGTGTTTCTCCCGCACACGCATGGTTTGTATGTCGTCCGTAAACACGCCCTGTTCTTAAAGAGTGAGTCCGTCCGAATGCGGAGGACACGTGGGCGTTTCTACGGACGATGGCCGCATGCGGCAAAACACCGTGGCGTGCGGACCGCTCCGTAAGAATGCGGGAATATCCGCACCGATCTGAATAAGGGCCAATGTGACAAAGGTTTTTTTTTTTTTTCATTTCATTATTTTATTTATTACAATAATTTTGTTAAATTAAGAATAAATAGTTGTTAACAGTTAGAAGTTGTCTGTGTGTTTTTTTTACATTAAACAGTATATGTGTAAATTGTTTAGAATATTTTTAATTAGCAAAAGGTACATACTGTATATAGATGTATGTTATGTTCACATGATGTAAGGGTTAATGTCTGTAATGTATGTAGTAGTAATGTGTTTAAGTATGTATTAGGATTTAATTGATTCCAATAGGAAAAAAGCACTTTTTAATGAGGTTGCCTAATTGCATAAGTGTGTCATGTGATCGATTTCTGTGGTCCGATAATAGTGTTGAATTGTGCGTAAATACACCGCATCGGTGCGTACGGCCAGGTTCCCGTCCGTTCTGACGCGGTAAGACCGTGCTTACACTGTAAGACCGTGCAGAATATGTGTGTGGCCACCGCACACGCAAGGTTTGGATGTCGTCCGTAAACACGCCCTGGTCTTCCAGTGTGAGTCCATCCGGTGGGCGTTTCTTCGGACGATGTCCGCACAGCGTGGCGTGCGGCCCGCTCCGAAAGAGTGCGCGAATGTACGCACCGACCAGAATAACCTCCTATGTAACATATTAATGTGTTTATATTTGTAGCAATGGTAATTAAAAATGTGTGGTGTTTCTCCAATACACATTTTTTTCTGCTTACATAAGCACCTACCTCTCTTTCTTCTGTGCAGCCACATTGTATACTTCCAACACAGCTATGTGGATGTGGATGATGGTCCGTGAGGGCCTGGATTACACCCCCTGTGCATGCATTTTCCAATAAGTGCTTTAAAATAATGGATGGTTGATTTTTCTGCATATTGCGTATGTTTCTGGGAGAAGTGCATGTTATGTGTTTGTGTTGGACTACATACAATTGTTATATTCATTGTGAATATTTGTTAATGTACTCATGTGTAAGATATGTAAATGAAGAAAACACACTTTTTATTTTAGTACAAACTTTACTGCTTACACAACAATGAAAATCAAAATAAATATTACAGAAATATGATAGCATTTATTTTTTCCCACGCTTGATACCTTTAGGCCCCTTCCCATTTCCATCCTCGTTTGCTTTTCGTCGGTTAGACGGGTGTGGTGGGGAGTTTCAGGGGCAAACGCAGGATTTTCAGAAGGGGGTTATCAGAGAGGGGAGGAGCAAAGCACGGAGATGGACACTTAGGTGACCCAGTATATGCCGGGTCAGTTAAAGTATTATAGCTAGATCAAATGTATATTAATAATAAAAAAATATATATATAGATATGTGGGTAACAGGACGGCACTCCAAAGAGTATGTGCTTCGTCGGTGCCAGGTCTGTATTAGGAAATGCAGTACACTTACCCCTTCCGTAGAAGGATGAAGACCAGCACTCAGACGTTGGTTAGATGAAGAAAAAAACGTAGTTTATTCCATGTGCAGATACAAGCAACACGGGCTGTCCCGACAGCCGTTTCAACTGGGCATCAGCCAGTTGTCATCAGGGGAACAGAGCACACAGCAGCCCCAGTTTAAATAAGGTGAAATTGCGCCAAAAGAAATGTAAATGAAGGTCCTTTGACCTCACTTGCTCAGGTCTGACATCATCAGGTGCCCCGTCAGGTGGGGAGGCGGGTGGCGCTGGAGTGAGTGATAGTGGGATTCCCCGTGGTATTAGCCTGTGATAGGCTCGCTGCGGGGATCCCGCTGTCAGCTGTGTGAACGCGAGGTTGCTAGGGAACAGGACGCTAGGACAGTGGCGGTGTCCGTGATAGGGGAGAGCCTGTGAAGTGTGCAGAGATCAGGGATGAAGGATATGTCCTGCACCCAGCAGCAATTTGCCTTCATTATCTGTGACTGTCCCAGACATATCTGTTTATTTGTTTATTTATGTACGCACCGTGTCTGGTACTCTGTGTGTACTTGACCAGATCTGACATTAACCATTAGTGCCCCGACAACTGGACAGCACGGACTCAGCGCCGTATCCTTCATCCCTGATCTCTGCACACTTCACAGGCTCTCCCCTATCACGGACACTGCCACTGTCCTAGTGTCCTGTTCCCTAGCAACCTCGCGTTCACACAGCTGACAGCGGGATCCCCGCAGCGAGCCTATCACAGGCTAATACCACGGGGAATCCCACTATCACTCACTCCAGCGCCACCCGCCTCCCCACCTGACGGGGCACCTGATGATGTCAGACCTGAGCAAGTGAGGTCAAAGGACCTTCATTTACATTTCTTTTGGCACAATTTCACCTTATTTAAACTGGGGCTGCTGTGTGCTCTGTTCCCCTGATGACAACTGGCTGATGCCCAGTTGAAACGGCTGTCGGGACAGCCCGTGTTGCTTGTATCTGCACATGGAATAAACTATGTTTTTTTCTTCATCTAACCAACGTCTGAGTGCTGGTCTTCATCCTTCTACAGGGGGGTAAGTGTATATATATATATATACACACACACATAACAGCAGTGTAGACCCCTGGGCATAGCAATGTATTGGGGCCCCTACCTATCCTCCAGCGGTAGGGGTATGGGAAGCTTTGATGTCCCGCGGGTGGTAGGGGGTATTATATCAACCGCTCAGCATGAAAGGGCCTGGATCAGTAATTTCCACTAATTACCCCTTTACTGCACAGATGGTGGGAGAAGGGGGCATTGGGCTGAATGAAGGGGCCCTGATACATAACTTCCAGGGTGGTAGAGGATGTTTAATATGCAGAGGAGGGGTGTATAGTGGAGTGGGCTTATTATTCATCATTTTCTGGTGGGAGGACAGCTTGCTTGACTGCAGATATCTCCAGTTCCCGAAAATAGATTTCTTAGCTTTTATGGAATTAAAAACTAGAGAATCCCACCTACCAAATGGTATTGGGTACTAGGGGATCAGAGTTCAGGAGGTAGAGCAATCTGCCAACGAGTATATAAAACTACATACCAGGTGTGTGGAGCTGGAGCAGTAACCAGCTGCTGGAAGGCTGATATCTCTGGTTCTGGGCATAGTAGAGACACAAGACTAGTGTTCCTCAAAGGGGGAGAGTCCCAGCTTTTGGAATATACCCTCAGAAAAACTCTAAGTCAGACAGAACCTGAAATATCTGACTGGGAAGAGCAATTAACAGGCTTGGATGGGGACCACTGCTTTGACGTCAGATATCTCCGGTTCCCCAGGGCCTATTTTTAAAATTCTTGTACCCATGGAAAGAGGGGACCCTCAACTTTCAGATTAGGGTCATTAGATTCCTAGGGGCGTTTCTGGTTGCGTGCGCTACTGAGTTTATTGGGATGGACTGGGGCATAGCTGTGCTTGTTTGGGAAGCACTGGTGTCTCTGGCCGCAAGGATATTTCTCTCCCTGAAAGAGAGAGAAATATCCTCCTGGAATCTTGTCTGTCTTGCCAGATGTTGACATAAGCCTCCATTAACGTCACCATGCAACTTTCAAACTGGAGGCGCTCCAAAAGGCTTTGAGAAAACGTTTGGTTCATTGTCCTTGTATCCTTATGCAATAGGGCCACAGTATATACGATAATTCTGTTTGGCCAGCTCCTTCATGTTGGTAGCTTGTTGGTTCAGAGCTACCTCACATCTGGCCTGGTGTGCTGACCAGTTACTGAAGAAGTCAGCTGAAGAACCGTCATTTTGTCCGGGGCTTAATATTAGCTTTGGGCTCTGTGGCTCTGGGGAGGTGACGGTGTTAGTGGCCTTGAATGCTGTGTATAACGCGGCTGTTCAGGAATGATGGCTGTGTCGGCAGCCTCTGGAATGTCCACACCTATAATTGTAAAAAAAATAAAGTTTATCAACAAAACAGTTACAATTTGAATGTTTTATAAAATGCTATATGCTCTCACATTGTAACATGCAATGTATATTGTATAAATGTGACGTTTTAGGGCATACTTGCCTACCTGACCCTCTCCATGCGGGAGAAAATGCTCTGTTCCAGGACTTCCCTGGTAATGTATGATTGCCAGCACCTGTGGGGAGCTAGGTAACTGATAAGAAAGGTGTCTCCACAGGTCCTGGCAATCATACATTACCAGGGAAGCCCAGGAACAGAGCATTGTGTCCTCCTGGAGA
The DNA here is from genome assembly GCF_055691185.1 of Crinia signifera. Classification (NCBI taxonomy): domain Eukaryota; kingdom Metazoa; phylum Chordata; class Amphibia; order Anura; family Myobatrachidae; genus Crinia; species Crinia signifera. Next base: position 164,909,102 of record NC_139223.1, on the reverse strand, counting down.
GGGGCATGCTGGGAGGTATGGATAATGTATGATTGCCAGCACCTGTGGGGAGCTAGGTAACTGATAAGAAAGGTGTCACCACAGGTGCTGGCAATCATACATTACCAGGGAAGTCCAGGAACAGAGCATTGTGTCCTCCTGGAGAGGGGCATGCTGGGAGGTATGGATAATGTAGGATTGCCAGCACCTGTGGGGAGCTATGTAACTGATTAGAAAGGTGTCACCACAGGTGCTGGCAATCATACATTACCAGGGAAGCCCAGGAACAGAGCATTGTGTCCTCCTGGAGAGGGGCATGCTGGGAGGTATGGATAATGTAGGATTGCCAGCACCTGTGGGGAGCTATGTAACTGATTAGAAAGGTGTCACCACAGGTGCTGGCAATCCTACATTACCAGGGAAGCCCAGGAACAGAGCATTGTGTCCTCCTGGAGAGGGGCATGCTGGGAGGTATGGATAATGTAGGATTGCCAGCACCTGTGGGGAGCTATGTAACTGATCAGAAAGGTGTCACCACAGGTGCTGGCAATCATACATTACCAGGGAAGCCCAGGAACAGAGCATTGTGTCCTCCTGGAGAGGGGCATGCTGGGAGGTATGGATAATGTAGGATTGCCAGCACCTGTGGGGAGCAGGGTAACTGATAAGAAAGGTGTGTCACCACAGGTGCTGGTAATCGTACATTACCAGGGAAGTCCAGGAACAGAGCATTTTCTCCCGCATGGAGAGGGTCAGGTAGGCAAGTATGCATTAGGGATGTGAAACACACATAGATAATCCTGTATATGGAATTTCATCTGCCTACTATTGTTGTTGTGTAACCTGTTGGGAAAACACATGTTGATATATTGCATTGCATCCTTGCAAATACAACCTAATGATTTTTTTAGCTGATGTCAGTATGGCAGACTATTGAAAACACCACTATCTGATTATGTTGTAATGGCAATAAATTACTGTCATGATGTCAAGCACCCAGCAGTTAGGGTTACCCAGGGCTATTTTTGTGCAGGCTCTAGCAGGAACTGTGGCCCTTATTCTAGCTCACTCTTTCTGACAAAATATTTCTTAGATGGACAAAACCATGTGCACTGCAGGTGAGGCAAATGTAAAACCCCACCCAAATCTAATTATCTCTGCACAAGTAACACCTGCCTCACCTGCAGTGCTCATGGTTTTGTCCATCTAAGAAATATTTTGTGAGAAAGAGTGAGCTAGAATAAGGGCCACAGTTCCTGCTGGAGCCTGCACAAAAATACTCCTGGGGTTACCAACTCATCCCTTTAATCCGGGACACATATTAATTACACAGGTTCTGTGGCAGTTTAAAACCAGGTGAAAGCCTGTGTAATTAATATGTGTCTCGGATTAAAGGGATGAGTTGGTCACTCTACCAGCAGTAATGTTTTCATATGGATTTAAAATCTGAATACAAATGTGAATAACGCATCCTCCAGATATGTGAATTAATTTGACTAATGTGAAATTATCTGAACACAGGGAGTCACAAACTGTTCACTTTTAGCTCATGTCACAAAAATCACGAAGCTCACATGGTTGCCATCTGCATGAAAAGAAAAGGCCTAACATCATTACCAAAAACAGACAAATATTTTACAATTAAAACTTAGTTTAGTGTAACATGTGGCATTACCACTTTACTACGGTTACCACATAATTCTGTGTAATATCTGATATTTTCTATGTACACCAGCCTAGCTACCAGCAAATATTGCTGCACATCCTACATAAATGACACCCTCCAGGATAAATCGCATGCTGTTTCTGAACTTCACACTAAATGTACTGTATGATTGATTACACCTGCACCACACATGAGGGTTACTAACAAAGGTGTGTTGAAGCAGGTGATGGCAATCATTAATTAGGAGTGAAGTTCAGGAGCAGAGCGATGTGTGACTCCTGGAGAGGGTGATGGTGTTTAGTAATAAGTACAAGCATGTCCTGCGTGCAATAACTGACAACATTATAATACAGTGGGTGAGATTTAATAGGATGAGAGATTCAGAAAGTGAGAGATTTGGTGAGAAATCTCCAGGTTTTTTTTAAAGCGGCAATCATTTACACTGCAAACCAGTTTGATTTTTAAGTGTAAATGATTGCTGCTTTAAAAAAAACTGGAGATCACTCACCAAATCTCTCACTTTCTGAATCTCTCATCCTATTAAATCTCACCCAGTATGTCTTACCTTTTGTTGGATTGATTTTAATTTGCCCGTTGTGGGGTTAGGACTGTTTGCCAAATTCTCATGGGCCCAAGAGGAGGGGATGATTGGGGTGCTGATGCTGGCGCTGTTAAAAATATAAAGTGATTAATATTTAAATATTTCTATTTCTCAACCTTTTGTTATGGGCCATTTTGCACACATTTATTTAGACGCACACATTAACCTGTGTCCACATCACACACATCAGTGTCAGGTGGGGGGACAGACACTGTTGCTGATGGCCTATGTGGATGGTCACGAACAGGCTGAGGTGCAGACCATGATGCTGTTAGCATGTAAGTGTGCAAAAGGGGAAAAGTATATATTAGTTATCATGCCTTTTAGTGACACCAGCCTCTTGCCCTGTTATTCCCGGGGCCGCAATTTGAAAGATTGGCTGGTCAAGACGGATGTATCCCGATTACAGCACCCAGTACCCGCTGTCAGGTCCTTTTTACAATCCAAACCAGCAGGGTGTACCAGATGTGGCTGTGTAACCTGCCAATTCATGATCCCTGGTACTACCTTTTCACATCCCCATAACGGCACCAAGCTTACTATTAGGCATCATGTCAATTGTGACACTAGTCACGTGGTGTATCAATTAATCTGCCCTTGTGGGCTTTCATACATCGGTAAAACGGAGTGCAAGTTTAAGGAGCGGATGGCAGCTCACCGTTCTGCCATCCGCAAAGCCATCCAATCTGGAACCAGCGAACAACCGGTTGCGCGTCATTTCGCTGAATTTAAACATCCCATCAATTCCCTCAGATATCTCATCATTCTACTTAGAGGTGGTAACCGCGCACTGTTGCTTCGCAAAAGAGAAGCACAGTGGATTCACAGATTGGACGTCATCGCACCCCGGGGCCTCAATGAAAGTGCCTCACTAGCGTGCTATCGTTAACTTATCCTGCCTGCCATGCTTTTGTTTGTACCCAGACTCATTCAATATATATTGCTTAAGCATTGCTCAGTGCCTTCATGTTTATTGTATACTTATGGACTGCTATCCTTTTTCTCCGCAGTACTGTTGGTTGCCATGGTGATGGTTTTTGTTGTCACTCGTAACAGCCGGCGCCATGACGTCATCGCATGGTGCCCATGCCGGATGTTCGTCCCGCTCCTGCTTCTCATGTCACAAGGGTGTTTTTCATCTATAAAGGTATGTTTGCTACTGTTTGTTATTGTATGACTTGAAAAAAGTTGTGATAAATACAACTGAAACGTTGTCTTAAACCACTGTAGTTGGTACATTTATTTCCAGTACTGTGCTGAGTGCCGCACCCTCCACGGACTTTAGTTATCATATATATATATATATATATATATATATATATATATATATATCCACCTAAAACAAACAGAGGGGGCGCTTCATGGTGTAATATCGTTTTAATAAAAACGTGGAAATCACTTTAAAAACTTTTCTCCCACGGAGAAGATAAAGCCCGTACCGAAGTAATCATCCGGTGTGGGCTGAATACCACAAGATATGTAAAACAATCCACTGGTTCAATACTGCATGCCCAGAATTTTAAACGTGTCACTCACGGTACCACTCGGCAAGACGCCGGCGCCTCAGCGTCTCAGCAGCGGGGCTTCCAAACAGCGTGAACACAGCGGACTCACAGATGCGTCACACAGACCACGCCCCACGCGTGGTCTGTGTGACGCATCTGTGAGTCCGCTGTGTTCACGCTGTTTGGAAGCCCCGCTGCTGAGACGCTGAGGCGCCGGCGTCTTGCCGAGTGGTACCGTGAGTGACACGTTTAAAATTCTGGGCATGCAGTATTGAACCAGTGGATTGTTTTACATATCTTGTGGTATTCAGCCCACACCGGATGATTACTTCGGTACGGGCTTTATCTTCTCCGTGGGAGAAAAGTTTTTAAAGTGATTTCCACGTTTTTATTAAAACGATATTACACCATGAAGCGCCCCCTCTGTTTGTTTTAGGTGGAGTTTACGTTTGGAGTCCCGTGGGAATCGGGACATTCAGAGGGGAGCTGCACCTAGTAAAATTCATTTGGACTGGTGTGGATTATACATCCAAAGAACTTGTTTCCTTGGACTGAACGGACTTAATAGTGTCAGCGCACCTATATTTGTTTTGTATATATATATATATATATATCTTATGCACCTGAAGACGATTAAATATCGAAACATTGTATCTACACTTGGCTGTGAGATCTTTTTTCCAGACATCTCACGCTTCTGAAGGACCGAGAGTGCCGCCCGTCACCCCACATGTATATATATATATGCCAAAAAAATCAAGATCTGGTTCCCCTACAGAAGCCGTTTCACTTTCCCGCTGTGTATAGGCCTGGGCTGGAGGTAGTGTACACCATGATGCTGGGGTGGAATAATTTTGATCAGATATGTAAAATACAAATTTATATATATATATATACTTGTGGTACGGTCCGGCACTCCGTCTTCATGGGCAACTGCCCCGGTGCCCGTCTCGGTGGACAGTAGAGATGAAGAAAAAGACTGGCACTCGTGGGTCTTTTTAGAGACTGTATTAAACAAACAGTGGAACAACCAACGTTTCGGGGCTGCGCCCCTTTGTCAAGGTGTGTGTGAACAAATAACATCAAAACGTGCTTACCTTAAATAAGGGTGAGTGATTAGGAGGCTGCGTGGCATGCTGGGCCGGGCCTGCTCCATCTGCGGGTCGTAGCGCCGGAACTGGCTCCCAGGAAGAGGTCACTGAACCGCAAAAACGACGCGCTATGGAGCGCAGGCTCCAGCAGCGCCGGAAGTAAGGGGTGGATGGAACGCACGCACAGTGGTTACCATGGTGCTATAGTAATACCCGGTGGGTGGCACTTAAGGTCCAGCATTACACGTAACCTAGGATAACAGAAGTGAAAATGAAGCATTAAAAAACAGTACAGGTGCCTAAAAGTTGCTAATAAAAATTGCATATATGGAAATACTACATGTAAGAAATCGGGCACAATTAAATCTCCTGGTGATATCATAATAATTAAAACCGAGACATGCGCGAGGCGCGTGGTATAATTAAAATCAGCCACTGGCCGGTTTCAGCAGGTACACTGGAACTTCCAAGTGTATATAGATGATGGCTTAGTGAACTAGATGTCGTCACTATGTGTGTCGACCTATCTGGTTTGTATGTGGAAAGGGACGCTACGGGGGCCAAGTAAGGGCTGAAAGAGCCTGAAATGCATTAGGTGAACCTAATTCTGCTGGTACAGCGGGATCTACAGTCCCTTTCAGGGAGACTACATATCTATACCAAACATTATGAACAATAACAGGGACAGCAGGATGCAGGAGAGAAGGAAAGCACACACTGAGCATGGATACGCTCTCTGGGGGCATTAGTGCAAGAACCGGCGGTTCTGTATAAACAACACACTACTGGTGAGACTAAGAAATTAGCTGGCACAGCGAGAATGTTGAGAGCAACTGGCATACATTATGTCTGCTTGGTTTTGCTGATGGCAATACCATGGTCGCAACTTGGAAGGTGTCTACATATGGTTATCATACAGTACGAAGAGAGAGAAGGGACACTCTAGGCGTGGATACGCTCTTAGCGGCTACTGGTGATATTTTCAAACTGCCAGCTCCTATAGGTACATAGATAATGCTGTTAAAATCAGAAAAGATTAAAGGGACAGCAAGAAGAAGCGGAGAGAAGAAAAAGCACACTATATAGGCGTGCATTACACCGAGGTATGTATCTAGGGCCTAATGTAGGCCTGTCTTGTACACTTTGACTTTACACTGGAAGAAAATCAAAGGGATAGTAAGAAGTAGCGGAGAGAAAGAAAAGCACACAATATGAGCGTGCATACGCCAATGTAGGTGTCTAAGGCCTGATGAGAACCTGTTGAGTACATTATATCTTTACAATGGAAGAAAATCAAAGGGATAGAAAGAAGTAGCGGAGAGAAAGAAAAGCACACAATATGGGCGTGCATACGCCAGTGCAGATATATAAGGCCTGGTAAAGACCTGTCTGATACATTATATCTATTACAATGGAAGAAAATCAAAGGGATAGTAAGAGGTAGCGGAGGGAAAGAAAAGCACACAATATGGGCGTGCACACACCAGTGTAGGTATCTGGGCCTGATAAAGACCTGTCTTATACATTATATCTATACAGTGGAAGAAAATCAAAGGGATAGAGAGAGGTAGCGGAGAGAAAAAAAAGCACACAATGATACAGGCCCTATTCTTATGGGATGGCGTGGCCTCATGTATACGGTTATACGTGACTTAAAGTGTTGTTTATAGGAAAACATTCAAAGGCAGTCTGTCATTCAGCCCCCATGGCTTCACTGATTTTAAACGATGGATCCATCTTGTTTCTAGGCGTAGTAGTTTACCGCCTCTGTCTCCTCTTCTTAGGCTATCCGGGATGTGATCAACTGCCATATGTCTCAGGTCACATAGTCTATGTTTCTCCTGTGCGAAGTGTTTCGCCACGGGCTGATCGTTCCCTTTGCCCATTAGAGCTTGGCTGATGGCCGAACGGTGCAGTGCCATGCGCTCCCTCATAGTCCTGATAGTTTTCCCCACATACGTCAACTTGCACGGGCAAGTGATCACATATACAATGTGAGTTGAGGTGCAAGTTAGCACCTGCCTGATAGGGAACCTCTCTTGAGTCTTGGGGTGCGTGAAGTGGGTTCCAATATCCATATGCTGACAGGTGGTGCATTTGATGCACCTGTAACATCCTGGTGCCTTGCTCAGGAAGTTGCTCCTGATGCTCCCGCAGATAAGAAGCCTGTGACATCGTTGTGCACCAGCGTATCTTTTATGCTTTTGCCCTTGGTGTAGCATAGCATAGGTCTCTTGTTCTGGAAGCCAGGAAGATTCTTATCCGTTTTGATAATGGGCCACAGCGCTCGTGTTGCCCTGGGTAAGATAGCGCTGGCTGTGTTAAATCTTGTCACAAATGGCAGGATTTCTTGCTGGGGTTGTTCCGGGTTCTGTGCCCTCTTCAGAAGGCTTTCCCGCTCCATGGCCAATACCTCTTGTTTCTGCAGCTTGAGGGTCTTTGTCTTATAACCTCTTTGTTCAAACTTGGCCACAAATCTGTCCAGAACCTGAGGTAACAGCGCTCGGTCACTGGTAATTCTGGCAGCTCGTACCATTTGGGACTTGGGTAGTCCCCTCTTCAACGCCCTTGGGTGGAAACTGTTTGCCCTAAGGAGGGTGTTCCTATCCGTGGGCTTGGAGTAGACTGCAGTACTTAATAACCCATTGTTGTTCATAACCAAAACATCAAGATAATTGATTTCTTTGTGCGAGAAGCTATACGTTAACTTTATGGGTGACTCCCGGGAGTTGATGTTGGCTATGAGTACTGCTAGGGCCTCCTCACCTCCCGTCCAGATCATAAACAGGTCGTCTATGTACCTGGTGAACATGACGATGTGCTGTTGTATGTTAGGGTCATCCAGGAGCATGGTTCTTTCCTGTTTGAACATATATATGTTGGCGAATGAGGGTGATACACAACTCCCCATCGCACAACCCGATTTTTGACGAAAGAACTGGCCGTTAAAAAGAAAATAATTCTTGGTCAGAGTCAGGTCTAGGAGCTTCATGTATAAGTCCAGATCTAAGGTACTCATGTTGTTTTCCATGAGAAATTCTCGCATGACCGACAGACCATCTTGTTGGGGGATGCTGGTATACAAACTGGTGACATCCATGGTCACCAGCAGAGCCCCTGTAGGAAAAGTAGGTAGCTGGTTCAGCCTGTTCAAAAAATCGGTAGTATCCTTTATGTGGGAGGGTTGTTGGGTAATGAGGGGTTGGATGATACTGTCCAGAAATTGGGATATGGGTTGGTATATGGACTGGTACGCACTAATGATGGGGCGGCCCGGGGGGTCTGTCAGGGACTTATGGATTTTGGGAACCATGAAAAACACAGGCACTGCAGGATGGGGTTGCGTAAGGGTGGCCTTCAGCTTTTCAGAGATCAGGTTGGTCTCTTGTGCCGTTTTTAAGATGCTGTCCAGCTCATTTTTGTATAGCAAGAAGAGCTGCAACGTACCAAAAATAAGCCTATGAATCACTGCACAAGGAAACGCTTTTGGCAGACACCAGCACTGACTGGCTGTCCAAATTGCAGGAACAGTGTAATAACTACCAAAGCGACCTGATCAAGTTTAAGAGGAACAAACTAAGCATTGTGAGAGATCACTACGAGCACAATGCCGTATACCGGTGGCTATCGGGCAATACCCCTAGTGTACAACCCCCTCAACAAGGCAGGGGAAAACCATTCAGACGTTCCAGAAGTACCAACTCCAGAAGACCCCCCAATCGGTCACAAAGCGATAGTGATTTCCAGATGGATTCTGACACCCCGGATGCCCCTGATACAGAAGTCCCTTTAGGGACCCCTACGGCGGCCAGCACATCCAAAGGCACCAAAAGAGGAGGTCGACCACCCGCAGGGGGGGCCAGAATGCGCGAATCACCAAGGGTAAAGGAACAACGGAATCGCTAATCTATAACCTCTCCAACAGACAGTTCACTGACATCGAACAGAGGGTACTTAATTTGGGACTGTCTTACGTGCCTACCACACCTTATGATGAGCTCACCTGGAAGGGTGACTTGCACCGCTTTGGGAGGAAACTCCGGCTGCAGGAACATTTCCAACATGTCCCAAAAACCCCCAGCGCGGACCCGCACCAGGGTTTTATACTAGCACACAGTAAATCCACGTTCGACCCGGTATCCACTAACTCTTCAATAGACTCCTATTTGCGCCTGATGGAAGAGTCAGTGAACAGATACACTGCCCCACAACACCCCACGCATTGTAACCTCAGCAAGGAGGAATTCAAAGCCCTGAACAACATGGGATCCTACAAAGATGTGGTTTTTCGAGCAGCAGACAAGGGGGGTGGGATAGTGGTCCTCAATACGACCGACTACATTAAAGAAGCCTATCGGCAGCTGGATGACACTAGCGTCTATGAAAAATTGCACAGTGACCCCACTATAAGCTACAAAAATGAGCTGGACAGCATCTTAAAAACGGCACAAGAGACCAACCTGATCTCTGAAAAGCTGAAGGCCACCCTTACGCAACCCCATCCTGCAGTGCCTGTGTTTTTCATGGTTCCCAAAATCCATAAGTCCCTGACAGACCCCCCGGGCCGCCCCATCATTAGTGCGTACCAGTCCATATACCAACCCATATCCCAATTTCTGGACAGTATCATCCAACCCCTCATTACCCAACAACCCTCCCACATAAAGGATACTACCGATTTCCTGAACAGGCTGAACCACCTACCTACTTTTCCTACAGGGGCTCTGCTGGTGACCATGGATGTCACCAGTTTGTATACCAGCATCCCCCAACAAGATGGTCTGTCGGTCATGCGAGAATTTCTCATGGAAAACAACATGAGTACCTTAGATCTGGACTTATACATGAAGCTCCTAGACCTGACTCTGACCAAGAATTATTTTCTTTTTAACGGCCAGTTCTTTCGTCAAAAATCGGGTTGTGCGATGGGGAGTTGTGTATCACCCTCATTCGCCAACATATATATGTTCAAACAGGAAAGAACCATGCTCCTGGATGACCCTAACATACAACAGCACATCGTCATGTTCACCAGGTACATAGACGACCTGTTTATGATCTGGACGGGAGGTGAGGAGGCCCTAGCAGTACTCATAGCCAACATCAACTCCCGGGAGTCACCCATAAAGTTAACGTATAGCTTCTCGCACAAAGAAATCAATTATCTTGATGTTTTGGTTATGAACAACAATGGGTTATTAAGTACTGCAGTCTACTCCAAGCCCACGGATAGGAACACCCTCCTTAGGGCAAACAGTTTCCACCCAAGGGCGTTGAAGAGGGGACTACCCAAGTCCCAAATGGTACGAGCTGCCAGAATTACCAGTGACCGAGCGCTGTTACCTCAGGTTCTGGACAGATTTGTGGCCAAGTTTGAACAAAGAGGTAATGAGACAAAGACCCTCAAGCTGCAGAAACAAGAGGTATTGGCCATGGAGCGGGAAAGCCTTCTGAAGAGGGCACAGAACCCGGAACAACCCCAGCAAGAAATCCTGCCATTTGTGACAAGATTTAACACAGCCAGCGCTATCTTACCCAGGGCAACACGAGCGCTGTGGCCCATTATCAAAACGGATAAGAATCTTCCTGGCTTCCAGAACAAGAGACCTATGCTATGCTACACCAAGGGCAAAAGCATAAAAGATACGCTGGTGCACAACGATGTCACAGGCTTCTTATCTGCGGGGAGCATCAGGAGCAACTTCCTGAGCAAGGCACCAGGATGTTACAGGTGCATCAAATGCACCACCTGTCAGCATATGGATATTGGAACCCACTTCACGCACCCCAAGACTCAAGAGAGGTTCCCTATCAGGCAGGTGCTAACTTGCACCTCAACTCACATTGTATATGTGATCACTTGCCCGTGCAAGTTGACGTATGTGGGGAAAACTATCAGGACTATGAGGGAGCGCATGGCACTGCACCGTTCGGCCATCAGCCAAGCTCTAATGGGCAAAGGGAACGATCAGCCCGTGGCGAAACACTTCGCACAGGAGAAACATAGACTATGTGACCTGAGACATATGGCAGTTGATCACATCCCGGATAGCCTAAGAAGAGGAGACAGAGGCGGTAAACTACTACGCCTAGAAACAAGATGGATCCATCGTTTAAAATCAGTGAAGCCATGGGGGCTGAATGACAGACTGCCTTTGAATGTTTTCCTATAAACAACACTTTAAGTTACGTATAACCGTATACATGAGGCCACGCCATCCCATAAGAATAGGGCCTGTATCATTGTGTGCTTTTCTTTCTCTCCGCTCCCTCTCTCTATCCCTTTGATTTTCTTCCATTGTAAAGATATAATGTACCAGACAGGTCCTCACCTAGCCTCGGATACCTACACTGGCGTATGCACGCCCATATAGTGTGCTTTTCCTTCTCTCCGCTACTTCTTTCTATCCCTTTGATTTTCTTCCACTGTATAGATATAATGTATAAGACAGGTCTTTATCAGGCCCAGATACCTACACTGGTGTGTGCACGCCCATATTGTGTGCTTTTCTTTCCCTCCGCTACCTCTTACTATCCCTTTGATTTTCTTCCATTGTAATAGATATAATGTATCAGACAGGTCTTTACCAGGCCTCATATATCTGCACTGGCGTATGCACGCCCATATTGTGTGCTTTTCTTTCTCTCCGCTACTTCTTTCTATCCCTTTGATTTTCTTCCATTGTAAAGATATAATGTACTCAACAGGTTCTCATCAGGCCTTAGACACCTACATTGGCGTATGCACGCTCATATTGTGTGCTTTTCTTTCTCTCCGCTACTTCTTACTATCCCTTTGATTTTCTTCCAGTGTAAAGTTAAAGTGTACAAGACAGGCCTACATTAGGCCCTAGATACATACCTCGGTGTAATGCACGCCTATATAGTGTGCTTTTTCTTCTCTCCGCTTCTTCTTGCTGTCCCTTTAATCTTTTCTGATTTTAACAGCATTATCTATGTACCTATAGGAGCTGGCAGTTTGAAAATATCACCAGTAGCCGCTAAGAGCGTATCCACGCCTAGAGTGTCCCTTCTCTCTCTTCGTACTGTATGATAACCATATGTAGACACCTTCCAAGTTGCGACCATGGTATTGCCATCAGCAAAACCAAGCAGACATAATGTATGCCAGTTGCTCTCAACATTCTCGCTGTGCCAGCTAATTTCTTAGTCTCACCAGTAGTGTGTTGTTTATACAGAACCGCCGGTTCTTGCACTAATGCCCCCAGAGAGCGTATCCATGCTCAGTGTGTGCTTTCCTTCTCTCCTGCATCCTGCTGTCCCTGTTATTGTTCATAATGTTTGGTATAGATATGTAGTCTTCCTGAAAGGGACTGTAGATCCCGCTGTACCAGCAGAATTAGGTTCACCTAATGCATTTCAGGCTCTTTCAGCCCTTACTTGGCCCCCGTAGCGTCCCTTTCCACATACAAACCAGATAGGTCGACACACATAGTGACGACATCTAGTTCACTAAGCCATCATCTATATACACTTGGAAGTTCCAGTGTACCTGCTGAAACCGGCCAGTGGCTGATTTTAATTATACCACGCGCCTCGCGCATGTCACGGTTTTAATTATTATGATATCACCAGGAGATTTAATTGTGCCCGATTTCTTACATGTAGTATTTCCATATATGCAATTTTGGTACTTATGTATTATCTGGGCTCCCATGTTAAATGCACCCCATTTTTTCATACCCCTACTATCCAACTACGCATGGAGTTGATTTTATATAGTGTGGCGAGCGTAGCGAGCCACCGTGCCCGAAGCGTGGCGAGCCCCGCGAGGGGACGCAGTCTCATAAGAAAAACGGGAGCCCAGATATTACATAAGTACCGCAATTTTTATTAGCAACTTTTAGGCACCTGTACTGTTTTTTAATGCTTCATTTTCACTTCTGTTATCCTAGGTTACGTGTAATGCTGGACCTTAAGTGCCGCCCACCGGGTATTACTATAGCACCATGGTAACCACTGTGCGTGCGTTCCATCCACCCCTTACTTCCGGCGCTGCTGGAGCCTGCGCTCCATAGCGCATCGTTTTTGCGGTTCAGTGACCTCTTCCTGGGAGCCAGTTCCGGCGCTACGATCCGCAGATGGAGCAGGCCCGGCCCAGCATGCCACGCAGCCTCCTAATCACTCACCCTTATTTAAGGTAAGCACGTTTTGATGTTATTTGTTCACACACACCTTGACAAAGGGGCGCAGCCCCGAAACGTTGGTTGTTCCACTGTTTGTTTAATACAGTCTCTAAAAAGACCCACGAGTGCCAGTCTTTTTCTTCATCTATATATATATATATATATATATATATATATATATATATATATATATATATATATATATATATATATATATATATATATATATATATATATATATATGAACGTGGTATAGGTGGTTGGCGCTGATCCGACTGGTGAATACTTCACACAAACGAGCCGCTGGTCCTCAATGAGAACGGGGCTGCCCTCTTAAGAATAATGGATAAGGGATGTACTGTATGGGTTTATAAGAAATGGACAATGCGTGTTTGGGGATAACAATTGATTTATTGATAAATCCCACTGAACAGTCTAAGTATAAAAGTGCTCTTGACACCATATACTGTACACATGCGGTGAATCAATATAGCAAGTGTGAGTGGTAAGCTGAATATCGCCTAGCACAATGAAAAAACAGTAAAAATACGTGTGGAAATTGTGCTGACAGGCAGCACAAATGGGATGGTGGGGTAGCGATGACAAGGGGTAAAGTCACAGTTACAGATCACAGGTCGGTGGTGTGGGGGGGTTGGCGTCCCGTCCCCTCCCACAGTGCACTTCTAACCTGAGGGCACTGATGGTGCTGCTTCCGTCCTCCTTCTTAGTATTATCCTGCTGCTGGCTAGGTTGGCGCAGTGTCCGCTCAAACCGCCGGCTTCCACAGACTGCTGCAGGTGAGACTTCTGGGTGCGGGTCCCGCGAGAACCCGGCACCTAAGTCTCAGTGTGCAGCGAGTACTGTGCGCCCGACTCCTGGCCGGGAGGAGACTGATGGGCTGTGTTCTGGTGAGTGGGGGCAAGTCCTCCAACGCGTTGCGACCCTAATGGGTCTTCTTCAGGGAGTTATGCTAATGGTCTGGCCCATCATGGTATTTAACCTACTGTGGGTCCAACTCGGTCAGTCTGTGATGGCCCCAATGACCTTTATCACTGTGTCCAGGGCCGTCTTTTCGTATGGGCTTAATGGGCACTTGCCCAGGGGGGCCAGGTGTATAAGGGCCCTATCCTGATAGCTGAGGATCCCCTTTTTCCAGGGATACCAGAATTTTGAAAATCGGCCCTGGGGAACTGAAGATATCCAACTTCAAAGCAGCAGTCCACATCTGACCTGTTCATTGCAATTCCCAGTCATATTTCTCGGGTTCTCTATGACTTAGAGTTTTTCTGAGAGTTTATTCTAAAAGCTGGGACTCTCCCCTTTCTGTCGACTCTAGCGATTTGTCTCTATCATGCCCAAAACCAGAGATATCAGCCTTCCAGCAGCCGGTCCCTGCTCCAGCTCCAAACGTCTGGTGTACAGTTTTATATTTTTGTCAATGGATTGCTCTGGCTCCTGATCTCTGATCCCCAAGTTCCCAGCACCTCCTGAAAGTTGGGACTCTAGGTTTTTATACTTTTGAAGGCTAAGAAATCTAATTCCAGATAATGGCAATATCTGCAGTCAAACAAGCTGCCCTTCCACCGGAAAATGACGAATATTAAGCCCACTCCATTATCCCTGCCACCCGTGGGACATCAGAGCTGCTGCTGATAGCACCCACCACCCCTAGGATGGGAGCATGGGTAAGGGCCCAAATGCATTGCTTTGCCCAGGGGCCCACACTGCTGTTAAGACAGCCCTGACTGTGTCATTTCTAAGCGTCGTTCTATAACAACCAATGCTGAACCCAGGGGGACTTCACATAAATCCTCATTGATTTGTTTAAAATTCTTCCATGCTCAGGAATAGCAACAAAAATGTCATTATTGTAACAGTTTATTTCCAGCAGGTTTAATATGCGGAAGCTTAATTGTGTTTGTTGTTTTCTTGCATCAAAATAATAATAGCAAAATAAAATCTCACAATTATGTCGCAGGTTTTATTTTCTTTTTAATGAGCTCCTAAATTGATCGACACCAGCTGACATTTATTAGGAAAAACACATTCGGGTATCAGCCGGAAATGATGCACGTAGGAGCTTATTCTAGTTCTTACGCTCTCCTCCGCATTTGCATACACATGTATGTGCATACATGGCGGAGATTTAGAAGATGTCGGGATGTTCCCCAGAGGACCTGGTTGAGTATGATTTCCTTCCACAGGTCCCCCATGGATTTCTTCGGATCCAGGACCCCGGACTCTTCAGCCCTGGAGACCCGGACCCGGAACAGCCCCGGAACCAAGCCCCTGGACCGGACCCAGGGACCTACCGACGGGCTCAAGATAGGTAAGTATCAGTATGTGTGGGCTTTGTATGTATTAAAGTTTTACTTTAAATGGGTGTCAGTGTGTTTATTTAACTATTTATTTTACTGTGGAACTACAAGTGCCAGCGGGCCCTTTAATGCCCCGCATGCTGGGGAGGCTTGCTGGGACTCATAGTTCCACGGTATAAGATAATAGTTTTTCATCTATTTTTTTACACCAGTATCAGCTCGATGCCCACCGCCCAGGGGCATCGAGGACAGCCCCGGGCTTCAGCATGGCCAGGTAAGTTCTGGAGGGGGGGGGGGCTTCTTTAGGGGGGTCCCCACTCCCCCAGGACCCCTGCCCATGCTGACCTGTCAGAGGGCTGAATGGTTTGGCCAGGGAGACTTGTATAAAAAGTCTCCCCCCAGCTGTGGCATTACCCTGCTGGCTGGTTGGGCCCGGTGCTGGTTCTTGAAATACGGGGGACCCCTAGTCATTTTGTCCCCCATATTTTGGGAACCAGGACCGGCCCTTGAGCCTGGTGCTGGCTTTATAAAATCCAGGGGACCCCAACTTGTTTGTTCCTGTGATTTTATTAAACCAAGACCGGCTCTTTCAGCCCGGGGCTGGTTATGCTCAGGAGGGGGGACCCAACGCAGTTTTTTTTTTTTTTTTCATTTATTTAACCCTTTTTTTGGACAGAACCATGCACAGATTACAATGATCTGTGCATGGTTCTGTCAAATTTGCCAGCCAGAACCTGGTCTAATTTTTTTGCGATTTTTGGTAACCTTTACCAAAAATCGCACCCTATTACATGTGCGTGTTAGATGCTTTCCAATGGGAAAACATCTGGATGCGAATTGAAGTGTGACTAAAAATCACCACTTCAATATGTGCGATTTCGCGGCAAAAAGTGCAATTTTTTTGCCTTGAATCACACCCTATAAAATATGCGATTTTCGTGAAAAAATGCCTGAAAATGGCTTTTTTGCGGGGAAAAAACGCAAAAAAAAAATCGCCACCCATTACATTTCGCCCTATATTTTCCCCCATAGAAGCATATGAGCTCTGCATGAGTTCCAGCTCAGCCAATCAGGAGAGCACTGCTATGTGGTGCTCCTGATTGGCTGATGGTTCATCAAGTAATAGATTTCCAGTGGAGGCCCTCCATTAGGGGGAAGAAATTCTATATCATACCTTTTCATTGGAAGAAATAGGGACACTCGCGCGGCGAAGCCGCGCGAGCGCCCGAAAAGGGGGCGTGGCGTATGCAAATGAGGGCGCGGCTTATGCTAATTAGCCGCGACCTCATTTTCATACGAGAATAGACGCTGTGCGCATGTGCACAGCGTCTATTCTACTACATTGGGGGGTCTCCCAACTGCCACCCCCCCGCAGCGGGACAATGCCTGCCGCGGGTGGGACGTCGGGACAGGACCCGAAAATCGGGACTGTCCCGACGGAATCGTGACAGTTGGGAAGTATGCTATATGTATACATGGTTTCTCTTTGCTTCGCTTGGTTCGGTTAATGCAGTTTGCTATTTTTTCAACACCTGGTTGCCTACATGTTTGTCCTCTGTTTATTGTAAAAAAAAAAAAGTCTTCAGGTAGAACTACAGGTACCAGAGGGCCCTTTAGTGCTCTGCATTATAGTACTTGTAGTTATCCAAGTACCAGCATGCAGAGGAGGCTTGTTGGGTGTTACAATTATTAATTCTTCTATTACACAATATTGCTTTATAATTTGCACCCACCACCCTGGGGTACCGGGCATAAAACCAGCTTCAGCTCGGGCCTGTGGGTGCCCTGGAGTTGGGGGACCCCTTTATTGGGGGGTCTCTACTCCCCCAGGAGTGCCATACAACTGATTAGTTGGTGGGTTAATGGTATGGAAGCAGGTACCAATATAAATGTGTCCCCAGGTAGTGGCATTACCTTACTGACTACAGGAGCTTGGTGCTGGTTTTGAATACTGGGGACCCCCTATGTCCTTTTTTCCCCCAGTATTTTTGGAACCAGGAGTGGTCCAAGAGCCAGGTGTTGGTTATGCTTAGGAGGGTGGACACCACGCAGAGAAGCATGGCTGATCAGTGGGTGATTCATGTTCAGCAGTGTTTGGCTGCTAGCAAACTCATCAGCCAAACACGAATGAGCTCGCCATTGAAAAATAGGAATACTGCAAACATGAGAGGATAGGATAATAACAGACCCATAAATGTACATCACAAGCCTATTTGAAACTCAGCGTAAACATGGGAGCTTACAAAATGTACCCCTAGGCGTATGAGAACACATCTATACATACAGATTATGTCATCTGTTAGTTATACAGTACATGTAAGGCATCTTGATTACAATTTTCCTTGTAAAGTACCATGAATCTCCAGGGCCTCCATGTAACATAAGTACACTGGGGAAATGGGAATTCATTTTACCTGCTTACATTATGGTTCTGCATTTTTTTCCATTCGCAGCCAAATGCTACATACAATATATTACTATACATTTATGTTAGCCTTCAAAATCCATATTTGTATAATTCTAAGAAAATGTATATTTATATACACTCTATTTATTAATACTTATAAACACAACTTCAAGACTATATTCCTACATTTAAAGTTCTAGGCATATTTCAGAATGTGTTAAAGGAAAAACAGACTTTTTTTATGTCTTTAATGGCACTTTAATACATATGATGCTGCTTGGAGTCCACTTACAGTCATTGATAATACGTGATAAGATAATTAAAGTAAAACTTAACTTTTAATTAATATACTGTACCTTTGGACATGGAAAATGGTCAAAATCATATGGCAGATAATACTTTAATATATGACGTAATCTGTACGAAATTGTGAAGGACTGAGTAGGATTTTGTCTACAGGTTAAATAATTATTTATCTCCTATAAATAGATAGAGAGAAGGATAGATAGATAGATAGATAGATAGATAGATAGATACCATAGATACAGGGTCGTCTCAACAGCAGTGTGGGCCCCTGGGCAAAGCAATGCACTGGGGCCCTTACCCATTCTCCCCTCCTGCACAGGTGGTGGGCGGGAGAACACTAACGTGTGGAAGGGGGCACTGAGCTGAATGAAGGGTCCCTTGTAAATGACTTCCAGCGAGGTAGGGGGTGTTTTATATGCAGGGGAGGGTTGGATAATGGAGTGGGCTTAATATTCGTCATTTTCCGGTGGAAGGGCAGCTTGTTTGACTGCAGATATCACCATTATCTGGAAATAGATTTCTTAGCCTTCAATAGTATAAAAACTTTCAGGAGGTGCTGGGGACTTGGGAATCAGAGCTCAGGAGCCAGAGCAATCCATTGACAAAAATATAAAACTGTACACCAGATGTTTGGAGTTGGAGCAGGGACCGGCTGCTGGAAGGCTAATATCTCTGGTTCTGGGCATGATAGAGACAAGCCGCTAGTGTCGACAGAAAGGGTAGAGTCCTAGCTTTTGGAATATACTCTCAGAAAAACTCTTAAGTCAGAGAGAACCTGAGAAATATGACTGGGGAGTGCAATTAACAGGTCGGATGTGGACTGCTACTTTGAAGTTGGATATCTCCAGTTCCCCAGGGCTGATTTTCAAAATTCTGGTATCCCTGGAAAAATGGGATACTCAGCTATCAGCCTAGGGCCCTTATACACCTTGGGCCCCTGGGCAAGTGCCCATTAAGCCCATACAAAAAGACAGCCCTGCATAGATAGATAGATAGATAGATAGATAGATAGATAGATAGATAGATAGATAGATAGATAGATAGATAGATAGATATTCACAATCCACAACCAACAGCTTGTGATTGGTCTTCCTACTAATGGGAGTTTCTTTGAGTTGTATTATGTTCCCAAATCACCATCGGTAATACTGTACCTTACAATATGATGGTAAATAAATCCGAAATACACCATATAACAAACAGCAGGGCAGGAACATTCAAATAATGAATTGAAAAAGGATTTCAGGATTCAACAGATATTAGCTATGAAATCAATATCCAAAACATAAATTTTAGGACATGACCATTAACCTCAACCATAGCTAACCCTTTAATACAAATGTGAAACCAATATGTGTGGTTACTATACTAATATCATCAGATAAAGTCTTTCCCTTCCATAATGTGGGTAGAGGTTATGTAAAGGTTAAGTGCAGACTAGATGGGCCAAGTGATTCTTATCTGCTGTCATTCTATACTTCTATTCATCTCTCCAATATCAGGAAAGGAAAGTTTACTGACCAGCTGGGTCTGACGTTATTATTATTATTATTAGAATTCTGATATTTCTTATTTTCATTATTAGGGTTCTTGTGGAACCTAAACTGTAATCCAGTAGTGTACAGGGTTGCTTACCCTCCTGGAATGGCCGGAAGGGGCCCCGAAATGGGGTACTGCTGCCAGCCCCCCGGAAAGGGAGGCAAGTCTCCCAGAAAGCTGGCAGTCTTCTGGGGTCCGTAGGGACAAATGATGCAAATAGCTGTGCAATGCCTATAATACTGGCATTACGCTGGACATGCCCCCAAACAAGCCGTTCCTCCATAGCTCCACCCCCATCCTGCCTTTTTCCCATCCCATCAGTGGCCCCGCCCCCTGCCTCACAGAACTGGCTGCCCTCTCCCGGTGATGGCAGCCAGAAAGTAAGCAACTATAGTAGTGTAGTCTTGTTGATGTCTACTGAATCCATCTCATTCCGGACATGGTGCTTATGGGAGCCTGGGATAACCTAATAAAACAGCATTTTCTGAGGTTTTGCCGCTTGCTGCATTTAGATTATGCGTTTTACATATGTTTCGTAAAATTGTGCATCCCATAGGCCTAGTGGAAGTTACAGCGGTGATGATAATGATGACAGCATTTAACAGACATGTCTACACACCTAGATCTAATTTTTTATATACACAAATAAATGCGCAACTCAAAATATGTCCACAGAAATGTCAGTGTTTATATATTTATGTACTGTATTGTGCACGTGTTACATTTTTACATTTAACTCAAAATCCAGACAGTTATTTGCAGTCACCCAACAAATGATAACAGATAACTATGAGATAATGTAGAAATGCCAACGGAAAACTGATTAATAAGATAATAAGGTCAGGTAAAAATGAATAACCATAAAATGTTTATTTTTCAGAACAAAGCATACAAAACACGGATGCGCGTGATTAAGTGTCTTTGTGTGGCTAAATAACAGCATAATGAGTCAGATTACTCATAAATAATTATCTCAGAATGGGGATATTGCAGAACATTGTGTGAGAATAATTACTTGGTCCATGTCCCTTTGTCTCACATGAGAACAGGCCGTACCGTATGGAAACTTTTTCAGAGTTCAGATACATGAATCTCAACCTACAAAAATACATTTCATCAATTATCTGAGGAATGAAGCATGTAGTTTAACCCTTTGAGTGCCAACATCTCTATGAGAGATGTGCAAAATATACGATAGTAATGTCAGCGTTGCTCACATTTGTTATATAAATTCAAATTTATTGGAGGTTTTTTTGCACAAGATCGCTGTCACAGTCTCCCGGACCGCGGGAGTCTCTTACCGGGTCCGGGGACGTGCGTTCTGTGGGCGGCAGGTCAGGCAGGGTGGGACGGCAGGCTGGACATGGCGGGCGGCAGGCTGAGCAGTCTAAGCAGCGGGCGGTTCAGTCTGGGGGTCCCCGTTCTGATACGGGCAGTAGCCGGCAGGTTAGCGGGCTGCTGGGGTCTCCCTCTGTTGGAGCTCCAGCAGCATGTGTCCGGCTTCCGGGTGTGCGGACGCGCGC
This sequence comes from Crinia signifera, assembly GCF_055691185.1. Lineage (NCBI taxonomy): Eukaryota > Metazoa > Chordata > Amphibia > Anura > Myobatrachidae > Crinia > Crinia signifera. The sequence continues at coordinate 164,888,020 of NC_139223.1, read as the reverse complement.
TCACTAGGGGCGCGCGCGCCGCACGTTCTAAGATTTAAAGGTACAGGCAGGAAATAAGCAGCAGCCTGTAGGGAATAAAAGGAAGTCCCTGGCAGGGGAACTCTGCCAGAGTATAGGCTCACACCTACTCCAGCGTTACTGTGCTTAGTTCTTGTCTCCAGTGCTACTGTTATTGATCCGGCTTGTGACTGACGATTCTCCCGCTTAACCCCTTGTACTCCACTTGTGACTCCTCTGTGTATGACCCCGGCTTGCTCCCGACTATCCCTCCGTCTCATCCCAGTGTACCGCAACCAGTGTCTCCCGTGTATGACCCGGCTTGTCTTGGACCTCCTTTGCCTCTCCCCTGGGCTCCTAACTGACCGCATAGATACCGACCCGGCTAGACGACTGTTTCTCCATATCACCTACTCCCGGCCTTCAGCTCATAAAGGGAAACCTAATCAGAGGACCGCGACCGACGTGTCGAGTGCCGCAGAAGCCCAAATCCCAATTGGAGGGGTCACTGGCAGAAAACCCTTGGCACGGTTAGACTCCGCACCTCTGCATTAGGTCTAGCCAATTCCCGAGCTGAATAGGCGGGTAGTTCAGTACAACTTGTGACAGAATACTCTGGCCCATAAATATGGATCCAGCGGCCGGTCCGTCTCCAAAGGAGCTTCTGAAACATCTGCTAACCAGGGTGAACAAACAGGAGACAAAAACATTAAGGCAGATGCACTTTCGCGAGTCTTTGGGCCAGCTGCTTCAGAGGAGTTGAATGACCAGAAGCCCATCTTAAAGTAATCTTGTTTCATTGCTTCCTCCAAGAGGATTAAAGTCCCTGTAGGGAAGACGTTTGTACCATTAAAGTCCCGAACTAAAATTCTACGTTGGTTCCACTCCTCTCACTTCACCGGACACGCTGGTGTCAAGAAGACTACAGAGATCATTGGTCGTAGTTACTGGTGGCCATCAATCAAAACAGACGTTAAGAACTTTGTAGCCGCTTGCGATACTTGTGCCCAACACAAGTCTATACCACAAGCTCCAGTTGGGTTACTTCAGCCTCTTCCAGTCCCAAGTCACCCCTGGGTTGATATTTCGATGGATTTCATCACTGAACTTCCTGTTAGCCAAGGTTGTAATACTGTCTGGGTGGTGGTGGATCGTTTTTCCAAGGCAGCCCACTTCATTCCTCTGAAGGGCCTCCCATCTGCTTCTCAGCTGGCCGAGAGTTTTATAAAGACTGTAGAAGACAGCTTGTCTGGCTGAAAGCAGCATAAACTCACCAGGCTATGGCAGGAATCCTTAGCTTGCACACTGGAGTTGGGCTGGGGGGCTTGGCTTGCTTGATTGGCAGGTGGCTGATTTGCATGTAGATCATTGATAGGCTGGTGTGAAGTCAGAGGCGTGGATTGATGGATAGATGATCCTGCTTCCAGAAAATTCTGCCTCTTTCTTCTGGAATCGTTGGACTGTTGAGTACAGAGATTGTCAAAGAAATTGTAAAATTTACTGAGTGATATTATCTGCTTGTTTTCCTTATCTCTATCCCTATTTCTCAGGCTTTTCTTTACTACCTGTCTGTTTTCTGTCTTCTCAATATTCTCTTCATTGCTAACCCTTTTTCACTTCAATTTCAATATGTTGGGGGTAGGCCTAAACGATTAGTGGGGGCCCCCACCAGATAAGTGGATGGTTGCCACGGGGGTTAGGGCCAGGGCTAGGCCTCCCAGCAGAGGTGGTGAGAGGGGACTTTCCCCCTCACCAAGACGGCGGATGCTGCTCCTTTCGCGGGTTTGCCTCAGCAAGAACCCACTTCAGATACCCCTGGCAGGCCTATCCCCGGGCGTCGCGGGGTTAATAGGCCTCAAGCTTTACCTGTGCAGTCCGGAGCTGTAGGGCGGCCTCCGAGTTCAGCGCGGCCTTGCAGAGCTCTGGAGCGTAGTCAGGGGAGCCGGAGCGGGCGGACGGGTCTCCTGTCACCGCCCGCGTCATGAGCGGACGCCGCAGGCATCACGCGGCGGCGCCCAGCATTACTATTGATAGTGATCGCGTGCAGGAGGAGGATACTGGGACTTGCTCCGGGGCGCCTCCTGCACGCATGCCAAAGAGAGCTGCAGCTAGAGGCGGGCAGCGGGCCAGGAGGTCCCGGGCTGCCCGCCTATATCGGAGCTTGGGGGGTTCAGTGCCAATGAGCACTGGAGGCAATGCTGTGGCGGCTACCATTAGAGGGGGCCGCCGTAGGGGTCCTGGTAGTACAAGGAATGGTGCCACAGGCAATCATAAGCCTGTGGTGCCATCTTGTGATGTTAGAGGTGCTGCAGGCTGTAGTTAGCCTGTGTCCCCAGGCTATGGTAAAAGGCGTGCTGCTAGTAAAATCAGTCTGCAGCGCCACCTAGTGGCAGAGGGGACAGCTTGCTTAGAAAGTCAAGAATGATTGACAGCATTAGGAGCAAGCTGTCTCTGGAAGAAAGGGAATTACTGGGCCTTGAGACCATTATGTGGAGTAACCAATCAAGTGGTGACTCCACTGGGGAATCACATACCAGTGATTGTAGTGTATCGGGCGAGAATTCACCCAGTTATGGGTGAAGGACTGAGGTTCAAGTGTCGCGCATTAGTCAGGTGGGGGGCTCAACACCTGTCTTGCGGGGCACCGAGCGTCAAAGTAGCACACCTGAGTGCATTTCGGCCGTTGATAGTGGCGTTGCGGGGCCTGTCGTGGGTAGCGCAAAAAGCAGGTGCAGGGATATAAGCAGATTGGCTAGAGTCAGGGCCCAGCCAGGCGTTTTCGCTACAACTCACACCATGGTTCTGCCTGGTAGATCATACGCAGAAGCGATAAGGGGTAACGGTAATTTAGTTACCCTGGATTCGTCGGCATTGACTTCGGTATGCGCGGCGGTGGTGTCTGCTGTGGCCCCCCTAGTAACCGCCGGTCCAGGTGGGCTGGGAGGTTTCAGTGTCATCAACCAGTGTAGCTACATTATCCGAAATTATAGCCTGGGTCATTGCGCCAGGTTTTAAATGTGACAGAACCAGGGCATTCTGTTCATTCAAAGGATGCGGCATCACATAGCGATTCCAATGTGCCTGTGCATGTTACTAACCCTTTACCATCAGGTCGGGGATCGTCTCAGAAAAACATGGAAAGAGCATCTGGAAGCCGTCAAGGAGGTGAAAGAGCCATTGGGGGCAACACTGGTTCGAGTTCGGGTGAGTTTTCTAACGATCCCTATTGGGCCATCAATAGCGTGGATGGGTCAAATAACGACGGATCAGGGGGTTCTACGTTGTCAGCTTCAGGGAAACGGGCTAAATCCTCCAAATCCAGGAAAAGAAGGAGCAGGCTTAGGGATTATGATTCCTCACTGGCGTCCACTTCATCGGAGGATAGGTCATCTGCCGATGGGGGCGTGCGCCATTCAAATGGAAGAGGCGTGGGACTTATCGGTCACATAGCTCGGGCATCTCTAATGTGTTGGTGGAATCCGATAAAGTACATTGCGGAAACATCGTTGTGAAACGGGGTTTTCAGCCTAGGGCTCGGGATAGGATTCGTAAAGGCCGTTATGTGGATATTGTTGCTTTAACAAGCAAGGATAGGTGTGCCCTCCTAGCGGCTAGGAAGCAGGGCTCCTTCAATGAGGGGGCCTTTCGTACCTACAATATCTGGATAAGGGGCATGCTCATTTTGCGGCCTGTTATCTGGAGAGCCATCCCAATGAATACATGAATCTGGTGAGATACCAGTTTCTGTTTCATAAACTATACACCTCGTACATGGGTTACGGCTGGCGTAAGTATGACGATGAGTTTAGAAGGAAGCAACAGGGCCGAGAGGTGTTTGATTTCCGTAAAAAAGATGTAGAATTTATGTCGAAGTTGCTGAATCAAATACACCATTCAAGGCTTCCGAAGGGAAAGGTTGGTTTCTGGCAGTGTGGTAATAAGCCTAATAATAACAATAATAGGGGAGCTAATAGCAAGCCTGACCACGGAAAATGTTTAGCTTTTAGCAATGGCCAATGTAATCTGGGAAACCGGTGTCGTTTTTAGCACCTTTGTCACAGATGTGGGGGATCGCATTCAATCAAGGATTGCATGAAACCACCAACTGGGGGCGGGGGTGGGGCTCGGTCCACGGCAAAGCAGCGGTCCAGCGGCACCTGTCGTTGGATAGAGCCCCAAACCCAATATTGTTGGACAGGGTGTTGCCATGGCTGGTACGTTACCCAGATAGGGAGACAGCAGAATTTCTGCAGTCCGGGTTGTTAGTAGGTTTTCAATTCCCCATTGATGGTCCTATTCACACGGGGTCTAGGAGTGATTTACGTTCTGCCATGGAGCATCCTGTTGCAATAAAACAACAGCGGGAGGCCGAAGTTAGGTTGGGTAGCATGGCGGGTCAGTTCCCCGCACCGCCAGTGGAGGGACTGATTTAGTCCTCCGTTAGGATGGTACCTAAAAGTTTAGGGGAAGTTTAGGCTGATTCAACAACTCTCATGCCCTAGAGGGACGTCAGTTAATAATGCCATCGCTGATGAGTTATGCACAGTTCATTACCTATTATTTGAAGACGCTCTGACGATTGTTCGGAGTTTTGGTAATAGTGCCCTCATGTGCAGGTTGGATGTTGAATCAGCTTTTAGACATTTACCATTGAATAAAGCTGCCTTCACATACACGGGCTTTAAATTGCAAGGGGTTGGTTATATAGTTATATGTTTGCCCATGGGTTGCTCTATATCTTGTGCATATTTTGAGCGTCTAACATCACTGATTATTTGGATGACTTTCGTTTGGTAGGTCCTTCAAATTTTAACTTATGCTTTCGGTTGTTAGAATCCGCTCTTAAATTGTTTGGGGAATTCGGAGTTCCTGTAGCAAAAAACAAAAAAAAACCGTAGGCCCTACTACGGGCCTAGTTTACCTAGGGATCAAGATTGATTCCAAGGCCGGAGTATGGAGAATCCCGTTGGATAGGGTTCGTCATCTACATGACGGAATACTTTATGCAAGGGCGGCGGCCAAGTTAACGCTTAGACAGGCCCAATCTTTGTTGGGCCTGTTTAACTTTGCATGAAGAGTGAAACCCATGGGTTAAAATCTATTGTCGTAAGCTTCAGAGAGCGACTGTGGGCTTACGTTAGCAGCAACATTTCCTTCGCTTGTCTTCAGAAATGAAGAAAGGTTCGAAGGTGTGGGAAATGTTTCTAGACATTTTATCGGTATCTGCATAGGGCAAGCACCAGCCGTTGCAAATGCCAAGTTAGAATTATACACGGACGCCGCGGGTTCCACGGGTGTTGGAGTATTCTAAGCGGAGCGTTGGTGCGCGGATGCCTGGCCGGAACAGTGGGTCCAAGGCGGTTTAATTAAAAACATGCTGTTGCTGGGGATATTTCCAATAGTGGTAGCCTTGGATCTTTGGGCCGGGGAATCGAGTAACAGGGAGGTTGTCTTTTGGTGCGACAACCTAGGAGTGGTGCAAACTGTTGGTCGCCAAAAGTCAACATCCCTGCCGGTTTTGCACATTTCAGCATGGATAGTGATGCTATGCTTGGCAAACAACATTGCGTTGCGAGCCAACCACGCCGGGATGCTTAATAAGGTAGCAGGTGTACTGTTTCTTTTTGAATGGGAGCGTTTTAGGCAACTTGTGCCTTTCGCCCAAAAGTATGGTGAGCAGTGGCCACCTTTTTTATGGCAAGTGCCACTGGAGGGGTAGAAGAGTTGGCCCTGCGGTCCTTAGGGCCGGGGACATTCAGGGCGTATCTGGCCTCATAGGAGCGCTGGAATGAATTTGTCCTTGAACACAGGGGGGAAGGTAAGAGCACTAAGAAGCTTATTATTGCCTTCGTTTGGAACCCGTACTTGGAGGGAAATCCCGAAGTTTTGTTGGGCGCTCTTCGACGGGTATTTTCATTCTTTTTGCGTCCTGGGGGACGGAGAGACATTCCAAAATCTTTTGTCCTTTCCAGGATGCTGAAAGGGTGGGCAGGAACTCGTCCAGTTTTGCCAGACAGGAGACGGCCAATTGACGCCGGTCTATTGCGTCGAATCTCAAGATCATTTAGAATCATTTGCTCGTCGGATTACGGGGTTCGGCTTTTTTAGGCGGGCGTTCGCCATGGGATTCCATGGGGCGTTTGAAGTGGGAGAACTGGCGTCCCCAACCAGGACGGCAGCATCTCCCATGATATTCCGTCACGTCGAAGTGCGCCACGAAGGTATATGGTGCAGGATCCAGTGCTCCAAGACTGACATAACGAAAGCCTGGTGCCTGGTTAATGCACATGGAGGGGTCGCCCCTTACCAAATTTCAGTTTGGTCGGTCTTCGGGCACTGTATTGTGCACCTGGGTCTTTCTCCGGCCGACTTCAGAACACACTCATTCCGTATCGGCGCCGCCTCGGCTGCTGCTGCGGCGGGTTGGTCCCAGGTCGACATACGAGCACTTGGGAGATGGCGGTCTGGTGCGGCTAGGCGTTACATCAGGCCGACATCGTCCAGTGAGCCCATTTGAGGAGTAGCCGCTCGCTCAAACGCGCTTTAGCGTTTGGGGGGCCTTGAGGAATTTTTGTGTTCTCACCAGTCTTAAATTTGGCTTTTGCCAGCTGGTGAAAGATTTGTGTTTTTGCCTCAAGTCAAATCGGGCGACCCACCCCCCTCTCCCCTCCTAAATTTGTTCATTATAAGTTTAGAATAGAATTTCAATAATTTAATGGGTTCAAAATTAGGTTCAAAATAGGTCACCCGAATCACCTTCCTATTAGTCATCTTCAATTTAATTTAGAATGCTAAAATCACCATTAAGGGAATTCCCGGAAAGTTTCCCCATTTTTATTTATTATACACTTTCACCTGGGGGGCAACAACCTCACGCATAATTCCAGTATTGGTATTCTTTTGGGATTAGGAATTTAATGCTGGATTTAATTAGAGAGTGGCGTTACGTAGATTCTTTTGGTCGAAGATTATCCCTAGGAGGATCTGGAGAGATGCTTTAGTACAGGGGCCATTGAGCTTGTTCGGAGACAGATTAACTCCGTGGTTGGCAGGGCAATCGTTGCAGAGAGTGGGATGGTCATCTGGCATGAGGCCATTTTCCTTTAGGGACGAGACCCTGTATCGGTCTGATGGACTGCATCTCTCCTTGATGGGAATGGATTTGTTTCTTCAAGGATATGATGGACGTCCTGAGAAGTTAGATGGGTAGTGTGAGGGGAGTTTTGAAGTATGGTGGTGGCGGGTCAGTTTGTAGACAAACTGATATGGCGGAAAGAACGGTAGTTTAAATTCTAGCGGTATTTACATTTAGCTGGTGGTTGGTGTCGAGATGTGGGCATCACCGATCCAGGTGGGCCCACATCTGGTCCTTAACAATCATTTACTTCGGATAGGCAAAATTTTTGCGGACAGTTTGTGTGTCAGGGCAGGTGGCCCAATTTTTCTGGCTCGGGCAGAGTGGTGAGCTCTGCCTTAGTGATATATGCGAGGTCAGGGGCAGAGGCAGAAGGTCAACCCTTGGCCTTAAGGGCAGATGGCCCTTTGGGAAAAGTCCGCATATAAAGTTGTCTGTTGCCAAGGACGCTGGCAGTTGGCCGGTCCTAGAAAAAAGGGCAGGAGGCCCTTGGATCCGGAGTTTATTATTTTCATTACTTTTTTATTTTACCAGCTGATGTGTTTTATTGCCATACCGTTCTTTGCCCGCCACCTTAGTTAGAGCAGGGACGTAATTTTCAGTTCGTTTCAAATAGGCCACCCCTGCTCAAAATAAATAAGCCGTCCCCTTTAAGCCCAATTCAGTTGTACGCGTCATTATTTCATAGATAAGTGGTGTAAGTGTGGATGAATGCCTATGACTGTGTGGAGTTTAAGACTGTAGAAGACAGCTTGTCTGGCTGAAAGCAGCATAAACTCACCAGGCTATGGCAGGAATCCTTAGCTTGCACACTGGAGTTGGGCTGGGGGGCTTGGCTTGCTTGATTGGCAGGTGGCTGATTTGCATGTAGATCATTGATAGGCTGGTGTGAAGTCAGAGGCGTGGATTGATGGATAGATGATCCTGCTTCCAGAAAATTCTGCCTCTTTCTTCTGGAATCGTTGCCCTCCCTCCCACCCCATTTATTAGTTTTATTTAATTTTAGGAGTTTTTCTTTGGCAGTTTTTTCTCTTTAGTGTTGTCGGCTTATTGTGGCGGAAAGAACGGTAGTTTAAATTCTAGTGGTATTTACATTTAGCTGGTGGTTGGTGTCGAGATGTGGGCATCACCGATCCAGGTGGGCCCACATCTGGTCCTTAACAATCATTTACTTCGGATAGGCAAAATTTTTGCGGACAGTTTGTGTGTCAGGGCAGGTGGCCCAATTTTTCTGGCTCGGGCAGAGTGGTGAGCTCTGCCTTAGTGATATATGCGAGGTCAGGGGCAGAGGCAGAAGGTCAACCCTTGGCCTTAAGGGCAGATGGCCCTTTGGGAAAAGTCTGCATATAAAGTTGTCTGTTGCCAAGGACGCTGGCAGTTGGCCGGTCCTAGAAAAAAGGGCAGGAGGCCCTTGGATCCGGAGTTTATTATTTTCATTACTTTTTTATTTTACCAGCTGATGTGTTTTATTGCCATACCGTTCTTTGCCCGCCACCTTAGTTAGAGCAGGGACGTAATTTTCAGTTAGTTTCAAATAGGCCGCCCCTGCTCAAAATAAATAAGTCATCCCCTTTAAGCCCAATTCAGTTGTACGCGTCATTATTTCATAGATAAGTGGTGTAAGTGTGGATGAATGCCTATGACTGTGTGGAGTTTAAGAATATCTTTAAATTGCATGGATTTCCTCAAAGTATTGTGTCAGATAGAGGAGTCCAATTCACTTCCAAGTTTTGGCGAGCTTTATGTTCTTCCTTTAATATCAGACTCAACTTCTCTTCGGCTTACCATCCCCAGAGCAATGGGCAGACTGAAAGGGTTAACCAAGACCTCGAGAAGTTTTTAAGGATTTACGTGTCAGCCAATCAGGATGATTGGGCGTCTTTGCTCCCTTGGGCAGAGTTCGCCCACAACAATCTGTACCATGAGTCCACAGGTCAGTCTCCATTTTTCATTCAAAATGGATTTCATCCTAACCTTCCTGAAATTTTTTCCAAGACTTCCAGTACTCTGCCAGCTGTCCAACACACGGTCAAAAAGTTTCTGAACATTTGTGGCTGAGGTGAGAAGAAATCTTACTAAAACTTCTGATCGCTACAGACACTTTGCCAATTATAAAAGGAAAGAGGCCCCTCAATTTAAACCTGGAGATAGAGTATGGCTCTCCACAAAACATTTAAGGCTCAAAGTCCCGTCTATGAAATTAGCCCAAAAGTTCATCGGCCCCTTTCATGTCCTTCAAGTAGTTAATCCAGTGGCGGTAAGGCTCAAACTTCCTAGATCCCTTAGGATCCCCAACGTCTTTCATGTGTCACTTCTGAAACCGCTCATTCTCTAGGAGGAGGTCATGAGGAATATGAGATAAAACAGATCTTGGATTCTAGAGTTTCCAGGGGTCGTGTTCAATTCCTCATTGACTGGAAAGGATTCGGTCCTGAAGAGCGTTGCTGGGTTAAGGCCTCTGAAATTCACGCCCCACAGTTACTTCGCAAATTCCATCAGAAATACCCCAAGAAACCATTCATAGGGTGTTCGGTGCCCACCCCTAGGGTGGGGGGTAATGTCACAGTCTCCCGGACCGCGGGAGTCTCTTACCGGGTCCGGGGACGTGCGTTCTGCGGGCGGCAGGTCAGGCAGGGCGGACGGCAGGCTGGACATGGCGGGCGGCAGGCTGAGCCGTCTAAGCAGCGGGCGGTTCAGTCTGGGGGTCCCCGTTCTGATACGGGCAGTAGCCGGCAGGTTAGCGGGCTGCTGGGGTCTCCCTCTGTCGGAGCTCCAGCAGCGTGTGTCCGGCTTCCGGGTGCGCGGACGCGCGCTCACTAGGGGCGCGCACGCCGCACGTTCTAAGATTTAAAGGTACAGGCAGGAAATAAGCAGCAGCCTGTAGGGAATAAAAGGAAGTCCCTGGCAGGGGAACTCTGCCAGAGTATAGGCTCACACCTACTCCAGCGTTACTGTGCTTAGTTCTTGTCTCCAGTGCTACTGTTATTGACCCGGCTTGTGACTGACGATTCTCCCGCTTAACCCCTTGTACTCCACTTGTGACTCCTCCGTGTATGACCCCGGCTTGCTCCCGACTATCCCTCCGTCTCATCCCAGTGTACCGCAACCAGTGTCTCCCGTGTATGACCCGGCTTGTCTTGGACCTCCTTTGCCTCTCCCCTGGGCTCCTAACTGACCGCATAGATACCGACCCGGCTAGACGACCGCTTCTCCATATCACCTACTCCCGGCCTTCAGCTCATAAAGGGAAACCTAATCAGAGGACCGCGACCGACGTGTCGAGTGCCGCAGAAGCCCAAATCCCAATTGGAGGGGTCACTGGCAGAAAACCCTCGGCACGGTTAGACTCCGCACCTCTGCATTAGGTCTAGCCAATTCCCAAGCTGAATAGGCGGGTAGTTCAGTACAACTTGTGACAATTGCACATCAACCCAGGTTTTTGCTCTGTGGAAAAGGGATCATCTACTGTAGGTTGACTATATGAATGGGCAAGAGCATGGCAATTACAGTTTAGTAATAAATATATATAGGTCATTGATGCGGCCTCATCTAGATACTGTGCCCAGTTCTGTATAGGTCATTGATGCGGCCTCATCTAGATACTGTGCCCTGTTCTGTATAGGTCACTGGTACAACCTCATCTAGATACTGTGCCTAGTTCTGTATAGGTCATTGCTACGGCCTCATCTAGATACTGTGTCCAGTTCTGTATAGGTCATTGATGCGGCCTCATCTAGATACTGTGCCCTGTTCTGTATAGGTCACTGGTACAACCTCATCTAGATACTGTGCCCAGTTCTGTATAGGTCATTGCTATGGCCTCATCTAGATGCTGTGTCCAGTTCTGTATAGGTCACTGGTGCGGCCTCATCTAGATAATGTGCCCAGTTCTGTATAGGTCACTGGTGCAGCCTCATCTAGATACTGTGCCCATATCTGTATAGGTCACTGGTACAGCCTCATCTAGATACTGTGTCTAGCTCTGTATAGGTCACTGGTGCTGCCTCATCTAGATACTGTGCCCAGTTTTCTAAAGGTCATTGGTGCGGCCTCATCTAGAATACTGTGCCCAGTTCTGTATAGGTCACTGGTGCAGCCTCATCTAGATACTGTGCCCAGTTCTGTATAGGTCATTGGTATGACCTCATCTAGAATATTGTGCCCTGTTCTGTATAGGTCATTGGTGCGGGCTCATCTAGATATCGTGTGCAGTTCTGTATAGGTCACTGGTGCGGCCTCATCTAGATACTGTGCCCATATCTGTATAGGTCACTGGTACAGCCTCATCTAGATACTGTGTCCAGCTCTGTATAGGTCACTGGTGCAGCCTCTTCTAGATACTGTGCCCAGTTCTCTAAAGGTCATTGGTGCGGCCTCATCTAGAATACTGTTCCCAGTTCTGTATAGGTCACTGGTGCAGCCTCATCTAGATACTGTGCCCAGTTCTGTATAGGTCATTGGTATGACCTCATCTAGAATATTGTGCCCTGTTCTGTATAGGTCATTGGTGCGGCCTCATCTAGAATATTGTGCCCTGTTCTGTATAGGTCATTGGTGCGGCCTCATCTAGATATTGTGCGCAGTTCTTTATAGGTCACTGGTGCGGCCTCATCTAGATACTGTGCCCAGTTCTGTATAGGTCACTGGTACAGCCTCATCTAGATACTGTGTCCAGCTCTGTATAGGTCACTGGTGCGGCCTCATCTAGATACTGTGCCCAGTTCTCTTAAGGTCATTGGTGCGGCCTCATCTAGAATACTGTGCCCAGTTCTGTATAGGTCACTGGTGCAGCCTCATCTAGATACTGTGCCCAGTTCTGTATAGGTCATTGGTATGACCTCATCTAGAATACTGTGCCCAGTTCTGTATAGGCCACGGGTGCGGCCTCATCTAGATACTGTGTCCAGCTATGTATAGGTCATTAGTACGGCCTCATCTAGAATACTGTGTCCAGTTCTGTATAGTTAATTGGTGCGGCCTCATCTAGATATTGTGCGCAGTTCTGTATAGGTCACTGGTGCAGCCTCATCTAGCTACTGTGCCCAGTTCTGTATAGGTCACTGGTGCGGCCTAATCTAGAATAATGTGCCCAGTTCTGTATAGGTCACTGGTGTGGCCTCATCTAGATACTGTGTCCGGTTCTGTATAGGTCATTGGTACAGCATCATCTACAATACTGTGTCCAGTTCTGTATAGGTCATTGGTGCGGCCTCATCTAGATACTGTGCGCAGTTCTGTATAGGACACTGGTGTGGCCTCATCTAGATACTGTGTGCAGTTCTGTATAGGTCACTGGTGCGGCCTCAGCTAGAATGCTGTGGCCAGTTCTGTATAAGTCACTGGTAAGGCCTCTAGATACTGTGCCCAGTTCTGTATACAGTACTGTAGGTCACTGTTTTGGATGCCCTCAACTAGAATATTGTGTCCAGTTCTGTATAGGTCATTAGTACGGCCTCATCTAGAATATTATGTCCAGTTTTAGAGGCCACTGGGTAAATGTGATAGGGTGTGATTTTTTTTTTATTCACCTATTTTATAGTACAAATCAGAAACCAATTGCAATTTCTGTCAATTTTTTAGTAATTGAAATGTGTCATTTTCTTAGTCATACTTAGTTTATACTTTTAAATAGGAAGACATCTTGGTGCGTTTTTCGAGCTGTGATTGTTTTGGTCACAGCAAACATACAATTATTACCATTAATTGCACCCTATAACTTGCAATTTTAGGTGCAATTTTTGCTGTTTTTTTTACCCAAAAAATGAGCATTTTAAATAATTGCACCCTATTACATTACAGATGGTACAAAAAGGGCAACTAAAATAGTACATAGTGTACATCACAAACCTTACCCAGAAAGATTTAAAAAATTCAATATGTATAGTTTGGCGCAGAGAAGGGAAAGGGGGGACATGATGGAGACTGTCACATATACAGCATCAGGGGTATTACCAAGATCAGGAAGGAAACATTCTTCACATGAGGAGAAGTATTAGAACACAAGGACATGCACTGGAGGGAGGCCAATGGAAACCTGAGGGAAAAATTACATCACAGAAAGGGTAGTGGCCAAGTGGAATAGCCACAGTAGTGAACATAAAGCATGCATGTAATAGGCATAAGAACATCCCTTAAACAAACAAAATTTGTTGTAGCCAGGCGCAACTCTCTCAAAAAGACTTCATGTAAACCACCATAAGCTGAACAGGGGTTTATTGGAATAAAACATGCAGACAGGTATATGTCACAAAATATACAACACAATATACAAACAGATAATCCTTGTGGACATCAAAGTGGGATCGCCAATTTTCATATATTTAGGGGTCAATAAATTTATCTCACCATAGACCGGTGCTGCGGTGGGCTATACTTCATGAGAAGTGTCTGCGGCACCACCGCAGAAGGCTTGGTTCCTTGATGAGTTCCCCAAATAAAGTGCAGGTGCAAGAAAGTGCAAGTGCAGGAAAGTGCGGTCCCAATAAAGTGTCCAAGTGTCCAGGTGCAGTGCAAACCAATGGGAGGATTGCACTGTGCAGAATCAATCAAAGTGTGTCCTTTTTTTCAGGGTCAGCAACGCGATTCGGAGACACACAGGTCTCCTTTTTCAAGCTGGGTATGAACACACACTGATTGTTTAACTTATTTATACCTACTTCCTTAATTTGTGCACCAATGAAAGTTCCGCGATTTTCGCGGGCCGGAAGTGCTGTGCATTCCACACGGCACTTCCGGTTTGCGTTCCACCCGATTCATTCTGATTAAATGAGCCGGGGACATCACCGCTGTTTTCAGACTCTGTTTTTAAACATTGTCTTTTTCTTTTTACGGCGCATCTCTTCTCTTCAGCACCATTCCTTTTCTATTTCAGATGTTTATTGGAAACGCTTCAAAGGTCTATTTCTTTCTTTAAACTTCGTCCACCATTTTTTTTATGGGCAAACTTGAGGGCAGATGACAGGAATTTTCTTTTTCAAGGTGGCTACTCCTCATATTACCCATCTATGCAGTACTTCGTTCCTGCACTGTCCATCCCTAGTTACCGGGAGTGCCAACCTTATTAATTCATTATTCCTCTTTCATGGTCATCTCAAATCCCACGACTTCTACAATCTATATATTGCCGAAAATTCATAAGCATGTGACAACCCCCCCCCCCCCCGGAAGGCAAATTATCACTGGAACAGGATGTATAACTTATCGGCCCTAGTAGATTTCTATTTACAGCCACTGGTCTCCAAGACACGATCCTTTCTCAAGGATACAGGAGATGTCTTACGTAAAATGGAACCGATAATATGGGATGAAAATTGTGTACTTGTAAGTGCAGATGTTAGCACACTTTACACAATTATAGACTGGAAAAATGGAGAAGAAGCCATACGTTTTTTTCTGGGTAAAAGTAATTATTCAAAAGAATTACAAGATTTTATAATTGAATCAATATGTTTTATTTTACATAATAATTACTTTTATTTTAATGGTAGTTACTATCTCCAAATAAAGGGGACAGCCATGGGCACCAGGTTTGCCCCAAGTTACGCCAACCTGTTTATGGCCTTTTGGGAAACAGGCATAGTGGACGACAGGTTGGCGGAGGGGGTAAACCTGGTGGCCTGGTGGCGTTTTATTGATGATGTTTTATTTATATGGAGGGGTGAGGAAAGTCTTTTAAATGAATTCTGTGAAATTTTAAATTTAAATGATTTTAACATAAAACTCACTTTTAACATCAGCAAATCTGAATTGGTTTTCTTGGATTTTAAAATTTACATAGATCTTGGTACCATTCATACGAAAACTTACAGGAAGGATACAGATTCCAACTCATATATTGAAACTAATAGTGAGCATCATCAAAGATGGCTCAATAGCATCCCAGTAGGACAATACATGAGATTAAAAAGGAACTGTACAAAACCAGAAGTATTAGAACAACAAATGGCTGACATAGATCAGAGATTCCTCCAAAAAGGGTATACATATGAAAGGCTCCATGAATCCAAAGAAAGAGTAAATAAAATGAGCCAAACAGATTTGCTAAAAATTAAACAAAAGGATGAACAACAGAAAAGAGATTCAAAACATACTGAATATGCCTTTTTTTCCCAATATGGGGCCCACCACAAGAAGGTGAAAAATGTAGTGAGGAAAAACTGGCGCATCCTTTTAGATGACCCAATTTTAGGTAAAGTGATGCCTCCAAAGCCTAATTTTATATACAGGAGAGCTCCTTCACTAAAAAATATTTTGGTAAGAAGTGCACTTACTGAAAAAATTGGGGGGAGTGATAGAAACAAAGGTTTCCACCGTTGTGGATCATGTCTTATGTGCAAAACCACAAGCAGAAATGGATATGAGAAAAAAACCACTTCATTTGAGATAAATGGAAAAAAGCATAAAATTAATCAATTCATCACATGCCACTCCAGAAATGTAATTTACATGCTCGAATGCAAATGTAACATGATTTATATTGGAAAGACCACCAGAAACCTCAAATTGAGATTGGCCGAACATGTATATAATATAAGAAAAGGATGCATGACTCCGCTATCTGATCACTTCACTAAACACCACAGAAAATGTGAAGGAGCAATTAAGAGATTCCTGGGAATACAACAAGTTACTTGTAATTGGAAGACCAGGGATCTAGAGATCAGGCTAGCGAGAAATGAGATGAAATGGATTTTTACCTTAGACACTTTATGCCCTAATGGTCTTAATGGTTTTTAGAATAAGTTATTATTGGTGTTTCTATCCTTCTTTTAGAATTTATCTTATACTGCTTTTTAAATCATGTATTTTTAAAAACGTATTACAATGTTTTTAATTCAGTTTTTTTATATTTTTTATATTGTATCTTTCTATATGTACCTACGATGTCCATGAAAGAGGAATAATGAATTAATAAGGTTGGGTCTCCCGGTAACTAGGGATGGACAGTGCAGGAACGAAGTACTGCATAGATCGGTAATATGAGGAGTAGCCACCTTGAAAAAGAAAATTCCTGTCATCTGCCCTCAAGTTTGCCCATAAGAAAAATGGCGGATGAAGTTTAAAGAAAGAAATAGACCTTTGAAGTGTTTCCAATAAACATTTGAAATAGAAAAGGAATGGTGCTAAAGAGAAGAGATGCGCCGTAAAAAGAAAAAGACAATGTTTAAAAACAGAGTCTGAAAACAGCGGTGGTGTCTCCGGCTCATATAATCAGAATGAATCGGGTGGAACGCAAACCGGAAGTGTCGTGTGGAACGCACAGCACTTCCGGAACGCGAACAATTCGGAAGTTTCATCCAAGTCCGCTCCCAGACGTTCTGCATCTCACTAACCGGGTGGAACGCACACCGGAAGTGCCGTGTGGAACGCACGGCACTTCCGGTCCACGAAAATCGCAGAACTTTCATTGGTGCACAAATTAAGGAAGTAGGTATAAATAAGTTAAACAATCAGTGTGTGTTTATACCCAGCTTGAAAAAGGAGACCTGTGTGTCTCCGAAACGCGTTGCTGACCCTGAAAAAAAGGACACACTTTGATTGATTCTGCACAGTGCAATCCTCCCATTGGTTTGCACTGCACCTGGACACTTGGACACTTTATTGGGACCGCACTTTCCTGCACTTGCACTTTCTTGCACCTGCACTTTATTTGGGGAACTCATCAAGGAACCAAGCCTTCTGCGGTGGTTCTCATGAAGTATAGCCCACCGCAGCACCGGTCTATGGTGAAATAAATTTATTGACCCCCGAATATATGAAAATTGGCGATCCCACTTTGATGTCCACAAGGATTATCTGTTTGTATATTGTGTTGTATATTTTGTGACATATACCTGTCTGCATGTTTTATTCCAATAAACCCCTGTTCAGCTTATGGTGGTTTACATGAAGTCTTTTTGAGAGAGTTGCGCCTGGCTACAACAAATTTTGTTTGTTTCTAGTATCTCCAGGAGGTGGTGTACCTCCTTTTGTGTTGTAGTAGGCAGCACCCTCCCAAATTTATTGCGCTATTTTCCACAAAAACCTGTGCATACCATAAGAACATCCTTACAAAGAAATAATGATCAACTAGGGTTTGTAGTAATAATAGGGTTAAAAAAGAGGCAGTATACAGTAGTTGGGCCAACTGGTTCTTATCTGGCATTACAGTATATGTTTCTATGTCACAAAAATAAGCGACCAGGGCTGGAGACGGGTAGAATGCGGGAACAGGGGAAGTGTAAATGGGTTTCCCGGGTCATCAAACCCAGGAATCTTTTGGGGACACAGCACATGCAGACAGCAGCACCGGCCAGGTAAAGGTGTGAATAGAATGCGGGGGAACAGCTTCCAGAGTGCTAGACTTTCCCCCAGCGTGATATCGGCAACTTCCATTAGGGTGTGAGGACTAATGGAACCGAATCCAGACCCAGGGGTCCCAAACTGATGGGGTTTTGGCAGCCATAAGATATTGCACGCAGTGGAAAAGGGTAAAGTCTCGGGTTTGACCTGGCTCGGAGCCAGGTTCCAAATCCCGGGTTTAGACCAGGAACTTTGGTGGAAAAGGGGTAATACACAATGATGTAATGTTTGTAAAATTCTCCATACTAATGGTGTCTCTAGCACTTCCCGAGATGATTATGGTGGGTAAATAGCAACCAAGATATTGCTTATGATTACTCAGTTCTTTTACTAATTTTCAAACTTCCCAATTAGAATACATAAGCCAAATATTTAATGAAAGCCAAGCTATACCCGCCTTATCCTATACAATCATGTCACATGATCACTATTGAATCGGTTCATATTGTTTTAAAGATCCATAACTGACAGTGTATTTACGGCTAATTCCTAGTCTTAGATGCCCATCTTCCATCCAGTTTTTTCACTGATCTTGGTATTTTGTCTAATTTGGTTACAGTTCATTTTTTCTTGGCAATTTAGCATTTATGTGCGATAACTTACTCTGCTGAACCTCTTTTATCCCGTCTTCTGGTGACCAAAGGTAGCATGCTAACTGATACATGTATGAGACATATCTTATGGGGTCAGTAGAGTGCACTTACGCTCTATTCAAAAGGAAATTCTGATGGAAACTGTGAAACCAACCCACAGGTGAACATTAGAGTAACTTGGTTCCAGGATTAAATAAAACAAACCTGTAAGACAATTACTGTATAACCCTGGTCCAGGTCTTATTGCATTTCACTAAAATGTATATTCATTTTAAGTCAGGACAATGAGGTCTTTAGAATATGTATCAGGCTATGATGTAGGCGCAGCTGGAGCCTCATTAGTCAAAGACCTTTTTCTAACCAAAGTCAGAACTACTTTTCTTTGACTTTGTTGGACTTTTAAAAAGCAGAGCAGGAGTGTAAGATGCATATCAAAGCCCATCACCCCTGTGCAGTACCTGGAAGACTCCGAATTGTGAACAACTATAGAAGGTTTTTATTCCTCTAAAGTGGGTTAGACCGGCAAAGTCTTAATGTTATTCCTTTGCTTTTATTCTTGTACAGTCATTTCCTAAAAATGTTAGGATTACAGAATGTTTGGTAAAATTAATTAAGCTATTATTTATGAAAATCAAAGGGATTCATTTGATTACGCTTTGATAGAATTCCTCATATGGATCCGAAAATGAATTAATTGTATTTATTTTTTTATATAACCTAATGAGTAAATAAATAACTAGCAAAAGTCTAAAGTCTTAATACAAGGGTAATGGGGTCCAAGTTTTTTGAGTGGGATAAATTCACATCTTGATCATTGCTATCACAGGGAAGCAGCGGAGGGGCTCAGTAGGCCATCTCCCTGTCAGCATTCACAGAAGTCAGCTAGCCTGAATGGATCCTGAGGCTGTCCTGCCGTGGGGGCCAATGTGTCTGGGGCCCTGTCCGGAGGGAGAGCCAGCATGTGCAGCAGGCAGGAAGAGTCAGTGGGGCCAGGGGGAGAGTCAGTGAGGCCCGGGGCCAGAGTTGGGCCCTCTCTGGTCTGATGTCCACTGCCACTGCTCCCCAGTACAGGTGCCATGCCTCCTTCTTAGGGGCTCCTCTGTAGGGTTACCACTGGGTTCACCTGTAGCTGGGACATGGGGGGTGCAATGGGCACTCACAGACCACAGGTCTTCAGCTAGGGGCCTGCAGGCCAGAAGTTCCTTCACTGGTCCCAGCAGCTGCCCAGGGCTTCTAGCAGCCACGTGTAACAGCCGTGGCTGGGGATTCTGCTGGCCAGGATGTACCTGGGATTCTCAGGCCGATGGATGAAGTCACTGCGTCTGGGTGGTCATGCTGGGGGGCTGCAGCTGTGGAGCCGGATTTCCCCAGCCAAAGGTTGCTGTGCTCGGCACTCTGTCTCCCCCTCCTTCCTCCATCCTCCTCCATCCTCCCCACGCCATGCATATCTCCAGGGGCTGAGGTTGCTGCGTCCTCGGTGTTCGGCACTTTGTCTCCCCCTCCTTCCTCCGTCCTCCCACCACCACGCGTTCATCTCCGGGGACCGAGGATGGGAGCTCCAACCTAGGACAGAGCTCGCATAGATTCGACAATCCCTGGCCCCACACCGGAAGTGTGCTGATAAAAGGTGCAAGATTGTCCCGATGTAGTAGCCTGTGAGTTTCAGGCTGCTACATTGTGCAAATGAGTACAAGTTATCTAGTGTGCAAACTCGCACATTGTAACGTGAGTTTCATTACAAAGTGCGAGTTTGACAGAAGCATGTACTGTCCAGATTAGCGAGATCCATCAGTGATTCTGTTGGTAAAAGTTAAGAAAAAAATAGATAATTATGTGGGGTCCTCCCTCAATAGGCCTCAATAGGGTCCTCCCTCTTTAAGCCGTTTGTGGATCTGCATGTATTTTAAAAACCTGCACCAGGCTCTTGGACTGGTACTAGTTCCAAATATACAGGGGGTGAGGGAGGACAAAGAGGGTCCCCCATATTTTTTAAACTAGCAATGGACTTCACTAGCCATTAATTGTCCAGCTCGTACCTGTAGTACCACCTGTACATACTCACACATACTTACCTACATCCCCCATTGGCCTTCGGTCCAATTCTCCAGTAGAAATCCACAGTAACTGTAAAGCATAAATACATATTCTCCTATTCCAGTGTACATCATTTCACTTTGTTCCATGTAGGCATTCATGGTCTTCAGGGAAAATTAGTTCTGTGCAACCAGCGGGCCTGTACGGTCACTGCTACCAGAATATCCGGTAACCGGGCACTGATCCTATTGATAATAATGGGGGAGCGTTGATTGGCTAAGAAAAGCGAGCCTCCAGCTTTCTCAGCCAATAAGTGATCCCCTCATTAACGTCAATAGTGGGACCTACTGCTGCATAGTGGGAATGGCAATAGTGGGACCTACCTATGGTGGCTTCAGGATGTATTTAAAAAATGGCAGTTAGGAGATGGTTGGCTGGTACTTTAACTCTCTGCAAGGCTTATTACATATACCCTATTACCTCCAAAATGTCCCCTACCAAAATATACTCATTAACTATAGATGACTGTTAATTACTGAATGCATTATACATCGGACATATTTAATTACAAGTATAATCTCCAGCATTTCTATTTATATTAGAACCCTTATCACTTGTAGAATTAAATAACTAATCAGCAATGTATGTGTAACTCTAATATTTACCATTAATATGCCTGGATTAAGTTCAATTAAATTCTGGGAAAATGGATTTTTAGCAGTAAATAGAAAAATTCTCTGAAACACCCATAACCTCACAGCGATCGGAACGGAATGAAGAGATTCTATACTTTTGATTAACTTTAATGCTTGCTGAATCATAGGAATATTTGTCATTCTTTAAATGCAAACTTTCATGATAAATGTAACTACATTACTGGTCAAAATGTCATTAATAACAATATCTAAGGATTTTTACAAGCAAAGGCTGGAGGCATCGATTATCAGGGTAAATTGCCGTCGAAGTTATACACCTGTAATTCATATTTATATAGTCAGTCTATATTAAAACAACACACAGTGTCTCTGTGTTTGCAATGAAATTCTATTAACTAAACTATTATATTATATCTATATAATAAGTTGAAGAATCTGTGTGCGTGTGTGTGTGTGTGCGTGTCCGTCGCATTGCGGACACACCGTGGCACTCAGAGACACCAAATTCAGCAACAAGATACCTCTGGACCCGGTGGTGTGCACCTCGAAGCCGTTTTTGGGAAATTTCACTTAGAAATTAAAAAAAAAAACACCAAGTTTTAATTTACCTTCATTGATGTTCTGGGGAAAAGATCGATGATCTGGGAAACCGTTTGCAAAGGAACAACTCCACCCCGGATTTCATTGCTGTCATTGAGTATGAATGACACATTCTAACATTATGGTGAAGGCTTTAAACAATTAGGAAATAATTGAGGATATACATAGACCACACAACACACACACATACACATTGTACACGCACACACACACACACACACAGTACACCACATACGCACACACAGCACACAACACACATTTATACGTAGAGCACCTCACACACTTACACATTGGACAGATACACACACACACAACACACCACATGCAGTACAATACAAATCCATACACACTACAACACACACCCAAAAACAGTACAACAAACACACAGAACACACACACTTAAACATTGCCAGGATACGCAAAGCACACTACACACACATATATAGGTAGCACACATCACAAACTTACACATTTGTCAGATACACACAACACAACACTCACAGTACAACACACACCCACATTCACTACAACACACACCCAAAAACAGTACAATACACAAAACACACACTTAAACATTGCACAGATACACACAGCACACTACACACACACAGATTTATACATAGCACACCTTACGCACTTACACATAGGGCAGATACACACAACACACACACATAACATACCTCTAACAGCACAACACACACCCACATTCACCACACACACTTAAAACACAGTACGACACACACAAAACACACACTTAAACATTACACAGATACACAAAGACACAACACACACATACTGTATATACGTAGCACACCTCATACACTTACGCATTGGACAGATACATACTGTACAATACAACACACACAACCACATACACTACAACACACACACAAAAACAGTACAACACACACAAACACACAGAACACATAAAAAATAATTTACCGTTTATTTAACCGTCTGTACCGGCAAATAAAAACTGTACCTAATGTACCGTTTCTACTTTGTTCCCCATATCCGTCTCTCCAGTCCTCCAGCCTGTCACTGCGCTCCCCGGCCAGTTGCACTGAGAAATCTTTGTCCTGGCCAATGCACCCATTGACCAATACAAAGTGGGTACACTGCACTCACCCTGTTAGTCAGTTGGATATCAGGCACTGCTCTGCCTTAAGGGTTTCCCAGACTCTTTTGGTTCATAGATAATGTTTGGTCGATGGGCATGAGCGCTGCATGTATTTGTTTGAATGTTATGAGTGTAAGAAGTTGAAGAATAAGACTGAGATGAAGATTTGTCACGTTATAGTGTACAATTTACTCAATAAATCGTGAAAAAAATATATGTACATAGAAGTACAGTACAATCAAGAAATGAAAGTAGGATTAAAAAATAAATTCTGATTCAAACTGATAATTGTTTGGATGGCGGTGGGTTGCGAAACAAATCTACAGGTGGAGGGGGTATGGATATTGTGGGCATAATTGGTGTTTGGTACACCTACAGGGGGTCCCCAGTTGATGAGAAATTCTCACTACAGTGTCACCGTAGGGGGATTTCCAATTGGGGTTCAGGTGGTCTTTTAGGGACCCCTTTACAATCCCGTTGGTCTCTTCTCCTGGAGCCTACGGTCTCCCTCAGTGATTGACTATCATTAAGGGAGACTGTAAGCTCAAGGAGAAGAGACCTACAGGATTGTAAAGGGTCCCTAAAAGACCATCTGGACCCCAATTGGGAATCCCCCTATGGTGACACTGTGACCGTGACACTGTAGTGAAAATCCCATCAATTGAGGGCCCCCTGTAGGTGTAACAAACACCAATTATGCCCACAATATCCATACCCTCACCTATAGATTTGTTTCACAACCCACCCCATCCAAACAATTATCAGTTTGAATCAGAACTTATTTTTTAATCCTACTTTCATTTCTTGATTGTACTTCTATGTACACTTACATTTTTTTCATGATTTATTGAGTAAATTGTACACTTTGTAACATGGCAATTCTTTTTCTCAGTCTTATTCTTCAACTTCTTAAACTCCAAACCTTATCAATGCATCCATTGATGATTGTGATGGCTGAATCAGTGGATTGGCCCGGCGGGTGTAAGGAAGAATTTGGCCCATTGCACCCATTCCGTGGTGCATTACAGTGGTGCGGATAGTGTGCGTTGCGTCATGACATCATGTGGCCAGGCCCCCGGACCTGCTCCCACACTCAGGGGCTGCCCCACTGTTTGGTAGAGATGCTTGGTGCATGTGCTTTACAGATCCCCATACCTCAGAGACTGCTGCAGGCAGGTTCGGTGAGGGGAGTGGCAGTGGCAGGGAGTAGTGAATTTTTTATTAATTATGGCGCGGTAAGTAACGCCCACACCGGACCCCACGCACTCAGCGCCTGTAATTACACACCCTAGAAACTGTACCATTGAAAGTATAGAAATTGAGGTGTGGACATGTCCCTTTCTGATTTTGTACCGATTTCGGTACTTATGTAATATCTGGACTCCCGTTTTTCTTATGAGACCGCGTCCCCTCGCGGGGCTCGCTGCGCTCACCACGCTTCGGGCACGGTGGCTCGCTGCGCTCGCCACACTATATAAAATCAACTCCATGCGTAGTTGGATAGTAGGGGTATGAAAAAATGGGGTGCATTTAACATGGGAGTCCAGATAATACATAAGTACCCCGATTTCTGACCCTCAGATGTTGGAGGATATGTCATACAGTAGGTGCTAAATCTAAGGAGTGGATGTGGAATTCATCAACACATACAAGTTTTCAACTCAGGAGCGTTGTGTTTTAAACAACAACACCACACCTGATTTCATTGCCATCATTGAGTATCAATGCAAACACATTCTAACATTATAGTGGAATCTATAACAAATTACAATCTTAGGTCTTTGTCACAGCATACTGTAAGATGACATTTTTCAGCAATTTTGGAAATAAAGAAACCCCAAGGTTTTCCCGGGCAACGCCGGGCGGGTCAGCTAGTATTAAATAAATGTAAAATCCCATTTTCAACCACCGATGTTATAATTTTTTTTTTATCAGGCTGGATAACAGAATATAAAACAAATTTCTATTTCAATATATATAAATGGGCATGTAAATATGTTTCAAAAACGGATATTCTTTACATCAGACATCACACAATTAATTGAATGTAGTAGACAGCGGTGTAGCTAGGTGCCATGGTGCCCGGAGCAAGGGCATATTTCGCGCCCCCCCCGGGGAATGAATTGGGGGCGTGGCTAACGTGTTGGCATGTTACATTTGAAATATATAAGACACTGTAATGGAATCTGCTGCGCTATATAAGACGCTGTAACAGAATCTGCTGCGCTATATAAGACGCTGTAACGGAATCTGCTGCGTTATACAAGACGCTGTAATGGAATCTGCTGCGCTATATAAGACACTGTAACGGAATCTGCTGCGCTATAAAAGATGCTGTAGCAGAATCTGCTGCGCTATATAAGACACTGTAACGGAATCTCCTGCGCTATATAAGACACTCTAACGGAATCTGCTGCGCTATATAAGACACTGTAACAGAATCTGCTGCGCTATATAAGACGCTGTAACGGAATCTGCTGCGCTAAATAGGACGCTGTAACGGAATCTGCTGCGCTATATAAGACGCTGTAGCGGAATCTGCTGCGGTATATAAGACGCTGTAACGGAATCTGCTGCGCTATATAAGACACTGTAACGGAATCTGCTGCGCTATATAAGACACTGTAACGGAATCTGCTGTGCTATATAAGACACTGTAACGGAATCTGCTGTGCTATATAAGACACTGTAATGGAATCTGCTGCGCTATATAAGACACTGTAACGAAATCGGCTGCACTATATAAGACACTGTAACGGAATCTGCTGCACTATATAAGACAAGGTAACGGAATCTGCTGCACTATATAAGACACTGTGGGCGAGATTCTCTATCACAGAAATGCGGTAAAAACACCGTTATCGGGTTTTTACCGCATTTCTGTATTCTCTAACCTCCCTCCGCAGTGTCACCGCTGCGGAGGGAATCGCCAGCAAAAGCTGCGCGGTTCCCTGCAGAAGCCTATGGGCTTCTTACCGCAGCGGTGTGTGAGGGATCCGTCACGGATCCCTCCCAGCATGCCCTGCGGCCGGCGCGTCAGTCTGCGCATGCGCAGACGGACTCCCGGGTCATAGACCCGGAATTCCAGCAATGGCGCCGCATCGCAAGGGGGGGGGGGGCGGAGCAGAGGAGAGGAGTACAGGACTGCAGCAGCATCACTTGTGGGAGAATTGGACTGCGGTAGACGAAGCGTGGGGCCATGGCGGCGCCGCTGGCAGGGAGAGCCCAGGGTCAGCATTTAAAAAACTTCAACTCCATAGTTGCGCCATTGTGTGCAGGGATCATTTGCGGAGGGGGGGCGGGCCGGCGGCGCCATTCGACCAATCGGCACCTGGAGCAAGAGCTCCGGTGGCTCCGCCCTCCCTACGCCTCTGGTAGTAGAACATCATTGGTGGGACAATCGGTGAGGAGAGGGCCCTTATTCAGAGCTGTTTGCAGATCTCGAATTGCAGTTATTGCTGGCATGGATCCCAGATGTAACAGCTGTGCGTCATGTGATCTGGGAACGCTGCGCTGATCTGAGAACGCATTGTGCTGGAGAAATGTGAAGATTTTACATATTTTAAGTATGTTATAATCTCTTAAATTCTGTATGAATACAAATCTTAAACATTTTGTTTTTAATTGTAATTTATAATTGTTATATTAAAATAATGCAGTAGATGAGCTTTTCAACATTTTTCTTCGACAGGAAAATGAGGGAAAACATCATGTTTAAAGTAAAAAGATTATAAAACAAACGCAAGTGTAGCAGGTGCGTAATAATGAGTTTCCTCCTCAGCGACTCACAAGTAGAAAGGTTTAACATAAAACATAGTATGAAGCCTCTTATCTTATTGAAATAGCAGTGGGGCAGATGTATCATGCTTCCCTTAACGTTAGTATTTTAACGTTTCCCACTTCTCCTGGCATAACGCTCAGGAGCAGGGACAGTTTTCACCCTTATGTATTATGTTTAAGTTAGTGAGTAACGCTAATCGTTAACTCACCTTTTTTTCTGTCGGTTTTTTTTTTGGCGTCTGCAAGATAACGCCTCTGGCCACACCTCCCCCTCCTCCCGGCAGCAGCTTCCCCGTCCCCCTGGTAGGCGGCATAATTAATCTTTAATTAAACAGAATAAAAAATGAAAGTTAAAAATCAACCCACCAGCTATTGGAGCTGGCAGGGAATCCGTGCGGCTTTGTGTGGAAGCCACGGCCAGAGGGGGTCCCTGCGGCAATGTGTATTAACACGGCGGGGTCCCTGCACTGCATTGAAAACTAACTAGCGCTATCCCCCGGGCGGCGCCGCGGGAAGCGCAGCTGGGTTTGAAACCACTTGCCACAAGATGATTGGCTGAATCTCAAGCCAATCATCTTGCGGCAAGTGTTTTCAAACACAGCTGCGCTTCCCGCGGCGCCGCCCGGGGCATAGCGCTAGTTAGTTCAAATGCAGTGCAGGGACCCCGCCGTGTTAATACCCATCGCCGCAGGGACCCTGCCGAGTTGACTGCTGCAGCTACCATCCCCCTGCTTTGGCTGGTGCTCCCCGTCACCCTGCCTCCGGTTGTAGCTCCCCGTCCTCTGGCCGCAATACCCACTTCCCCTTCTCCCGGCCATGGAGCTGCCGCCGCAGGTCCCACTGATGAAGCCACCGCAGGTCCCCTTCCTTCCCTCTGGAGCAGAAGACCTGCGGGATATGCTGCTTCCCCTCCGCCCCGGCAGCCGTCCCCCGTTCCTCCCGGCTGCTGTAGCCGCTTCCCCTACCCCCCTGCCCGCAGCATTCATCCCTGTCCCCCTGCTTATAAAGCTTTAATATAGGAAAAAAAACTGTTTAAAGCCACCACAACGCCAGCCCAGGGCTGGCGAACAGGACAGCGGGCTTTTACGTCTGGGAAGGCAATAATACATTGCCTGAGACGTAAAAGCAATAGCTAAAAGCCAGAGGACAGCGCCTGAATGTTAAGTTCAGGGCTGCCTCAGGGGGACGTTAAAAGCCCCTTTCATACATTCCATCAAAACGTAAAAAAGTCCTTTTACTAGCGTTAAGTGCTACTTAAGCACTTAACGCTGGTTAGTACATCTGCCTCAGTGTCTCATATGCGTCATGGGTGTTTGCAATGATGAAGCCCAGATTAGAACATGTAGTGCAGCATATTCTTAAAATTTGTTAAGAATTCATATGGTCACACATATACATACATACATATACATTGTGGGGTTTTCAATCCTGGACAAAATTTCCGACAGATAGATTCGGACAGTTAGAAACTCTATGGATCATTGATAAGGGCATCGGATATTCAAAGCTCCAGTGGCTGTTTTGGGCAATGCATATTCAATAAACAAAGATGAATTTGCATGAGGGAGTCCTTTACGAAAACGGACAGGATTAAATACTGATAGCCAATATTTCCGCCTGACCAGGATGGCTTCCTTCAAAATATAACACGTAAAAGACTGAGGTGATCTTTCAAATTTCTGGGATGGTATCAGCTCCAAATCTGACATAGTCTCCTCCCTGAGAAAAAGGGGGAGGGAAAGTAGAGAATTGGTGGGTGCACACTGCAGATAGCTGTCTCCTCCCTATCTGGTTGGTAAGCATATCCTCCTTCGGATTCAGTAAGAAATCCCAGCGGTCGGAATCGCGACGGTCGAAATACCGACGCCGGAATTCCAACTGCCGAAATACAGACAAGGATCGCCTCCTATTGCTATGCTTGGCACACTATTTTATTCTCCCTCTCCACCCATAGAGGGAGAAATTGCCGGCATTGCGGCAGTTGGGATTGCAGCAGTTGGGATTGTGGCAGTTGTGATTGCGGCATCAGTATTTTGACCGCCGGGATTCCAACCACTGGGAGTTTGACTTCATCCGCCACCTTCTTTCAGCCAACATGGTTTGATCAGTACTCTGATCTTTATCAAGGCATGGTGGTGGATGCCCAGGTAAGGATATTCATAACTAATGGGTCAGAATTTCTAATTACTGGGAGGAGCCACCGTCACTTACAACAAACCAGTAAAAAAAACTATTGTAAATGGAATGTAGCTACAACACTTCATTCTAATTGGTAGATCCTCCGTCTGTCTAATAAAATAAATAACGTGATAAAATAA
Source organism: Crinia signifera (assembly GCF_055691185.1). NCBI lineage: Eukaryota > Metazoa > Chordata > Amphibia > Anura > Myobatrachidae > Crinia > Crinia signifera. The sequence continues at coordinate 164,859,446 of NC_139223.1, read as the reverse complement.
TAAACTGCAAACTGCATATTCATTATGACCAACCCCACATGAAAGATACCTGAGATGCACTGAACATCCTAAAGAACATACAATGGGAGAGTTTCTATAAAATGACCACTGATGTCAACTCGCTGTGCACCGTAATAGATCATATTGTGGGAAGTGAGGCAGTTTTCTCTTTCTTGGAGGACAGAGAATATGAAAGAGAAGTACAGAAAATTTAAATAAAGGGTATATAATTTATTTTACATAACAATTTATTTTTCCATATTAAGGACCAGTTCTACTTGCAGAACATGGGAATCACAATGGGTACCAGGTTCACCCCAATCTATGCCAACATGTTTATGAGGATGTGGAAGACACAATACATGTGGCAGTGTGATCAGGTTTAGGCAGACCTGATGTCCTGGTCAATGCATATAGACATTATTTTGTATATATATATATATATATATATATATATATATATATATATATATATATATATATATATATATATATATATATATATATATATATTGGAAGAAGGGAGTCTATTTACTTCTTTAACTGCTGCCTGCATATTTCTAATATATATAGATTGGGAGTCACACAAATAAATTTTTCCTATAGTATCAGTATGTTTGCAGCTTTCCCCAGGGGGCCAGACCACGGCTCCAATATCTCAAATTGTATATGCAAAAGAACAAAAGAAGGAGAGGGAGCGCAAGATGAGCATACATTTTTAAGTAATTTACTCAAGTAAAAAACTCACACACATTGAAGTTAAAAGCAGTTTTCTTGCCTATAGTAGAATTAAAATCAGTGTCCTCAATAACACCACGCCGGTGGGGAAGACCGGGAGCAGCCATACAGCACCGCCGAATGCTCAGTGGACCAGGTTGTGCATAGATTGCGTAGGTTTTCAGAGGCCACACCCACCGCATTTCGTCACGGAAGGACTTTTGTCAGGGGGTGTCAATAGTAAGAATTTACAAAGACAAATAGAAATGTAAGAATTTGAATTTGGAATATTTCAGGAATGTCAGAACAAAAAAGTACAAGATTGTTTATATGAAACTGGCAAAAATAAGCCAGCTAGTACCAGTACAACAGATATAGTTTTTTGGGGTGCAGATAAACAATTGTTGGTACCAGGTTATACTCTTATGGGACCTACACACAGGGCTGACACATAGCTGTGTGCTCAGCGACACAACTGAGTGATAACAATGCTCAGAAAATCTTCCTATATGTAGGCCCCTTTAGAGGAGAGATACAGGAAGACCCAAAAACTGTTCCCATATGTGCAGAGGTGAAAAAACGTAAAGTGTAACTTTGCATAGCACTTTCAATAGGATGGGAGGTACATGTACTTATGCAGCACAGGGATGGTAGTCCCCACAGGAAATATGACTCTCCTCATATCTGTTATGGTGAGCACCAGGGTATTACTAGGGGGCACTGTTGCACATGCCCAGCAGTCCTTAAAGCTAAACCTTCACCAATAACAGCCGCCTTTCCATGGTGGACTAGATCCACCAATTACCAGGATGCCACCTGGTATTAACACAGACAAGGCTACTTCAGGAGGCTGGGCAAGACAAATAAAGGAATGGAGTCAGACTGGGATACAGGAGGAAGGACCAGACACACTAGACAAACAATTCACTATAGCACACTATTGTGTGTGACTGGCACTGGACCACTGTGGCGGATGGTGCACACTAGCGGCACTGTACAGTAAATGTTATAAGTACAGGGTAGTGGAACGCAATGGTTAAGTTGTTTAGTAATGACAGGGTTGCTCAGAGTAAACGAGATACCAGGTATAGACAGGAATGGTCTGGGTTTGTCAGGAGTTGTTGACAGAACACAGAGTATGTTCAAGATAAGGAAGTGTATAACCAGCATTGAGTCTAGGAAAAATTGGGTAATAAAGGATGCAGTATCCAATCAGGACAGCAAGGAATGGACAAACCTCCTGATAATAGGACTCACTACAGCTGGGCAACCAGACAAGGTAATGTCTGAATTATGTGACAGGTGGGACTGCACAGACCATGCAAATAGGAGTATTAAAATTGTTATCTTAATAAACCAGTGGATAATGAGGTAGTTACACTGTATCAGTTACCTTCTAAACCAATATGCAGTTACCCTTGGCAACCGCTACCTTATACGGAATATACAATGCAGGCACACGTTCACTTAAACGTGCAACTCAGATGCATCAGCATATGAGACTCTCAATGAGCTTTTATGAGCTGTACATATCTTTATACCCTGCGGTTTATCCTCGATACACCAACTATATCACTCGACATATGACTTTGTTACTATTAAAGCTGGTGCTGTGTCTGAGACACTGAAACAATTATGAAGAAATGATACATGTAAACACTGGTTCAATGGAGATCAGGGATCCGACCCCGTGTCCTAATGTATTGAAGTCCAAAGTGGTCACATGTGATTTTAAGGTAACAAAGTATTATAAACTATAGACGTATGCAGTACAGCTTATACCTTAAACACAAGTAATACTAAAAAAAGTACAAATGCAGGTACAGCTAACATATAACAACACATATAAGGAATAACAATTACTGTCAAAGGAAGCAGAGACCACGATCGGAAAAGTTTCCCCCAAGATCCTGGGCATGTGTTCTATCAGATCACATCTGGCTGCAGTGATCCCGGGACCAGACTTTTAAAGCAAGGGGGAGTGGGGTCAAACTAGATTATGATTGGATAGGGAAAAGGGGCTCGGCATCTCTTCATTGGTCCTCCACACTAAGGGTACAACTTCCTGTTCATGGGAGTCTCGTCCGAGCATGCTTGTTCTTCGTCCTTGAGATGGGGGGAAACTGGGAACTTGTTCTAGCTGGAATTATAATCCTTTGTCTATTACTCACATTGGTTCATTAGATAACCGACTAGGTATCTCTAAGGTCATGTACAGTGATTGTTTCACTATACTGACCTTATGACTGTTGACGGCAATTGTAACAAGTTTAATCAAAACTTAAGTCTGGATTTACTCGGGGGGGGGTTTCACACACACACACAGAAATAAACAAGAGGGGACATATCATTAAGAATTAACCATTAATGTTTCATGTCCGTCCTTGGTCGTTACGTTTAAGCTACTGAGACACAATTGGCATACTAGAATTGTGTAGAGGACGGTCGTAATACCTTAATGGCATAGAGGTGCAATTTCGTTTTCCACAGGAGTCAGGCTGCAGTTACACAGACCAGCCAGAGGCAGCTTGTAACAATATAAAAAACAGATGAGAACAATATGTGAAAAGATAGTCTATTCCTAAGATCAACTCAAGGGTTCTCATCTGAACATTTTCCCAGACAATGTGACAGTAGTACAGTAGTTTATTTGTATCATCAAGGTAGAACCAAAATCAGGATTCTTATAGACAAAATAAAGAATATCATGACATGAGCAGAGACATTTCAAGGTGACAGGTTTTGTTAGCTGAAAGCAGATTCGACTGGAACAAAGCTGGAAATGGGTTACTGTGCTTCCTAAGTGTAACATGGCTGAATTTGTTGCTAATAAAACAAGAAGAACAAAAGAAGACACAAACCACATAAAAAAATAGTTTTCTGAAAAAATGTGGGTACTGCTACACCAGTTATGTTGGCTGCTACTTAACTGCCATGTATGGATATTCGGCGAGGAAGTACCCCACCCTCTTGTGTCCATACCACCCTCCTGTGTCCATGCCACCATCTGTTACCTATAGTAAAGTTGTGGAGAGTGAACTTGAGCAGAATGAGCCACCGAGCCCGAAGCGTGGCGAGTGAATGGGCTCAATGGTGCTACGTAAGTTCCGTAGTGTAAGCGGTGCAAACAAAGATGAGGAAGTACCAAAATGTATATAAAAAGCCAAGTAGTCATCTGTGAGAATTTGTTTAAATTAAAACTAAAAGTAAAAATCAATGGATATACGCTCTCCATAGTCGGCAATGGATAGAAGCTGTTTGAATAATTGTTATTGAATGATCGGTGTAAATTTGTATCCTTTTAAATTATGCCCGATGGCAACACTTTTGCAAATGCTTGTTTCCTTATTTGATATAAATGATCCAGCGGCTGTTTATCAAAGTACCAGGTAGAATGTAGCCATATGGTGCTCACCTGCTATACTTGGGATTCAACTAAACTATGATGTCCTCATGGTAATATGCCAACACCAATGATAATTATATTGTGATGTTTCGCTACATTGTTTTATATTGAACTAGCTGACCCGCCCGGCGTTGCCCGGGAAAACCTTGGGGTTTCTTTATTTCCAAAATTGCTGAAAAATGTCATCTTACAGTATGCTGTGACAAAGACCTAAGATTGTAATTTGTTATAGATTCCACTATAATGTTAGAATGTGTTTGCATTGATACTCAATGATGGCAATGAAATCAGGTGTGGTGTTGTTGTTTAAAACACAACGCTCCTGAGTTGAAAACTTGTATGTGTTGATGAATTCCACATCCACTCCTTAGATTTAGCACCTACTGTATGACATATCCTCCAACATCTGAGGGTCAGAAATCGGGGTACTTATGTATTATCTGGACTCCCATGTTAAATGCACCCCATTTTTTCATACCCCTACTATCCAACTACGCATGGAGTTGATTTTATATAGTGTGGCGAGCGCAGCGAGCCACCGTGCCCGAAGCGTGGTGAGCGCAGCGAGCCCCGCGAGGGGACGCGGTCTCATAAGAAAAACGGGAGTCCAGATATTACATAAGTACCGAAATCGGTACAAAATCAGAAAGGGACATGTCCACACCTCAATTTCTATACTTTCAATGGTACAGTTTCTAGGGTGTGTAATTACAGGCGCTGAGTGCGTGGGGTCCGGTGTGGGCGTTACTTACCGCGCCATAATTAATAAAAAATTCACTACTCCCTGCCACTGCCACTCCCCTCACCGAACCTGCCTGCAGCAGTCTCTGAGGTATGGGGATCTGTAAAGCACATGCACCAAGCATCTCTACCAAACAGTGGGGCAGCCCCTGAGTGTGGGAGCAGGTCCGGGGGCCTGGCCACATGATGTCATGACGCAACGCACACTATCCGCACCACTGTAATGCACCACGGAATGGGTGCAATGGGCCAAATTCTTCCTTACACCCGCCGGGCCAATCCACTGATTCAGCCATCACAATCATCAATGGATGCATTGATAAGGTTTGGAGTTTAAGAAGTTGAAGAATAAGACTGAGAAAAAGAATTGCCATGTTACAAAGTGTACAATTTACTCAATAAATCATGAAAAAAATGTAAGTGTACATAGAAGTACAATCAAGAAATGAAAGTAGGATTAAAAAATAAGTTCTGATTCAAACTGATAATTGTTTGGATGGGGTGGGTTGTGAAACAAATCTATAGGTGAGGGTATGGATATTGTGGGCATAATTGGTGTTTGTTACACCTACAGGGGGCCCTCAATTGATGGGATTTTCACTACAGTGTCACGGTCACAGTGTCACCATAGGGGGATTCCCAATTGGGGTCCAGATGGTCTTTTAGGGACCCTTTACAATCCTGTAGGTCTCTTCTCCTTGAGCTTACAGTCTCCCTTAATGATAGTCAATCACTGAGGGAGACCGTAGGTTCCAGGAGAAGAGACCAACGGGATTGTAAAGGGGTCCCTAAAAGACCACCTGAACCCCAATTGGAAATCCCCCTACGGTGACACTGTAGTGAGAATTTCTCATCAACTGGGGACCCCCTGTAGGTGTACCAAACACCAATTATGCCCACAATATCCATACCCCCTCCACCTGTAGATTTGTTTCGCAACCCACCGCCATCCAAACAATTATCAGTTTGAATCAGAATTTATTTTTTAATCCTACTTTCATTTCTTGATTGTACTGTACTTCTATGTACATATATTTTTTTCACGATTTATTGAGTAAATTGTACACTATAACGTGACAAATCTTCATCTCAGTCTTATTCTTCAACTTCTTACACTCATAACATTCAAACAAATACATGCAGCGCTCATGCCCATCGACCAAACATTATCTATGAACCAAAAGAGTCTGGGAAACCCTTAAGGCAGAGCAGTGCCTGATATCCAACTGACTAACAGGGTGAGTGCAGTGTACCCACTTTGTATTGGTCAATGGGTGCATTGGCCAGGACAAAGATTTCTCAGTGCAACTGGCCGGGGAGCGCAGTGACAGGCTGGAGGACTGGAGAGACGGATATGGGGAACAAAGTAGAAACGGTACATTAGGTACAGTTTTTATTTGCCGGTACAGACGGTTAAATAAACGGTAAATTATTTTTTATGTGTTCTGTGTGTTTGTGTGTGTTGTACTGTTTTTGTGTGTGTGTTGTAGTGTATGTGGTTGTGTGTGTTGTATTGTACAGTATGTATCTGTCCAATGCGTAAGTGTATGAGGTGTGCTACGTATATACAGTATGTGTGTGTTGTGTCTTTGTGTATCTGTGTAATGTTTAAGTGTGTGTTTTGTGTGTGTCGTACTGTGTTTTAAGTGTGTGTGGTGAATGTGGGTGTGTGTTGTGCTGTTAGAGGTATGTTATGTGTGTGTGTTGTGTGTATCTGCCCTATGTGTAAGTGCGTAAGGTGTGCTATGTATAAATCTGTGTGTGTGTAGTGTGCTGTGTGTATCTGTGCAATGTTTAAGTGTGTGTTTTGTGTATTGTACTGTTTTTGGGTGTGTGTTGTAGTGAATGTGGGTGTGTGTTGTACTGTGAGTGTTGTGTTGTGTGTATCTGACAAATGTGTAAGTTTGTGATGTGTGCTACCTATATATGTGTGTGTAGTGTGCTTTGCGTATCCTGGCAATGTTTAAGTGTGTGTGTTCTGTGTGTTTGTTGTACTGTTTTTGGGTGTGTGTTGTAGTGTGTATGGATTTGTATTGTACTGCATGTGGTGTGTTGTGTGTGTGTGTATCTGTCCAATGTGTAAGTGTGTGAGGTGCTCTACGTATAAATGTGTGTTGTGTGCTGTGTGTGCGTATGTGGTGTACTGTGTGTGTGTGTGTGTGTGTGTGTGTGCGTGTACAATGTGTATGTGTGTGTGTTGTGTGGTCTATGTATATCCTCAATTATTTCCTAATTGTTTAAAGCCTTCACCATAATGTTAGAATGTGTCATTCATACTCAATAAAAGCAATGAAATCCGGTGTGGAGTTGTTCCTTTGCAAACGGTTTCCCAGATCATCGATCTTTTCCCCAGAACATCAATGAAGGTAAATTAAAACTTGGTGTTTTTTTTTTAATTTCTAAGTGAAATTTCCCAAAAACGGCTTCGAGGTGCACACCACCGGGTCCAGAGGTATCTTGTTGCTGAATTTGGTGTCTCTGACTGCCACCGTGTGTCCGCAATGCGACGGACACGCACACACACACACACGCACACAGATTCTTCAACTTATTATATAGATGTCCAGTATTAATTTTCCATTTTAATTATTAATTTCATGTTTTATGGAATTCCATAATTACAGCTAATTACAGCTATTTAACACAATAAAATATTTTGTAAAGGATACCGTTCTCACTACAACAATTTTTTTCAGCCTGCGCTGGTACACCATTGTTTGTTTTTTAGAATGTAGCCATACACTCACTGAAGTTGTGTATATAAATAGGTTTTTTAGTTAAGGGAACACAGAGAACAAAGTTCTTTATCAAGAGGATATGTTCACAATACAACTATGCGGGGACTAAATCCAAGCGGGCTCGGCTAAGGTGCCGGAGACCGCTCATTGAGTATACTACTAGAATGGAAGATATAGGAAGAATATCTAATTTGAAGATTCTGTCCTCAAAAGAATTTGTCCACAAACAAGGAAATTTGTCGCTCCCTGGGATCTAAATTCAGTTTTGATTGCGCTAATGCAACTCTGAATTATGTGACCTGGTGGATTTTCTAATTGCAATCACATCAGCCAGGAGAGTACTCGCGGGATTGAACACGGGTTCAAACTGCCTCGCGGAGCAGTGTAAACGAGGAACCCTGGCCGATGTTATTTTGGTTCACTCCTTCTGGCAAATTCCTTCTTAGATGAACAAAACCATGTGCACTGCAGCTGTGGCAGATGTAACGTGTGCATAGAGAATCTGATTTGGGTGGGGTTTTACTACAAAGTGAGATCTATATTGCAGTATAAAAATAAAGCAGTCAGTATTTTCCCTGCACAGAAACAAAATAACTCACCCATATCTAATTCTCTCTGCCCATTTTACATCTGCCCCAATGCAGTGCACATGATTTTGTCCACCGAAGAAGAAATTTGCCAGAAGTAGTGAACCAAAATAAGCCCCATAATGCTTTTAAAAATGTTGGACCCCCACTTATCATGTGCTTTAAGGGGCATTAAATAACTACATTCAGATACCTGAGTCACTGTTTGTTGGACCTCTAGATATTCTGTTTAGGTACATCCCACCATAAGGACTGCCATGGAGCCTTTACATTGAAACACACCTTCTCCTTTATTGTGTTTTCACACAGAGAAAAAGGTACTCTTTACCTAGCATGGCGCCCATCGCGGCCATCGCGGGCATTAAATGCACTAAAAAATCGGGTGCGACGCGACCGACGCGATGCCCGCGATTTCCCATAGGGAACAATGTTAAATGTCTCAATTGACCCGATTTTTCTGTTCAATGCCTCAATTGACCCGATTTTTCCATAGGAAACAATGTTAAATGGCCTACAGAGGCCAAATAGGCACCCTAAAGTGTGAAATGGCCCCCACAATTATTAACGCCACCCCACGATCAACGTGAACCCGAAGCGTGGCGAGCGCAGCGAGCCCGCGAGGGTCGGCGGTACGCGTCCTACGACCTTTTCATACCCCCACTATCCACGTCGGCGTGGAGTTGAGAATAGAATAGTGTGGCGAGCGCAGCGAGCCACCGAGCCCGAAGCGTGGCGAGCGGACGCGGATACCTGTGAAGCCCGCGAAGGGACGCGTTTACCTGTGAAGGTATCCGCGTCCCCTCGCGGGGCTCGCTGCGTTTGCCACGCTTCGGGCTCGCCACACTATTCTATTCTCAACTCCACACCGACGTGGATAGTGGGGGTATGAAAAGGTCATAGGACGCTTACCGCCGCCCCTCGCGGGCTCGCTGCGCTCGCCACGCATTGGGTTGACGTTGATCGTGGGGTGGCGTTAACAATTGTGGGGGCCATTTCACACTTCAGGGTGGCTATTTGGCCTCTGTGGGCCATTTAACATTGTTTCCTATGGAAAAATCGGGTCAATTGAGGCATTGAACAGTTAAATCGGGTCAATTGAGAAATTTAACATTGTTCCCTATGGGAAATCGCGGGCATCGCGTTGGTCGCGTCGCACCCGATTTTTAGTGCATTTAATGCCCTCGATGCCCGTGATTTTTTTACCTGCGATGCCCACGATCAAAATCGTGGGCGCCGTGCTAGGTAAAGAGTACCGATAAAAATAATGGAAGACCCTCAAAAGACACAAGGGATCAGGAGGAGCCAACTTATCTACACTAAGTGGGAGGTGCCTGTGGAACAAATCTTCTGTCTGGCTCTAGGGGATTGGATTACTAACACACCATAATTCCAAGTGATTCTGTGGAGCATTTCAGAGAAACTGGAATATTAGCTACACCATATATGTCTAGTGTCCTTTTGTGTATCTCCAAAACACTGCCATCTGTTTGCAGCGAGTAAAACTACATCTCTTTCTCTCTCACATATGCACAAACACAGAGGCAATCACAAGGTAGCAGACTAGCTTTAAAAGCTTTTGCTTTGAGCGTGCTTACTGGTTATTTTTTAAAATTTATTTTTAAGATTAATTTGATATTTATTCAAATTGTCACATATTTAGGGTTTGGATGGAACCATATAAATATATTGGCTGCATCCACCCTGGAACAATTAAAACATTTTTGGGATGGTACAGTATTGTAATGGTCTAACAAAGTTGCTTCGTACACATTTATGTTAGCAATATGAATCCACATTAAAGATTGCCATTTAAATCTGACATTTAAATTAGAGTCTGAGATAGTGGAATTTTATATTTAATAATTCAGAAAGCTAATACGGCGCTATCATCACTGAGAGTTTTAAAAGATCCAAACCAGTCTCTAAAAGCTCCAATTTATTATTCTAGATGACATTTCAACAAATGGAAAAACTTATCCCATTAATTCACCAGCATAAATTTAAAAGTGCAAATATTGTCAAGATTATGAGAAGGAAAGTAAACTTAACTTTAAATAATAATAAAAAAGCCTAACGAACACAGAAGCAACAAATCTATGATGTGAAGTGCCGCGAGTGACCACTAGAGACTCAATGGACCAAATTACTTCTTTGTGTAGTAAAATATGTCATAACAGAAATTGAAAGCAATTTTTGCAGGGACTCTGATTTGTTTTAAACTTCCTGGATATGGATAGAGGGAGCTGGGAAGAAAAACTGAAGGTAGTAGCAGATTGGGACTGGGGATGGGGCTAAAAACACAGCTCAAAGTACCATCTCCTTGCATGCCGCAGAAGGGGAGAGAAATTATTTGATGGTCACCTATTATCAAAAGATTTATATCCCCTTCAGAAATAACAGTCAGTCTATACTAACTTTTATATCTTTTGGTGTCCGCCAATAAGAGAGGGTCAGCTGCACACCGCCGGCAGACATCGGGCCGCCTTTGTTCCCAGGGCATCCCCCAACGTTTTCATCTTGGATGCCTATAAAACGCTGCTCCAGATGCATAGGACCACGCATCACATTGGACCTGGTGTCAATCACGTGCAACTCGAACGCTTTTATGCGACTGATCACCGCCATCGCATGACAATAGCTGAAATTCCATGTGAATCGACCAAGTGTATGGGTGCCTTTACTCTCTCCATCATACTTATTTAAGGCAGTCGTTCCCAAACTGTGTGCCGTGGCTCCCTGGGGTGCCTTGGGACACTTGCAGGGGTGCCCCGGGTTGGTGGTCCTGAACCAATTCAAATGATTTATGGTCAATTATTTATGGACAAAACCAGTGCTGGTGGCTGCCAATCATAGAATATGGACAAACAGAAGCAAATTCTGCCCGTCACCACATAACTCACCCTAAGAAGCACATATAAACACAATCTACATAATGTTATATATAGATATATTTATATATTTTTGGGCCTAGGGGTGCCGTGGAAAAATTCTGATACTCTAGGATGCTGTGATTCGAAAAAGATTGAAAACCCCTGTCAGGATTCTGACTGGTGGCAGGATTACAGAGCTGGTCTTCTGACCACTGGCATTCAATGTTTCGGGATGTCCACCGAAACCATTTTTTTTTTTATATGAACTAGACTCAGGACAATCATTAAAGTATTCAAAAATGTACAAAGGCCATATCATTTCTCAGTAACTACCGTATATACTCGAGTATAAGTCGACCCGAATATAAACCGAGGCACCTAATTTTACAACAAAAAAACTGGGAAAACTTATTGACTCAAGTGGGACCCTCACTCCAGTATAAGCCGAGGGGGGCTTTTTCAGAATAAAAAATGTTCTGAAAAAGTAGGCTTATACTCGAGTATATATGGTATGTTTACCAAACTTTCTGATAACCTCTCATTAAATTAAATTATTCAGCAATGCAGAGTCTAATGAGAAAACCTGCTGCCCCTCTCCTCACTGCCCCCAGAATGCCCGTCCGTCTCACCTCTATGCCCCCAGCCGACACAATAAAGGCCTCACCGGGCTGTAAAAACATGTTTTCAAAAGTAAACAGTAAAGATATGCAGAAAAACAAGAACAGTGTTTAAAGCACCACATGTGATTAATAATCTGGAACAGTCAAATATATTTGTCCTAACGGTATTTGTACGTATAATTCAGCCACGGGTGACTCATATCACAGCTGGCTTTGATTGATTAAACGTTTCCTAGCTGCCCGTTATTTTGATTCACAGCGTGAGTTGATTTCTACCATTCAGAATGTCTCTTATAAATTCTGAAATAATTACACGTTATATGAATGAAAAGAAAATTTCGCTATGGGACACAATCTTGGATACACTTCATATGTGACATAGGGGGATAAGTAAGGCACAGAAATGGGTTAAGCTAGGCTTTGTGCTTTGTTGGGCACAGATTCAGTTTGCCTCCCGCACCCCTAGATTTCCTTGGAATGCTTGAATACAGAGGTAACATTGTTACGATTAAATGTTTGTCAGGTACTGGCAAAACCCGTTCCGTTAAAGTGACAGTGTCTAATGCATTCAATCTTTACATTTATTTTTTTTTTAAATTTATTTAAATGTATTATTATTTTATATTTTATTTAAATGGAGCATTGATTCTCTACGTTGCTTCACCCACCACAGAGCATTGCAGTAACAGCCATATAATGAAATATCCCAACAGTTACGATTCCCGCGGGAACGTCCCAGTTTTCGGGGACACTCCCGCATTCCGCTCGGGTCCGACAGTGTACCATGGCAGGGGGGGGGGCTGTTGGGAGTCCCCCCTGTGAATAATTGCTGTGCGCATGCTATTCCCGCAGCCAGGGGGGGGGCTGGGGGATGGTTAAAGGTTCACAGAGCCTCTGGGCCATGCCCCCACAGTGGCAAAACGAGGGCATGGCCTCATGGGAGGATGTGCGTATAGGCCACACCCCTTTCCAGATAGCCACACCCCTTAATTTTTGACTTCGTGCCTGTGTCCCTCTTTAAAGGACTTCAAAGTTGGGAGGTATGTGCAATGTCATGCCTGTGGTCAGATATTGGCCGGAAGTAACCACGGGCGTTGGGGCTGACTGGTGTACAAACTGAGGTGCCTTGATGAGGCTACTGCACATTACCAGGAGGCACCAGGACAGTTAGTCTAGAGGAGACCAGAGACGTAAAAAGCACAAGTCTTTATTAAGCCCATTGATGATACAAGGTAGATAACTTGTCAGACTTGGTAAATGGTATCACAATGGCAATAATCACAGATAGGGGTTCGGGTACCATTGGGCAGCGGCGGCTCGTACCTTATTGGGGGAAGGGGGCTGCTTCTGGCCACAGCGTGGGTGCCCCCCTCCCCCTGTCGCCGCTGCTGCCTCCTCTTCCGTCCCGGCGCCTGTGCTGTGATGAGTGACAGGCGCCGGGACTGGCACATGTGCAGTACACACGTGTACTGCGCATGCAGCCAACTTCTATGGGCTGCTTGGGCAACAGCCCATAGAAGCAATCTTGATCCCGGCGCCTGTACAATGTAGCGCGTGACCAGCGCGTGTGCAGTACCTATATAGGTACTGCACATGCGCCTCTGCAGTTTTTGCACGGCAGCCCACACAAAGGCGTCACACCTCCCAATGGGACTGCCTTTGTGACTGGCAGGTCGGACTTCCAAATGGAAGTCACTACCAGTCACAGTGAAGCCAGAGCAGTCTGACAGACTTCATCTGGCTTCACTACAGTGGCAGATTTTACCGGGGGTGGGGGGGGGGCTGTAGCCAGTGTTCCCTCTAAGCTGTGCGCACGTGCGCGCGCACACACCTTGACGAGCGTGCGCACAGACATTACAACTGAGCGCACAAAGCAGCAGTGGTCCCTTTTTTGCAGTTGTGGACTCAATTAATGTGTGTTTCACCCATTAACTACATTGTGTACTGTATTTTGAATGTTGAAATGTTTAATATCATTTTGAAGTAAAGTTAACACAAATGCTGAACGTCATTTTCCAGTTATATATAAGTGACGCACAAAAATTTAAATTTCATTCCAAAGTTGCACAGCCAAAATCTTTAGCCGCACACAGCCTTCGTAAAATTAGAGGGAACATTGGCTGTAGCCCTGCAGCCCATAGGTAAAAACCACCACTGCTATTGGGTAATGCAAGAGGATAATAAATGCAGTGCATGAAAGCTGATTAGGATACAGTATACTGGGTGGCAGCTGTAGCAATGCTTGCACACTGGTGAAGTCCAAACAACAATACAACAGTAAGTATAACTGATAACTGGGGCAGTGTAGAACACAGATGGAGTCCAGATAGCTTATGTAACGTTAGGAACTGCAATATGATGGTGGAGGAGAAGTGTTACTGACCCTTTCTGACTTGAGAGACGCTGTTGGTGCTGTGTCCAGATAATAATGCACCGATGGTGAGTATCGATGGTAAAACACCAATGGAGCTGGATACCGATGGTGGAACACAGATGGAGCTGGATATTGATGGTGAGTATCGATGGCGGAACGCCGATGGAGCCAGGCAAGACTCGCGCTGGACTACTCAGGTCCTGGAGTAGGATGGGAACCTCTGGATAATGGCATCTGGAAGCAGCTTAGAGACACAGAGGGTCAAATGTACTAAGCTTGAAATGTGATTAGAATGGAGAGTGATAAACCAACAGCAAATCAGCTCCTACCCAGGGCCGGTGCAAGGCACCGGAGTGCCCCAGGCGAGTCAGGGTGGGGGTGCCCCGGTGGGGGCGGGGGCCAACCTGTTGCGCCATCTGGGGAGTGGGCAGGGTGGTCCATGCTGGCGTCTGAAAGGAGCCTGAAGTGGTGTCCTTGCCGCGCGGGTAACTGCGGAGCTTTGTATAAAGCTGGCGGCGGGGGGGCCCTGCAGTGAATATGAAATAACTAGCGCTATGCGGCAGCGCGGGAAGCGCTTCTGTTTTGAAAACACTGGCCACACGCTGATTGGCTGAATCTCAGCCAATCAGCGTGCGGCTAGTGTTTTCAAACCCGGCAGCGCTTCCCGCACCGCTGCATAGCCCGGCAGATAGCGCTAGTTATTTCTTATTCACTGCAGGGACCCCCCACCGCCGCCAGCTTTATACACAGCGCCACATTTACCCAACATTCTAGTCTCCCATGTTACCCATGTTAAAGGATTCAAATAATGACCTTGTGCTTCTGGAAATGTCGCAGATCTGATATGGCAGATAATATATATATATATAAATTTTCATAGATGCGGCACTCCCAAATGTTGCTTATCACAACTGGTTACATAACCCAGTGCCCTCCGTGTAGTACACCTTGCAGGTGCTGTATGCAGACACGTGGAGACAGCGGCACTCGATCCAAAAATAAATAACGACCAGGAGACCTTGGTTAGGTGTCCAACGTTTCAAACCCCAGCAGTTTTTTTTTTATCAAGGTGCAAAGTCTTTTGCATCTTGATAAAAAACCCGCTGGGGTTTGAATCGTTGGACACCTAACCAAGGTCTCCTGGTCGTTATTTATTTTTGGATCGAGTGCCGCCATCTCCACGTGTCAATTCAATTGCGTAGTACAAATATTAACCGTCACTACAAACACTCGGTATCTTGAATGAGGATTTCTTTGATTTGCACTCACAAACATATTCACTACAGCTGCGGTAATCTCTCGTTTTATTTGAATATTGATTCAATACTGTATGAATATCATATCATATTTTTGTCAAAAACATTAGTTGACACCGTAAAGCTGCACTGATTCTGGTTTACACGCAACGCCTCAAACTTAGCAGCGTTGCATGTGGAATAATCGCCGGCCGTCGCTTGCAGGTCCAAACCCCCCCCCCCCCCCCCACAAGCCAGGTTGCCCGTATTGCTGCAGATGGATGTTTTTGCAAAAAATCTCCATTCGAAGCCTAAAGGTCAACAATCGCCGACCATCGAATGATATGGAAGGTGCACGTATATCTAAGTGGCTCTCAGGTCAATTACATATGCGTACACACTCGACAGGAACTAGGCGTTCCGCTGACATCCGGTGATATCGGCTGACCGCTCCCCGCACCCACATCACCGGGCGATTTGCATGGGAACGCCCAGCATTCTCATGCGAAAGCCCATGAGTGGAACCCCCGGACCGGTGACCCACACCCCCCCATCTGCAGACTTGGTTGTGTGCACCCGACGAGCACTGGCCACACGCACTTGGCACATGCACACAAATGCGCATGTGCACAAATAAAACATCAGTCCTTTGTATGTGAACGCGGATGACCGAGCAAACCAGAATAACCCCCACAGACCATTCGTTGTAATGGGACAAGTTCCCATGTATCTATACTCCATCCTTGTAAATACTGTGTAGTTCTTATCTCTGACGAAGCCCGATATATGGGTGAAACATAATGTAATTTTTTTTGGTACTTATTTATTTATTTTTATTTTTTTTTTATTTTTTTAAATTCTTTTTATTCATTTTCAAAATTCAAAGAAAAAAACATATAAATACATATAAAAGACAGAAATACAAAGTACATCTAAAACATTACATACAAACATATACTTCTTCTCGTGCATAGCCAGTCAAAGGTTTATCTCTAGATTAGGTAGCATTAGATACAAATCCCAAGTCTCAAGCAAACACATCTATTAACGCTTTTTGCATCCTGTTTCTATCCGAGAGGTCCTTATTAAATTTTTCTTCCTCACCCCAATAAAAAAAAAAAAAAAAAAAAAAAAACAGCAAAAGAAACCCTAACCTAATGAGAATAGTGATACGGTGTTTTATACTTATCCATTTAGAATTTCCTAATCCCAACCTCCCATGCTTTATATTATCTTTGAGATCTACTTTATATTCAATTTTCCAGTGAATTCTCTAATTTATTCCGTGCCCTCCCCTGGTTAAAGAAAAAAAAAAAAAAAAAAAGAAAAAGGAAAGGGAGAAAACGTGCTTTAATCATACCCCAATTTGTACCATTCACCCCAGATCTCATAAAATTTAGTGACATTATTTCTTGTTATATATATATCTCTCTCGTGTTCTATCGTCGTGTTAACCAATTTAACCCACTCCTTGTACTTCGGACCCTCTTTCGCCAACCAGGATCTTGCGATAACTACTTTTGCTAGGGCGCAGAGGTTCACGGCTAATTGCCTCATATTTACACTTATTCTTGCTCCTGACCATATACCCAAGATACAGCTTGCAGGCTGGATCGAGTCACAAGGGATTCCCAACTTCTCTAGATCTTTACTGATCAGCCGCCAATAAGCATTTATCTTTTGACATTGCCAGATTAAATGATAAAAAGTGCACCCAAGTTCCTCACATTTAGGGCATTTGTCAATATAATTGTCAACAAATTTAGTCATTTTGTCAGGGGTCAGATATATTCGATGAATAAGGTTAAACTGAACCTGCTGAATTCTATTTGAGTTAGTTATTCTTTTAATCTGCTTTAATACTACTGTCCAGTTTTCCTCCCCTATTCCCGGTATCTCCCGGTCCCATTTGTCTTTTAACTCTGGAAGAAAATCTGTGTGGTGAAGCTCCATTAACATAGTATATAATTTAGACAGCTTTTTATTTTTACCGATGTCTCTAAGGGACCTTTTGATTGGTGATTCACGGATTTGGGCGTTGCTTTTGTCCACTATCGCTCTCAATACACTTCCTATTTGTAGGTATCTGAAGGACATGCTATTGGGCAACCCATATTCCTCCTGTAGCTGTTCAAACGTCTTAATCCCATTATGCCCGATAAATTGACCCATTGAATTTAACCCTATTTGACTCCAAGCTTTAAAACCTTGTTCCTTTCCCAGGCCCCGTGCTTCCCTAAAGGAATAAACGGAGGTTTCAGGATCTAGACCCTCAAAGGATGCCAGTTTATTAGCTTGCTTCCAAATTTTATAGGCTTGAATAATAAGCGGTGGCATGTCCCGCCCACAATCAGGTCTGAGTAATATTTGCAGTGGTGTGTAGCCAGGGGCTATTAGCTCAATTATTCCCCTAAGTCCTCTAGGTTCATCGTTTACACTGATCCAGTCAACTATATGAGCAAGTTGGGATGCCCAGTAATAAAATTTAAGATTGGGGAGGGACAGACCACCCTTCTCCCGCTTCCTGGTCAATGTGTCACTTTTAATTCTTTTCCTTTTATTACTCCAGATAAATGAACAAATGATACTATTCATCCTCCTGAATATGTCATTTGAAAGGTAAATCGGAGACTGGTGAACAATGTAAAGAAATTTTGGGAGTAAGACCATTTTAACTAAGTTGATCCGCCCTAGTAGATTCAAAGGAAGCTTCATCCATCCTTTACATTTTTTTTTAAATTCATCTATCAGAGGAACAACATTATCCTGATAGAAACTCTTAGGATCATTTGATACTACTATCCCTAAGTATTTAAACCTTTGGGACTCTAACATCTGGGTTTGGACCCTGTCCACCCTTCCATTCTGATGATTTATTCTCATATAATGTGATTTATTCCGGTTGACCGTTAGACCAGAGTACTGACCAAATTCCACCATTGCATCTACCACCCTAGGGAGGTTGTATTCCGGGTGTACCATCCCTACTAGCAGATCGTCTGCATAAAGGGAGACACAGTTATTTTCATCCGGCCTGAAATCCTCTCCCATCCCCAGGAGCCCCCGTATCTTACATGCAAGTGGTTCCACCGCTACTGCAAACAGCAGTGGGGACAGAGGGCAGCCCTGCCGGGTACCTCTTTCAAGTGGGAAGGAGTCCGATACGTACCCGTTAACCGCCACCCTTGCTGATGGTCTTTTATACAGCATAAAGACCCATTCTACAAATCTGTTATGACTGCTTCACACATTGATTCAGGCAGCCCCCCTTCATCACCCATTTTCTGAAATAACTGGCAGAGGTGCGGTGTAATGTACTTCCCAAATTTCTTATAAACGTCCCCCGGCAGCCGTCCAACCCTGGGGCTTTCCCATTGGCCAAGGATTTAACAGCGGCCTCTATTTCCCAAAGGGCAATTGGTACTTCCAGACTGTTTCTGGCGTCCTGAGAGAGTCTGGGCACTGTGATGGTTTCGACAAAGTTTAGTATGTTCCTTTCATCCGAGGGGTAAAGCCTAGATCTATAGACTTCTTTGAAATGTTTAACAAATACCTCCCCGATCTGCGCCGACTTATTAACTATCTCTCCCGTATCTGACATAATTCTGGCTACTCTGTTTGAGGGTCTGTCATTTTTGGCAAGCATGGCCAAAAATCTCCCAGCTTTGTCCCCGCTGGAATATAAAATATGGGAGTTCTTGAGGATTCGGTATCTGGCCATTTCCTGCAAGTGCTCTACCCAGTCCTTTTGCGCCCGAGCCCAGGCCCCTCTATCATCCTCATTCCTACCCAATACATATTTCTGCTCGAGATCCCTCATTCTTGCCTCCAATGTGAGTGCTTTATCTCTTACTGCCTTTTTCACCGTGGAGACTTTCTTGATTATATTTCCTCTAAAACAAGCTTTAAATGTGTCCCACACTATGTTTGCGTGAGATGTTCCCTCGTTTAGACCAAAGAACTTTTTAATTTCCTCTGCCATATCTCCAGTATCGTCCATCTTTTCCAGCCAGGTGGCTTGACACCTCCAGTAACGATAACCCCTCTCCTTTTCTGTATTTAGATGAACGAATACCGGAGAGTGGTCAGAGATACCTCGGGACTTATATCCTATCTCTATAACATCATTTAACACATTCTCCGAAGTAAAGACCATATCAATCCTTGAGAAAGAGTTGTTACTTGGGGAGTAACACGAATACTGTCTAGACAAAGGGTATTTCTCCCGCCACACATCCCTCCACCCAACTTCTCTAATAAAGTCCGCCAAGCCTGAGCTGGGTTGTAGAGACCTCTGTTTTTTACTCCATCTGTCGACCTCAGGATGCATCACTGCATTAAAATCGCCCAGACATATGACATTGCTGTCAGGGTGACGGGTGGAGTAGTCAACCGCTTGTTTAATAATAAAATATGTAAACGGGGGGGGAACATAGAGTGCCATTATGCAACATCGTATGGAGTTAACGTTGCAATCGAGAAAAACGTACCTCCCATCTTTATCCGCTTTAACCTCTATACATTCAAATGCAACCGTTTTCCTAATCAACACTGAGACGCCCCGGGAGGCAGATGTAAACGAAGAATGATAGGACCAACCTATCCAGGGGCGTCGCAGTGTCAATAGCCTGTCTCCACATAAATGGGTTTCTAACAGGCATATAATGTCAACCTCAATATCCTTACAGTACTTAAGCACTAAGGCCCTCTTCACCTTATCGTTCATGCCCCTCACATTCCAGGCAGCTATCTTAACCATACTCCCAAGATGTTACAGGATTTTCAAGCTTCAGGGGATCCTTAATATGTTCTGGCTGGCTCCTACACGTACAGAAAACACAAACACACATAACACATAACAAACACCCCCCCCCCTCCCCCCAACCTGTATAACTTGACCCATCAAGCATACCTAAGCCCGATCTACTCCCTCCCTATCTACCTCCTAATCTTCACCTTTAAACTAATAGAGGGTTTAAAACTATTAGGCCACAAGAACAAAAAAACCCCCGTCCGGCTCTCCAGTATATCTACTAGGTCTTTTGCAATAATTAATACATTTCCCATGCCCCTTCTTATCTTTAGGGACCGCAGGTAAAGCAAGGGGAGAAAGCATATTGCCTTCTCTCATCCCTTTGCTAACACACCTTCCCTTTTACTCGTTGTTACCCCCCTGTCCCCCAGAGTCAGTAAATATTCTGTTTGAACCCAGGATTCAAGGCCAGGTAATCGGTTTTATTCCACCGTGATCTGCTTTTTCCCTGGATAATTTAAATCTAGCCAATTGGCTGCGTCCTTCTCAGACAGGAAAAATTTTGCTGCTCCATTGCAGATGATTTTCAGTTTAGATGGATACATCATGGAGTATTGGAGCCCCAAGTCTTTAGTTTCACGGCGGCCAATATATCAGATGCAAAATCGGCTGATATATCGGCCAATCCGATGCAATCCAATGCGATTTTTAACCTGTTCATAACCCCGCTATCCACTATGCATGGAGTTGATTTTATATAGTGTGGCGAGCACAGTAATCGGCATCTGCTCGCCACGCTTCGGGCCCGGTGGCTCGCTGCGCTCGACACACTATATAAAATCAACTCCATGCATAGAGGATAGTGGGGTTATGAACAGGTAAAAAAATCGCATTGAATTGCATCGGATCGGCCGATATATCATCCAATATCGCATCCAATACATCGGCCGCCGTGAAACTAAACAGGTACCATACTTTTTTATATTTAAATTTTACGAGGTATCATTGGTTTTGTAATAGCCTCCGCAGAATGCAGAGTGGCTTGAAGACTCTGGGTAGCTTGGGGGTCTGTGGAGGCTCTTACTAGACAGATGCTGGGACCTGCAGATACTGAAGTTCCGTGGCTCCTGCTCCCAGGAGACAATTATTAAGGATGCTAGAGTGGACAGCAGCCATTTTGGGAGGGACATTTTAAATGGAAGAAGGAGCAACATGATCCCTGACAATGAGCAGGCAATGCAGTGGTGGCAGTGGCCCCTGACATCGAGCAGGCGGGGGGGGGGGGGGTGCAAAATATTTTTCTGGTGTACACTAACCCCCCTGAAACCTTCCTAGGATCCAGGGGTGGGTGGGCCGGCCCGGATTTGTCCGCTTTCCCCGCTGACCTGGCCGTTGCTTTCTCTCCCCTGGCCAGCTGCCAGGCATAAAGATGGCGGCCACGGAGCTGGAGCCCGGTGAGTTAAGCACCCCCCCCTGCAACCCACCCCCCTACAGCTGGCCCACCGCTGTCTCTCCCCTGGCTGGCAGGCATAAAGATGGCAACCTTGTCCTCCCTGCCACCTCCACCCAGCTATAGCTGCTGCAAGTGGACCGAAGCCCGGTGAGTGAGTGCACCCCCGGGCTGCCGAACCCAGCAGCACACTTCCAACCCCGTCCGGTGAACCCGACAGCACACATCCACCCCCCTGGCGGCCTCGACAGCACCCCCCTATACTCCCCACCCGGAGAATCCAACAGCAAACACACACACACCCCCGGCCGGCGACTACGATAGCCAAGCCCCCCCCTCTTCCCCGGGCTGCTGCTGTGGGATATCTCTCAGGCCGGTTATAGTCCCCAATCCACCCCTGCTAGGATCCAACTGGACTACCTCGCATTGGTTTTATCCCAAGCGGTGCCGGCCCCAGCCGGGGTATCCAAGTTGCACAGACTGCTGCTGAAACACCTGACCTTACTAATTACCTGGCTGCTGCCGGTGATTGGAAAGCCTGTGTTTAAATTCCTGTTAGCCCATTTCCTCCTGCCGGTGATAGTTTGTCAGCAGTTCCACTGCAGTGTTCCTATCGGCAACATCCCATCTTCAAAAGAACTCCCATCTTAGTACATATACCCCCAAATCTCTCTGCCCATTATCTGCCGCTCCTGCAAAGCAGCACAGTTTTACCAAGGGTCATATTGCTCATTTTTGTTATCGTCTCCGACCACTGAATCCGGCCCTTTTTATCCATTTTGCTGTATTTGAATTATTGTTTATATCCTGTGACTAATTCACTGGAAGAAAATAAGATATACAGTATACAGATAAGTCCTCTCACCCACTTTCACAGATCACTTTCCATTTTAATGCATTTGACAGTTGGATGCTTCCCTGTCATCAGTAAATGGGCTTGTATGTAATTAGCCTATAATAAGGCAATATGGAATTGTCGGCTTTTAACAGGATGTTTTGAAAATTTAAAACGTAAAATGTTAAAGTGAAACGTTAAAACCTGACAGATATAAAATCCCCGATAAATTCTTTGGGTGTGGTATATAACAGTAGGTCGGCAATTTCTAGATACATATGCTAATGCAGTCGTGTCGCACGTGCGGGGGGCGGACCACTGACATAATCGAATGTCGGCTGCCTGCCCAATTCCCTGCACTTCTTTGCTCATACGTACGAGTGGTCTTGGCCACTCTTACATATGGGTGCGCCTTCGCCATCATTGGGGGAGGTTCCCACTGGCATGCGAATGGATGATCATGTAAAACATCACCCTCGTATAATACTGTTGTATTATGTGCACGCTTTATGTAATCAAATTGGATCAATCAAAATTTAATAACATTGAATATGGATAGTCGGGGAGTTCCGCCTTTCTAAACACTCACACTATCAGGTAAGTTTTAAGGTGTATCACAATATCATCAAGTATGATCTCTTTAATCTGTACGGGTACTCCAATAAGAACGGGGATTCCCCCTTTCAATGTACTCACTCTTTGATGGTGTAAAATCAGCGTGTCAAAAAGATCTTTCTCCTGTGTACCAGGTGCCAAGGAAAACTCCACAAGTAAAACGAAAAGGGTCCTTTATTCACAATCAATCAGGTTAAAAAGCAGGCTGTGTTACCCTTCAAGGGCTGACTAGCATCTCAGGGGTCCAGATGGTATCGATCACGGGGCCCCGTAAGAAGTCCCTCTGAGTGCTGTCAGGTTACCCAAAAGAGTCCAGCTGTTGCTTATTCAAGTCACTGCCAACGCGTTTTGATCTCAACTGGAGATCTTTTTCAAGGACCTTGAAAAGGTCAGCCCTGGAAGGGTAACACAGCCTGCTTTTTAACCTGATTGATTGTGAATAAAGGACCCTTTTCGTTTTACTTGTGGAGTTTTCCTTGGCACCTGGTACACAGGAGAAAGACCATTTGACACGCTGATTTTACACCATCAAAGAGTGAGTACATGGAAAGGGGGAATCCCCGTTCTTATTGGAGTACCCGTACAGATTAAAGAGATCATACTTGATGATATTGTGATACACTTTAAAACTTACCTGATAGTGTGAGTGTTTAGAAAGGGGGAATTTCCCGACTATCCATATTCAATGTTATTAAATTTTGATTGATCCAATTTGATTACATAAAGCGTGCACATAATACAACAGTATTATACTAGGGCGGAGCTCTCTTTCTGTTTTTTTGTCTTTCATATTGCCACGACTGAGTGTCTCCGAGACACAACCCAGATACGGGCCTACAAACAGGGGAGTTATATCCATCTATAGCGCTAACCTATGGTTACATATGACACATTTTAAAAGATCCACAGATGGAGCTAATTAGCTCACTTGTGATTCTGTGAGGAGACCTGCAAAACATGCACTGTTGGTAGCTCTCGAGGACTAGGGTTGGCTAACCCAGAGTTAGATCAATGGTGTGTTTAGTATTATTTGCATTTTTGTGCATATAAACATATATACAGTCCGTGTAGTCCGGCACTCCTGTGCTGACAGGATCAGCTTTGCAGATACAGTACTTGCCCAGGTGCCCACTTGGAGGGTTTGTGACCCCCAATGTACATAGAATGAAGACAAGTGTCACTCCTGGTTAATCCTTATCCAGAAAAGTTGTGTGATTTTGCACCAGACCAGTGACACTCCAGCGTCTGTTTACAGAAGCAGTATATGTGTGTGACAATTACAAAACCATGGCCCTTATTCTGGTTGGTGCGGTCGAGCCGCATATGCGGCTCCGACCGCACCAGACGAATCCCCGCCCACCCTACGGATCGCCACGGCCGTCCGTACACGGACGGCTGGCGATCCGCATAAAAATGGTGGAGGCTACGCCTCCACCATGGTGGGAGCTGCCCCCTGCATTCGATGGTCGTCGACCATCGAAGGCAGGTCCGCACGCCGCGGCAGCTCCCGCAAGCTGAGACCACACGGACAATCGTCCGTGTGGTAGCTTGTATGGGGGCTGAAAGCTGACATCCGGCGACGTCAGCTTTCCGCCCCCATGAGTTGCGTCATGCCCTCATTAGCATGCGTACGCCCCGCGTTTGCATGGGAACGCCCATGAAACGCGGGGCGTATACATAGGGAAATGAGGGCATGAAGCCCCTCACTCCCCTATACGCCCCCTTTGCGGCGTAGTAAATTTATGTGCGGCGAATTCGCCTGCACATGCGCAGAT
Organism: Crinia signifera; assembly: GCF_055691185.1. Taxonomy (NCBI): domain Eukaryota; kingdom Metazoa; phylum Chordata; class Amphibia; order Anura; family Myobatrachidae; genus Crinia; species Crinia signifera. The sequence continues at coordinate 164,834,730 of NC_139223.1, read as the reverse complement.
TGACCTCTGCGCATGTGCAGACGGAAAACATCGGCGGTACGGCCGCACGCGGGCCGTACCGCTCGAATCTGAATAAGGGCCCATGTCTCTAAGGACCAATGTTTTGGGGCTTCACTTGCCTCTTTGTCACATTTTCTGGAAGTATGCATTTAATATTGTTTTATTTACTCACAGTTTCTTATATAGCGCAGCAGATCCGTTACAGTTTCTTATATAGCGCAGCAGATTCCGTTGCGCTTTACAATTGGAAACAGCAGTGATTAAACAAACTGGGTAGATACAAACCAACATGGAGGTAGGAGGGCCTTGCTCGCACGCTTACAATCTATAGGGATAATAGGGGAGATACATAAGTATAGAATTCCATAGCATGGCAGTCCCACCAGATTACTAGACGGTCCTGATGGGATGCAATTAGGTACAGGAGGCGACGGAGCACGAGTTCCAGGCGCAGAGACATCAAAGGGCGCCGGAGCCATGTAGCCAGCTCCCCCCCCCCCCCTCGTTCTATTTTACATTTGCTTCCTAGAAGAAAATAAATACTGTAGCAACAAGCAAAAGCCATTTGTAAATAAAATCCATTATAATTACAAATGAAATGTATTCATAAATCATCATTTTATGTGGAATCGAAAAACAAACATTCACTTTAGTTCCTTTAAAAAGCTAATTGAAATGTTTTCTTGGTAAAACCAATTTGCTTTATGTGCTGTCAAAATAAATATGCGTACATTGTAATTATGATTAATGCATGCAACATTTAATTTGGCTTACCATAATAATAATAATAATAATAATTAATTCAATTACAGAATATTGTGAACATGTGCAAGTTAAAAACTAAATTTGCTATTCACAATAAAGGGGCTAATGCAATTAGGTGTGCTCGGATGTACATCTACGCTTCAGGATAATGGAAACATAAAAGAGTTGAATGCTAACTAATGACAACTATTGGTAAGTGTTGATATGTTAAGTGGCATCAAAGTGATTAATATAATGCATCCAGCTACTCTGACGAAGCTACTTACGTTATTGGGTGAGATGAAGCATTAGGTGTTGGCTTCAGAGACTTTGGGGGAGATTCTCTAAGAATCTCCGCCCCCCTTCGCCGCCCATCGCATTTATAATTATCGCATATGTTCTAACATATGCGATAATGATAACAAAGGACAGCTCTTGTGGTTAAGAGCTGTCCTTTGCGGTGAGAGTCGCCGGGTCCCAGCAGGTCCCGGCGGCTCCCCCCTCCCTCCCACACCCGGCGCTGCTGCTGCTGCACCGGGCTCTCCTCCTCCCTGCTCCCGGAAGAGGATCAGTGCAGGGAGGAGGTCAAAGGTCCGGGCAGCACAGCTCTGTGCTGCCCGGACACAGGTAAGGGAGGAGGGGGCGATGCGGGGCGGCGGGGGTCCGTGCGGGGCGGCGGGGGTCGTTGCGGGGCGGCGGTGGGATGCGGTAGAAGCCCATTGGCTTCTATGGGGCATCGCCAGATTTTTCTGGCGATGCCCCCCGCCGCGTTAACCCGGTGGGGGATGCTTACAGCATCCCAAAATGCGGTAAAAACCCCGATAACCGCATTTCTTGCATAGAGAATCTCCCCCTTTAGCAGGTAATACAGTATGGAGGTTATTTCATCGCTCCCCCGCGCGTGCGTACAGGGGAATGATGTTTAGCGCATTTATGTGCATGTGCATTCGCTTGGTGCGAGTGGGCAAAGCAAATTGTCCGTCCCGTTTGCATATAGCTGTGCGGGGGGAGTGGGGCGGCGCTTGGTGTTCCCACATAAATGTGCCCATGACGCGGGTGCGGGGGGGTGGGCAGCTGCCAACCCACTTCCCGTAAAGGGCACCCACAGACCTAAGACACCACAGACGTAACTTAGTTGTATGAGCGCTTGCAAAATTATTCAATGGTCGGTGGCGCAAGCCTGCGAATGGATGTATATGCGAAACATTGTGTGTGGGGGTATTCAGCGCACCAGGGGGGTCGGCCAGTAATGCGGGCGGCCGTAAATCCACATGCAAAGCTGCGGAATTCGCAGCTTTGCCTGCGGACCAGAATAAGGTGCTATATGAGAGGTAAATTTACTAAAGCTTCTTAAATTAAAAGAGGTGATGTTGCCCATAGCAACCAATCACTTTCTGCGTATCATTTTCTGGGATTCAATAGAGAAATGAAAGACATAATCTGATTGGTTACTATGTGCAACATAAACTCTTGGAAGCCTTTGGAAATGTAACACCGATATCTGTATTTGTTCCTGTATTTCCGAGTAATTCTTTGATCTACGTGTTTTTTCCATTGTGCCAAAATTTTCACCCGGGCGAAAAAAAAACATCACTTTTCAACATTATTTAGGCTGAATTCTACCTATTCAATTAAAGTGACAATTTTTTTGTCGAAGTCTGCTGACATGGACACCGCATAAGTGTAACGTTTGCTGAGCTGGCATGAGCTAACTCAATGCCCACTTGGACCGTGAAGTCCAAGCCGATTTCAAAAAGAAAAAATCATGAAAAACACAAGTTGACCTTTTCCTGTGTTTACCAGTTTCATATAGACCTTTTGCTTGTGTCAACCTTTTTTCAGTATTGCTCTAAAGCATGTTGACCTTGGCTGTCGACCAATAGATGTCGACTTGGTGACTGTCAACCTAATTACTGTCGACTAATCAAATTTAATTGTTTAGATTTTTTTTTCTTAATGTACAAAACAAAAAATCTGACCTTGCGATATTCCACATGGTTTCTTCTCGCGTTTTAGGACTGCGTAGATCGCCAGGACGCAGGATGCATCTTATCTTAAAACCCCCCAAAAATCTATATGATACAAAAATCTACGTTACTGCTCTTATCGTTGTGGTCAAGGCTCCTTCCGATTTCTCACGTTAACCTTTGTGCTATTACCACTATCTCTATGGGTTGGGGTGAATGGTAGAGCGTAAATCTTGTGGGTCTTGGACTAAGACCCTTTTTCAGTAAGGGATGCAGAGGAAACAGCTGATGTTTTTACTTCTGCATATGCGCAACAGACGCAGAACGTTTGTGCAACTTTCTGGAAAAGACAAGATCGCGCTATGTATGACAGAGGTGGGCGGTGGGGCAGCGCTGCTGTGGATTCTAGGAGAGGTCCGAACAATGCAGATACGTCCGTACCGTTCTTGTGGTGGCTGCAGTCACACAGAGTCAATATGATGTAGAAAATGTTGGCGGTTTTGCCTAGCTTCGCAGCAAGGCTTGGTATCTAGAGGTTGATTCCTGCAATGTGATTCCAATTAGATCACAGTCCCAGAGCTGTTGCAGCCCATGACATACTGAGCAACCTTGCCTAGTACTGACCGTTCCCCAGCATGCGATCACTAGCTCTATCCTAGTACAGAGGCTCACCTCAACAGTTGACAGTCAACAAAGTCAATAAATGGCTTTTTGGTTACGACACCTATTATCGGTATATGGGCACTTTGAAGAGTAACGACAAGAGGGACAACCATGAGAACAGGCAGCGCGCCCCGAACCTCTGAACATATCCTCTTTGCGAAGGCAACTATAGTCCTTAGTCAAAGTTGGTTCGAAGTTTAACGAAGATCTCTAAACCAATATATGATAAAAAGTACAGTTCTATATTATTGAGAATTGGTTAGAGAAGACAATTGTTATTGTCGTTAATAACGACAAGAGATTGGATCCCCATTGATAAGTCTTCAGAAGTTTAAATGTAGGCTCTTTTTTTAAGTAAATGCAAGTCACAGAAATAACGTTCTCGTTATGTCCCGACACTGGGCCTTATTCTGGTTGGTGCGTATATTTCCAAATACTTTCGGATGGCGTTTTTTAGCCGTCTGCGCATGCGTGGGGAACGCTATGCGCATGTGCCACGCATGGTCTCCGTACTTGTTCTCACTAATACCGTACAGAAATGTGCACCGCAATCACTCGGGAAATATCGGCGTATTATGGGCGTCATTCGGAACTACACAGGGGCGTAGTTTCAAAGTGGGCTAAACTGGGCGTAAACATGGGCGGACACGAGGGAGTGCACTCATTCTGGTAGGCGTGCATTCGGACAGCACACAGAATGCACGCGAACAAAAAGGCTAGAAATATGCAGTGCTCATAAGCAAGTATTGCTTTGCGGACACCACGCGTTCATGCGCTAGGCAATCGGAACGCCTAATCAGTACAACCAATGTCAGCTGAACACAATACAATCCACTCCTTTACTCATTACTCATTAATTACACGCTTCTCACTGCTTCAATTGGAACCATTGCAGCTTAAATGGACCATTACTAAACACACACATATATGCTGCAGTTTTCACACACAATTACACTGCAAACAATGGACAGAACTTACTATCAATAATATAAATAGACATGTCACTTCTACATGTAACAATTAAACCACACATTTGGGGATACAAATATACATTTATTACAATAAATTCAAAAATAAAATGGAAACCGTAACAAAATAAAAGGTACCATGCCAGGAATGTACAAAAATAATATATAATAAATAAATGATTATGGGCCTTATTCTGATCGGTGCGGCCCGATCAGAATATGCGGCCAGGACCGTGCAGGCGAATCCCCGCCTTCCATACGGATCGCCACCTCCGTACGTATGCGGATATGTGGTGGTCCGCATGAAAGTGGACGGGGATACGCCTCCTCCATCTTGGGAGCAGCCCCTGCATTCGATGGTCGCCGACCATCGAATGCAGGGCCGCACGCTCCACCAGCTGCCGCCACCCAAGACCACACGGACACTTGTCCGTATGAAATCATGTACGGGGGCGGGCAGCTGACATCCGGCGATGTCAGATACCCGCCCCCTACACATGCATCACGGCTTCATTACCATGCATACGCCCTGCGTTTGCATGGGAACGCCCATGAAACGCGGGGCGTATGCATAGGGTAATGAGGCTAAGTAGCCCTTCACGCCCCTCTCCGCCCCCTGTGCGGCGTCTGAAGAATACGTGCGGCGAAATCGCCTGCACATGCGCAGAGTGACCTCTGCACAAAGGGCCTTTGTGACATACAGAACCACAGCAGAATCATTAGGAACACATCAGGTGGCTTCACAACAAAATTATATCACCAACACTTCAAGTACAGCAGACAGTAATGGTAGCCGAAAGAGGCCAACAGGGGAACCAAACAAGACATTCGAAACGAGGGCAAATGTGGGTACCCTCTGCACGGGATTGGGCACAGGAAGCTGACACACACAGCTCAATGAAAGATTTGGGAAGACATAAGGGTGGAGATTAATGCGGACACAAGTTCATTTGCGGGCACGTTTGGCCCTGGTAGGCTCCTTGCCACGTGCAGCAGCTCTTCGGCCATGGCCACGGATACGTTCGGATGGTGGCCCAGGTGGAGCAGATGCTGGTGAGGGGGGGGATGGTGTTCCCCCTCTGCCAGCAGGGAGTGCTGCTGGTGGGAATGCACCAGAAACGGATGACATTAGGACCCTATTGCTGGAAACTAGCTCCACCATAAGCTCATTATGGTGGAGGAGGAGGTCATTTTGCCGCAGGGCTTGATCTGCCAGCACCTGCAGGCTTGCAGCCATGGCCTGATGGTTCTCAGCCATAGCCTGCAGGCTCCCAGCTTTTGTCTGCTGGGTGCTGACCAAACCCTGCATGACCTCCTCGGTCCTACGCATCCGCTCTGATGCCAAGTCTCCCTGCTGGTGAATGTGGCCAAGCACCTGCCCCCACCTGTCGTATTCGGGGTTGGCCGGTGGCTGCTGCTGCTGCACGTGCCTGGCACTGGTGGCAGGTGGCACAGACTTCTCCACCTCCTCAAGAGATTCTTCACCAAGCGGTGGGGATGCTGGTGAAAGAGAAAATTACAATTACAACACATTCCAAGAAAATTAGTACCAACTACTTATGCCATGGCAAATAATTACCTTCAACAAAAGCAGCAAAGACTTCCGCTGGGGACTCGCTATCCATGGTGCTCACCCCCCGGACCTCCTCTACTGCAATGCAGCACTCTGCCATCTCCTCCAGGGGGGTGAGCTTCAGCCGGCCTGGCATGGGGCCAGCCCCAGAGGTGTGGCTGTGTTCCCACCGCTTGGTCAATTTCTTCTTGAGATTGGTTTTGAAGTCGTGCCACCTGCAATCAAAGTTTACATATTACTACATGTCACTCCTCATGTTTGCTGTAGCAACCATTGCAATCTGCAACAGATTACAACATGTGCTTTATTACACACAACTTACAATCATTGAAAATATAAAAACAACCCTTAGAGGATACATTCACACTCACCCTACAATAACTATCGATTACATGACATGGCAAACATGTCTGTGGCTCCAAGCAACGTGACCGGCCATTTACCAACTCCATCTAACATCTAATTTAAATATTACTGGTCTTGTACTGCTCAAATGTAACACACATGAACTTGCCTCTTCTTAATGTGCTCCGCCTCACAAACTTGTGGAGCCACCGCATTAATCTCCGCAGTTATGTCCTCCCAAATCTTCCATCTTCTTGTGTGTGTCAACCTGTCCTGTGGACACTCGATCCAATCCCGTGCGTGGGGTACCAGGATGGCAAGCTCCTGCGCTTCGAATGCCATGTTTCTGCTGCTTGGTTCCTCCGTTGGCCTATTTCGGCCACGGCCACAGCCACGGCCACCTGTCGCTGTACTTGAAGTGCTGGCCAGGCTACTCTGTTGGGAAGCCACCTGTTGTGTTCCCAATGATTCTGCTGAGGCAGAAGATGGGCCAGCTGCTGCTTGGGCTGATGTGGATGGCCCAGCAGCCTGGTCATCTGCCCCTGGCTGGTCTGTGCTGAGGGGCACATAGGAGGTGATGGAGTCCATGCGTTCCAAAAGATCCTGGCACTCCTGGTCAGATTGTGAGCCAGCCATGTTTGCAACAACATTGCAGTTTTCTAGCACACCTTTATATCCTATTTCTGTAATTGGCGTACATCAGCGACACCCTGCGTTCCGTGCGGCAGCGTTCCGTACGGCAGCGTAGACCGTGCGGCGCATAGGCCACGCCCCTACCAGCGAAAAAAAAACAACAACCTGGCAAACTTAGTAAGTCTGATTTAGTAGCTAATTGCAGATTTGTACACCAATGACCAACTAAAACTGTGGTCAGACATGAAATGTATATGTGAATGTACATTTGTACTGTGCACTTGTTTGGTATGTACTACAAATAACACTAACCGTTCCATATGTAAATCCAGTCCACCACTCAGGCAATAGTAATTAGTGCTTGCATCCAAATCACATGTGAAAGGTGTCCAAATACTGGCTTGATGCTAGGTACATTTCATTCCACATCTCTAGTGTGGGCCGGTAGTGCACATGGCACCATGGCCTAATATTGGGAAAAGGTCTTGCACTATTTGCTATGTTTCTGCTGTATAGCTTTCACTATAATAAAGCTGTTTAGTACCTTGTAGAGTTAGGTGTAACTGGCTAGTGATGCAGACTATTTCACCTGTTGTTTTCACCCATGTTTGGTGAACGTAATAGATTAGATATAATGGGTTGCAAACTTCTTTCACCCTGTCTGTTTAGGAGATACTAAGTAATGGCATGGTCTGCTCAACTATGCAAAGGTACAGCAAGTGTGGTTTGGCGATGCAATGGGTTAGCCATCTGTTGTGGCGCATACACGCTGTTAATGACAAAATGAACAATAAAGTTAATATCAAATATCACTCTCAACAACCAATTACAGGACATGATTGCTTGAATTGTGCCATTGCTAAGATGGCGGCCTATGGTAGAGCAGCACCCTTCTCTGCCGCGGAGCTGAGGGTACTGGTCTCCGTTATGGAGACCAGGCTGGGGCGTGCGGGGCCCTTCATAACTAACCGCCAGAATCGCCAGGCGTATGCCGCTGCCCGCAGGTGCATATTCGCCTGGCATATTCGCCTGGGTGCGCAGGACCATCGCCCAGCTGGAGTGGCGATGGTCTGATCTGAGGCGCCGGCAGCCCGAAAAGCTCCAGCAAATAAGGGCCAGCATTGCACGATGTAAGTGTTTACACATTAAATGGCCAATTGTACATTAATGCTTCCATGACCTTTTTTTTGGCAATAAGGTAACCTGGTTGATCATGAGTTAAGCATGGCATACACTATCTGTGTGGTACTTCATGTTTGACATGCTGTAATGTGGGTCTAATATGTCATTCTTTTTGCTGCATGATGAATGAACAAATCATGTGCCTTATTTAACACTCTGCATTTTGATTTTCCTTACAGCACGTGACCGTGCAAGACAGGCCCGTGAGCAGGGCCAGGAGGAGGAGACCGCTGCAGAAGTGGCCGAGGAGGAGGCCGCTGAAGAAGTGGCCGAGGAGGAGGCCGCTGAAGAAGTGGCCGAGGAGGAGGCCGCTGAAGAAGTGGCCGAGGAGGAGGCCGCTGAAGAAGTGGTACAGGAGGAGGTGGCCTCGGAGGTCTTGGGCGAGGAGGAGGCATGTGAGGTGGTGGAGGAAGAAGGAATTGGTAGGTAAACATAAGGCATCATTAATAATTGGTGGTACTACTATTTGTTAGGTACCACTGGTGAATCTAGTGTGTTTTACTCTATTATTAATTTATAAACAAAAGTGGGTTACAACAGACACACTTAGGGTTATAGGCCCAAGCAAAAAACATGGAATCTGGAGGCTCACGTAGGTGATGAGTGTTTATTTATGGAGGGCCTTTATATACTAGCAGAAATAAAACATCAATGGAGTATGGTCAGGCGTGATTTATAATGGAGTCACAAGTGGGCAGTTCCCCTGGGCCCCCCTCTAGCCAGTTGGCCCGTGTTGTTGCCATGTATTTTGCAAAGCTATTTTGTATAGAGATGAGCGGGTCCGGATCCCCGAGATCCGACAGATCCGAATATCGGGGATCCGGGCCAGATCCGAGCCGGCTCGGGTGTTACCGCCTGAATTCCGGACCAATAACGAGGCCGAACGTCATCATCGCGCTGTCGGATTCTCGCGGGAGCGGGATCTTATAAAAGACGCACGCGCACCCCGCCATCTTCACTCCAATCTTGGAGAGGGAAGAGGGTGGTTGGGAAGCTCCGTGTGCTCCGTGCTGTGCTCTGTGCCATGTGCTCCGTGACCTGACCTGTGCCCTCACTGCCCTGTGCTGTGCTCCGTGCCATGTGCTCCGTGCTGTGCTGTGTGACCTGCCCTCACTGCCCTGTGCTGTGCTCCGTGCCATGTGCTCCGTGCTGTGCTGTGCTCCGTGACCTGCCCTCACTGCCCTGTGTTGTAGACTTGAGAGTCAGTGACTGTTTATAGGCCTGAGCCCTGTAGTGTGATTTAACTAACTAGGTGCTGCAGTGCTCACATGCAGGGGCTGCAGTGTCCACTGTCCAGGGGCTGTCCTGTGGCCCGTGCCCTGTTGTAATTCATTTAGCCCTAAGCCCTGTGTTGTGATTTATTTTATTTAGCCCTGAACCCTGTGTTTTTTTTGTGATTTAACTACCGGTAACTAACTCAGTGCTGCAGTGCTCACACGCAGGGGCTGCAGTGCTGCTGAGTAGTACACTGTGTACAGGGGCAGCATTAATACAAGGGGCTGTGTCCAGTGTGACGGCCTATATCTTATCCATTGTCCAGTGTCACGAGTCACTCACGACATATATCCTGTGTCCTGTCCTGTGTGACGACTGACGACATATCCTGTGTCCAGTGTGACGACATATATCCTGTGTCCAGCGTGACATATATCCATTGTCTAGTGTGACGACATATATCCTGTGTCCACTGTGACGACATGTATCCAGTGTCCAGTGTGACGACATATATCCTGTGTCCAGTGTGACGACATATATCCTGTGTCCAGTGTGACGACATATATCCTGTGTCCAGTGTGACGACATATATCCAGTGGCCAGTGTGACGACAATATATCCTGTGTCCAGTGTCACAAGTCACAACATATATCCTGTGTCCAGTGTGACATGTAATGTGTGCCGGCATATATCCTGTGTCCAGCGTGACATATATCCATTGTCCAGTGTGACGACATATATCCTGTGTCCAGTGTGACGACATATATCCTGTGTCCAGTGTGACGACATATATCCAGTGGCCAGTGTGACATCTAACCATTGTGTGACGGCATATATCCACTGTCCAGCGTGACATATATCCATTGTCCAGTGTACAGGAGCTGTGTCCAGGGGCGGTGTCCAGAGGCTGTGTCCAGTGTGACGGCTGTGTCCATTGTCCAGGGGCTGTGTCCAGTGTGACGGCTGTGTCCAGTGTACAGGAGCTGTGTCCAGAGGCTGTGTCCATTGTCCAGGGGCTGTGTCCAGGGTGACAGGCTGTGTCCAGTGTCCAGGGGCAGTGTCCAGTGTCCAAGGGGCTGTGTCCAGTGTGACAGGCTGTGTCCAGTGTAAAGTAAGAAAAATAAATAAAAGTAATAAATAAAATAAAAACACATTTTTGGAGGATGATGGAGGAGGAAATAGTGGGAGTGCTGAAGCTGCTACCACCAGTCATGACAAGGCCGATACCTCTTTGTATTTGCTGTTTGGAGCATTTCTCTTTTTTTGGGATAGTTTATTAAACTGCCACCCTGTCTGCCCCTGCAGTGCCGCTCTGCCAGGTTGGAAGTGTAAGGTCCACATGTATGTGATGCCGACTGCTGTCGCTTAGCTTAGTCATCCAGCTACCTCGGTATAACCCTTTTGGCCCAACTACAGTAAATAAAAACAATTTTGTAAGCTGTGAAGTGATCAAAATTGACTAGAAATGAGTGGAAACTAATGTTATTGAGGTTAATAATACTTTAGGGGCAAAAACAGGCCCAAATTCTGTTATTTTAGACATTTTTAGCATTTTTTCATAAAAATCCAGATCCAAAACCAAAACCCACAAGGGTGGTTTTGCCAAAACCAATCCAGATCCAAAACACGAAGGGAGATCCAGATCCAAAACCAAAACCAAAACCCGAAAAAGTGGCCGCCGCACATCTCTAATTTTGTAGGATGGATTGACTTTAGAAATTGTGTGGTGTAAGGAAGCGGATTAGTGCAGCAGTTTCACCTATCTGGCAATGTGACAATGATTCATGAAGTAAGGGGTAGAGGGACTAGGCTAGCCTTTAAATGTGGTATCCATCCATCCATCCATCCATCCATCCATGTATCTATCCATCCATCTATGTATCTATCTATCATGCAGTTTAGCTATTAAGCAGTGACATGCAGGTATATATGTATGGCAAAATGTGGCATGTTGTATTGGATGTAGCTTTGTAGTAGATTGGTGAGTGTTAAGGCAGGAGATTTTTATCAGTCACATATTCAGTAGTGTAAGCCAGTGTGTGTGTGTGGGCCCATTTTTATTTTTACCATTACAAACAGTATTGCCTATGTAATTGTGTGTATGTATGAATTATCATGCTGTAGGTACTTAGGATTGACTGTACAAGGTCAACCTGAATAGCATAATTAATGTTGTTCCCCCTTTAACATGCCCACAGATCCCCAGAGGCAAGAAGGTGAGGGCTTAAGAGGGGCCCTACTCAGGCTGCGGCAGCACCTTCTTGTCATGGCCGCAGAGGTGGAGGCTGTTTGTGACCTGCTGCTGTAAAAAATTTTAAATGTTAAGATGTTATGTCATAATAAATATTTGTGTTGAAAGTTCGAAGTGGTCTGTGTGTTATTATTTTATTTTACAGTATAAATATAACTATAAGTATATAACTTTAAATAATGGTGTTTAGTTATGTAAGGTGCAAAAGGTATATACATATGCATAGATAACACATGGGCGTAAAGGGGCAAGAAAAAACGTTGTGCACTTAGCATGATGAAAGGGTTAATCTAAAGTGGTAGTCAAGTGTTTAATTATCAATTAGATAAATAATAGATGACCATTAGAAACAATCCCTTTTTAATGAGGTTGCCTAATTGCATAAGCGGGTCATGGTACAGATTTGGGTTTTATGAGAATAGTGTTGATTTGTGCGTAAATACTCCGCATCGGTGCGTACGGCCAGGTTCCCGTACGTTCTGACGCGGTAAGACCGTGCTTACGCTGTAAGACCGTGCAGAATCTGTGCGTGTCCACCGCACACGCAAGGTTTGTATGTCGTCCGTACACACGCCCTGTTCTTAAACAGTGAGTCCGTCTGAATGCGGAGGCTCGGGGGGCGTTTCTACGGACGATGTCCGCATAGCGTGGCGTGTGGACCTCTATGTACGAATTCGGGAAAGTACGCACCGATCAGAATACGGGCCACTGTTTGAACAAACATTGTCCTTGATACATCTTTGGTATTCATCTAACTCCTATGCTGTGCTGCATTGTCCACCCACACAATGTAATCCCGCATAACATGTGACTTCTAGATCAACACATTACAAGAAACACATCATTAGGATAATAAGACACAATGGGGGAAATTTACTAAAGGAAATTTGTAAAAAATAGGTGTATTTGTATCCAGAAATACACTTATTTTTGACATTTACCATCCTGAAAATATGGCAATTCGTATTTGTATTGATAGCACATCAATACTACTACGAATTGCCGTATTTTTGGGATAGTAAATGTAAAAAATAAGTGTATTTCTGGATACAAATACACCTATTTTTACACCTATTTTTTACAAATTTCCTTTAGTAAATTTCCCCCAATGTTTCTTTCAGTACACAAGTGGGTTTCATCTTGTGGCAGGTCCATTAGTTCACGCGCCGTCAGGAGCCGTGATCTATTTCTCCTGGTTCCTGCCAATTGAGGGGGTGATTCGGTCCTAATCACTGATCTGCTCATTTTCAGAGCACTGAGATCAGTTATACGCCACCGAGCCAGAGTGATATCCTGCCCTGTGCAAGCCTGCAAAAACTAGCTGGATCAGCGATTTGCTTCAAATCCATTCACAGCCGCTCACCATGTAATGATTCCCCAGTGTGTGCAGTGTGTGCATAGCCCAGGACTTACTCAGCGGCTGTGATAGAATCAGGCTGATTGGGGGCGGAGCTGATGTCACATGACTTCCCCTCACACACCTGGCCACGCCTGCGTATTACCTGACACTCCCAGATAACAGCCGCTCACCATGTAATGATTCCCCAGTGTGTGCAGTCTGTGTGTAGCCCAGGACTTACTCAGCAGTTGTGATAGAATCAGGCTGATCGGGGGGGAGCTGATGTCACATGACTTCCCCTCACACACCTGGCCACGCCTGCGTATTACCTGACACTCCCAGATAACAGCCGCTCACCATGTAATGATTCCCCAGTGTGTGCAGTGTGTGCGTAGCCCAGGACTTACTCAGCAGTTGTGATAGAATCAGGCTGATTGGGGGCGGAGCTGATGTCACATGACTTCCCCTCAAACACCTGGCCACGCCTGCGTATTACCTGACACTCCCAGATAACAGCCGCTCACCATGTAATAATTCCCCAGTGTGCGCAGTGTGTGTGTAGCCCAGGACTTACTCAGCGGCTGTGATAGAATCAGGCTGATCGGGGGCGGAGCTGACATCACATGACTTCCCCTCACACACCTGGCCACGCCTGCATTATTCCTGACACTCCCAGATAACAGCCGCTCCCCATGTAATGATTCCCCAGTGTGTGCAGTGTGTGCGTAGCCCAGGACTTACTCAGCGGCTGTGATAGAATCAGGCTGATCGGGGGCGGAGCTGATGTCACATGACTTCCCCTCACACACCTGGCCACGCCTGCGTATTCCCTGACACTCGCAGATAACAGCCGCTCACCATGTAATGATTCCCGTGTGTGCAGTGTGTGCGTAGTCCAGGACTTACTCAGCGGCTGTGATAGAATCAGGCTGATCGGGGGCGGAGCTGATGTCACATGACTTCCCCTCACACACCTGGCCACACATGTGTATTACCTGACACTCCTAGATAACAGCCGCTCACCATGTAATGATTCCCCAGTGTGTGCAGTGTGTGCGTAGCCCAGGACTTACTCAGCAGCTGTGATAGAATCAGGCTGATCGGGGGCGGAGCTGACATCACATGACTTCCCCTCATACACCTGGCCACGCCTGTGTATTCCCTGACACTCCCAGATAACAGCCGCTCACCATGTAATGATTCCCCAGTGTGTGCGTAGCCCAGGACTTACTCAGCGGCTGTGATAGAATCAGGCTGATCGGGGGCGGAGCTGATGTCACATGACTTCCCCTCACACACCTGGCCACGCCTGCGTATTCCCTGACACTCGCAGATAACAGCCGCTCACCATGTAATGATTCCCGTGTGTGCAGTGTGTGCGTAGTCCAGGACTTACTCTGCGGCTGTGATAGAATCAGGCTGATCGGGGGCGGAGCTGATTTCACATGACTTCCCCTCACACACCTGGCCACGCCTGCGTATTTCCTGACACTCCCAGATAACAGCAGCTCACCATGTAATGATTCCCCAGTGTGTGCAGTGTGTGCGTAGCCCAGGACTTACTCAGCGGCTGTGATAGAATCAGGCTGATCGGGGGCGGAGCTGATGTCACATGACTTCCCCTCACACACCTGGCCACGCCTGCGTATTCCCTGACACTCGCAGATAACAGCCGCTCACCATGTAATGATTCCCGTGTGTGCAGTGTGTGCGTAGCCCAGGACTTACTCAGCAGTTGTGATAGAATCAGGCTGATCGGGGGCGGAGCTGATGTCACATGACTTCCCCTCACACACCTGGCCACGCCTGCGTATTCCCTGACACTCCCAGATAACAGCCGCTCACCATGTAATAATTCCCCAGTGTGCGCAGTGTGTGTGTAGCCCAGGACTTACTCAGCGGCTGTGATAGAATCAGGCTGATCGGGGGCGGAGCTGACATCACATGACTTCCCCTCACACACCTGGCCACGCCTGCATTATCCCTGACACTCCCAGATAACAGCCGCTCCCCATGTAATGATTCCCCAGTGTGTGCAGTGTGTGCGTAGCCCAGGACTTACTCAGCGGCTGTGATAGAATCAGGCTGATCGGGGGCGGAGCTGATGTCACATGACTTCCCCTCACACACCTGGCCACGCCTGCGTATTCCCTGACACTCGCAGATAACAGCCGCTCACCATGTAATGATTCCCGTGTGTGCAGTGTGTGCGTAGTCCAGGACTTACTCAGCGGCTGTGATAGAATCAGGCTGATCGGGGGTGGAGCTGATGTCACATGACTTCCCCTCACACACCTGGCCACACATGTGTATTACCTGACACTCCTAGATAACAGCCGCTCACCATGTAATGATTCCCCAGTGTGTGCAGTGTGTGCGTAGCCCAGGACGTACTCAGCAGCTGTGATAGAATCAGGCTGATCGGGGGCGGAGCTGACATCACATGACTTCCCCTCATACACCTGGCCACGCCTGCGTATTCCCTGACACTCCCAGATAACAGCCGCTCACCATGTAATGATTCCCCAGTGTGTGCTTAGCCCAGGACTTACTCAGCGGCTATGATAGAATCAGGCTGATCGGGGGCGGAGCTGATGTCACATGACTTCCCCTCACACACCTGGCCACGCCTGCGTATTCCCTGACACTCGCAGATAACAGCCGCTCACCATGTAATGATTCCCGTGTGTGCAGTGTGTGCGTAGTCCAGGACTTACTCAGCGGCTGTGATAGAATCAGGCTGATCGGGGGCGGAGCTGATGTCACATGACTTCCCCTCACACACCTGGCCACGCCTGCGTATTTCCTGACACTCCCAGATAACAGCAGCTCACCATGTAATGATTCCCCAGTGTGTGCAGTGTGCGCGTAGCCCAGGACTTACTCAGCGGCTGTGATAGAATCAGGCTGATCGGGGTGGAGCTGACATCACATGACTTCCCCTTATACAACTGGCCATGCCTGCGTATTCCCTGACACTCCCAGATAACAGCCGCTCACCATGTAATGATTCCCCAGTGTGTGCAGTGTGTGCATAGCCCAGGACTTACTCAGCGGCTGTGATAGAATCAGGCTGATTGGGGGCGGAGCTGATGTCACATGACTTCCCCTCACACACCTGGCCACGCCTGCGTATTACCTGACACTCCCAGATAACAGCCGCTCACCATGTAATGATTCCCCAGTGTGTGCAGTCTGTGTGTAGCCCAGGACTTACTCAGCAGTTGTGATAGAATCAGGCTGATCGGGGGGGAGCTGATGTCACATGACTTCCCCTCACACACCTGGCCACGCCTGCGTATTACCTGACACTCCCAGATAACAGCCGCTCACCATGTAATGATTCCCCAGTGTGTGCAGTGTGTGCGTAGCCCAGGACTTACTCAGCAGTTGTGATAGAATCAGGCTGATTGGGGGCGGAGCTGATGTCACATGACTTCCCCTCAAACACCTGGCCACGCCTGCGTATTACCTGACACTCCCAGATAACAGCCGCTCACCATGTAATAATTCCCCAGTGTGCGCAGTGTGTGTGTAGCCCAGGACTTACTCAGCGGCTGTGATAGAATCAGGCTGATCGGGGGCGGAGCTGACATCACATGACTTCCCCTCACACACCTGGCCACGCCTGCATTATTCCTGACACTCCCAGATAACAGCCGCTCCCCATGTAATGATTCCCCAGTGTGTGCAGTGTGTGCGTAGCCCAGGACTTACTCAGCGGCTGTGATAGAATCAGGCTGATCGGGGGCGGAGCTGATGTCACATGACTTCCCCTCACACACCTGGCCACGCCTGCGTATTCCCTGACACTCGCAGATAACAGCCGCTCACCATGTAATGATTCCCGTGTGTGCAGTGTGTGCGTAGTCCAGGACTTACTCAGCGGCTGTGATAGAATCAGGCTGATCGGGGGCGGAGCTGATGTCACATGACTTCCCCTCACACACCTGGCCACACATGTGTATTACCTGACACTCCTAGATAACAGCCGCTCACCATGTAATGATTCCCCAGTGTGTGCAGTGTGTGCGTAGCCCAGGACTTACTCAGCAGCTGTGATAGAATCAGGCTGATCGGGGGCGGAGCTGACATCACATGACTTCCCCTCATACACCTGGCCACGCCTGCGTATTCCCTGACACTCCCAGATAACAGCCGCTCACCATGTAATGATTCCCCAGTGTGTGCGTAGCCCAGGACTTACTCAGCGGCTGTGATAGAATCAGGCTGATCGGGGGCGGAGCTGATGTCACATGACTTCCCCTCACACACCTGGCCACGCCTGCGTATTCCCTGACACTCGCAGATAACAGCCGCTCACCATGTAATGATTCCCGTGTGTGCAGTGTGTGCGTAGTCCAGGACTTACTCTGCGGCTGTGATAGAATCAGGCTGATCGGGGGCGGAGCTGATTTCACATGACTTCCCCTCACACACCTGGCCACGCCTGCGTATTTCCTGACACTCCCAGATAACAGCAGCTCACCATGTAATGATTCCCCAGTGTGTGCAGTGTGTGCGTAGCCCAGGACTTACTCAGCGGCTGTGATAGAATCAGGCTGATCGGGGGCGGAGCTGATGTCACATGACTTCCCCTCACACACCTGGCCACGCCTGCGTATTCCCTGACACTCGCAGATAACAGCCGCTCACCATGTAATGATTCCCGTGTGTGCAGTGTGTGCGTAGCCCAGGACTTACTCAGCAGTTGTGATAGAATCAGGCTGATCGGGGGCGGAGCTGATGTCACATGACTTCCCCTCACACACCTGGCCACGCCTGCGTATTCCCTGACACTCCCAGATAACAGCCGCTCACCATGTAATAATTCCCCAGTGTGCGCAGTGTGTGTGTAGCCCAGGACTTACTCAGCGGCTGTGATAGAATCAGGCTGATCGGGGGCGGAGCTGACATCACATGACTTCCCCTCACACACCTGGCCACGCCTGCATTATCCCTGACACTCCCAGATAACAGCCGCTCCCCATGTAATGATTCCCCAGTGTGTGCAGTGTGTGCGTAGCCCAGGACTTACTCAGCGGCTGTGATAGAATCAGGCTGATCGGGGGCGGAGCTGATGTCACATGACTTCCCCTCACACACCTGGCCACGCCTGCGTATTCCCTGACACTCGCAGATAACAGCCGCTCACCATGTAATGATTCCCGTGTGTGCAGTGTGTGCGTAGTCCAGGACTTACTCAGCGGCTGTGATAGAATCAGGCTGATCGGGGGTGGAGCTGATGTCACATGACTTCCCCTCACACACCTGGCCACACATGTGTATTACCTGACACTCCTAGATAACAGCCGCTCACCATGTAATGATTCCCCAGTGTGTGCAGTGTGTGCGTAGCCCAGGACGTACTCAGCAGCTGTGATAGAATCAGGCTGATCGGGGGCGGAGCTGACATCACATGACTTCCCCTCATACACCTGGCCACGCCTGCGTATTCCCTGACACTCCCAGATAACAGCCGCTCACCATGTAATGATTCCCCAGTGTGTGCTTAGCCCAGGACTTACTCAGCGGCTATGATAGAATCAGGCTGATCGGGGGCGGAGCTGATGTCACATGACTTCCCCTCACACACCTGGCCACGCCTGCGTATTCCCTGACACTCGCAGATAACAGCCGCTCACCATGTAATGATTCCCGTGTGTGCAGTGTGTGCGTAGTCCAGGACTTACTCAGCGGCTGTGATAGAATCAGGCTGATCGGGGGCGGAGCTGATGTCACATGACTTCCCCTCACACACCTGGCCACGCCTGCGTATTTCCTGACACTCCCAGATAACAGCAGCTCACCATGTAATGATTCCCCAGTGTGTGCAGTGTGCGCGTAGCCCAGGACTTACTCAGCGGCTGTGATAGAATCAGGCTGATCGGGGGCGGAGCTGATGTCACATGACTTCCCCTCACACACCTGGCCACTCCTGCGTATTCCCTGACACTCCCAGATAACAGCTGTTCACCATGTAATGATTCCCCAGTGTGCACAGTGTGTGCGTAGCCCAGGACTTACTCAGCGGCTGTGATAGAATCAGGCTGATCGGGGGCGGAGCTGACATCACATGACTTCCCCTCATACACCTGGCCACGCCTGCATTATTCCTGACACTCCCAGATAACAGCCGCTCCCCATGTAATGATTCCCCAGTGTGTGCAGTGTGTGCGTAGCCCAGGACTTACTCAGCGGCTGTGATAGAATCAGGCTGATCGGGGGCGGAGCTGATGTCACATGACTTCCCCTCACACACCTGGCCACGCCTGCGTATTCCCTGACACTCGCAGATAACAGCCGCTCACCATGTAATGATTCCCGTGTGTGCAGTGTGTGCGTAGTCCAGGACTTACTCAGCGGCTGTGATAGAATCAGGCTGATCGGGGGCGGAGCTGATGTCACATGACTTCCCCTCACACACCTGGCCACACATGTGTATTACCTGACACTCCTAGATAACAGCCGCTCACCATGTAATGATTCCCCAGTGTGTGCAGTGTGTGCGTAGCCCAGGACTTACTCAGCAGCTGTGATAGAATCAGGCTGATCGGGGGCGGAGCTGACATCACATGACTTCCCCTCATACACCTGGCCACGCCTGCGTATTCCCTGACACTCCCAGATAACAGCCGCTCACCATGTAATGATTCCCCAGTGTGTGCGTAGCCCAGGACTTACTCAGCGGCTGTGATAGAATCAGGCTGATCGGGGGCGGAGCTGATGTCACATGACTTCCCCTCACACACCTGGCCACGCCTGCGTATTCCCTGACACTCGCAGATAACAGCCGCTCACCATGTAATGATTCCCGTGTGTGCAGTGTGTGCGTAGTCCAGGACTTACTCTGCGGCTGTGATAGAATCAGGCTGATCGGGGGCGGAGCTGATTTCACATGACTTCCCCTCACACACCTGGCCACGCCTGCGTATTTCCTGACACTCCCAGATAACAGCAGCTCACCATGTAATGATTCCCCAGTGTGTGCAGTGTGTGCGTAGCCCAGGACTTACTCAGCGGCTGTGATAGAATCAGGCTGATCGGGGGCGGAGCTGATGTCACATGACTTCCCCTCACACACCTGGCCACGCCTGCGTATTCCCTGACACTCGCAGATAACAGCCGCTCACCATGTAATGATTCCCGTGTGTGCAGTGTGTGCGTAGCCCAGGACTTACTCAGCAGTTGTGATAGAATCAGGCTGATCGGGGGCGGAGCTGATGTCACATGACTTCCCCTCACACACCTGGCCACGCCTGCGTATTCCCTGATACTCCCAGATAACAGCCGCTCACCATGTAATAATTCCCCAGTGTGCGCAGTGTGTGTGTAGCCCAGGACTTACTCAGCGGCTGTGATAGAATCAGGCTGATCGGGGGCGGAGCTGACATCACATGACTTCCCCTCACACACCTGGCCACGCCTGCATTATCCCTGACACTCCCAGATAACAGCCGCTCCCCATGTAATGATTCCCCAGTGTGTGCAGTGTGTGCGTAGCCCAGGACTTACTCAGCGGCTGTGATAGAATCAGGCTGATCGGGGGCGGAGCTGATGTCACATGACTTCCCCTCACACACCTGGCCACGCCTGCGTATTCCCTGACACTCCTAGATAACAGCCGCTCACCATGTAATGATTCCCCAGTGTGTGCAGTGTGTGCGTAGCCCAGGACCTACTCAGCAGCTGTGGTAGAATCAGGCTGATCGGGGGCGGAGCTGACATCACATGACTTCCCCTCATACACCTGGCCACGCCTGCGTATTCCCTGACACTCCCAGATAACAGCCGCTCACCATGTAATGATTCTCCAGTGTGTGCGTAGCCCAGGACTTACTCAGCGGCTGTGATAGAATCAGGCTGATCGGGGGCGGAGCTGATGTCACATGACTTCCCCTCACACACCTGGCCACGCCTGCGTATTCCCTGACACTCGCAGATAACAGCCGCTCACCATGTAATGATTCCCGTGTGTGCAGTGTGTGCGTAGTCCAGGACTTACTCAGCGGCTGTGATAGAATCAGGCTGATCGGGGGCGGAGCTGATGTCACATGACTTCCCCTCACACACCTGGCCCCGCCTGCGTATTTCCTGACACTCCCAGATAACAGCAGCTCACCATGTAATGATTCCCCAGTGTGTGCAGTGTGCGCGTAGCCCAGGACTTACTCAGCGGCTGTGATAGAATCAGGCTGATCGGGGGCGGAGCTGACATCACATCACTTCCCCTCATACACCTGGCCACGCCTGCGTATTCCCTGACACTCCCAGATAACAGCCGCTCACCATGTAATGATTCCCCAGTGTGTGCAGTGTGTGCGTAGCCCAGGACTTACTCAGCGGCTGTGATAGAATCAGGCTGATCGGGGGCGGAGCTGATGTCACATGACTTCCCCTCACACACCTGGCCACTCCTGCGTATTCCCTGACACTCCCAGATAACAGCTGCTCACCATGTAATGATTCCCCAGTGTGCACAGTGTGTGCGTAGCCCAGGACTTACTCAGCGGCTGTGATAGAATCAGGCTGATCGGGGGCGGAGCTGACATCACATGACTTCTCCTCATACACCTGGCCACGCCTGCGTATTACCTGACACTCACAGATAACAGCCGCTCACCATGTAATGATTCCCCAGTGTGTGCAGTGTACACGTAGCCCAGGACTTACTCAGTGGCTGTGATGGAATCAGGCTGATCGGGGGGGAGCTGATGTCACATGACTTCCCCTCACACACATGGCCACGCCTGCGTATTACCTGACACTCCCAGATAACAGCCGCTCACCATGTAATGATTCCCCAGTGTGTGCAGTATGTGCGTAGTCCAGGACTTACTCAGCGGCTGTGATAGAATCAGGGTGATAGGGGGCGGAGCTGACATCACATGACTTCCCCTCATACACCTGGCCATGCCTGCGTATTACCTGACACTACCAGATAACAGCCGCTCACCATGTAATGATTCCCCAGTGTGTGCAGTCTGTGTGTAGCCCAGGACTTACTCAGCGGCTGTGATAGAATCAGTATGATCGGGGGCGGAGCTGACATCACATGACTTCCCCTCACACACATGGCCACGCCTGCGTATTACCTGACACTCCCAGATAACAGCCGCTCACCATGTAATGATTCCACAGTGTGTGCAGTCTGTGTGTAGCCCAGGACTTACTCAGCGACTGTGATAGAATCAGGCTGATCGGGGGCAGTTCAGACGATATAAGAGCGGGAGAGAGAACATGTAGAATGTGTAATAACACCATTACAGAAAGTCTGGGCGAGATTTATTGGGTTTACCGTTTTTGACAAAATGCGATTTAAACTCAAATCGCCGTTTATCGCCATTTTTTATATCGCATTTTTCCCCAGAAATCGCGTATTGAATGGCTGGCGCAAAGCCGCCCGAAAAGTGCGATACATGGCGTTAGACGGTTATAAGGTGCGAATTGAGTCGATGTAATACGCCATAAAAGTGCGATTTCCGGGTTCAGTCATGTGCGTATTAGCGAGTGCGATTTACACCAATACACCTGAACAGCCCATAGAACATGCTAACCTATTGGCCCACCTTAGTCCCTTGCAATACGCATCACACCCCCTATATAAAGGGGCGCAGACGCCATTTTACCCTTTGAAAGGGAGTAAGGCGTTTGAGATGGAGAGGAGAGGAGGTTTTGTAAGGTGCAGAGGAGGCAGAGGGACAGCCAGCTTGGGCCCAAACACCCCAACCACTGGGAGAGGAAGGGGAGTGAGAGCCAGCACTGGCAGAGACAGGACAGGGAGAGCCAGCATGCTCCCAGCAAGAGCTGCACCAGGGAGAGGCCACATGGTGGAAGCTGAGCAGGTGGCTATGGAGGATGAGGAGGAAGCAGGCACAAGCCAGGTGTCCTCACAGGAGGAACAGAGTGCCAGGCACACAGAGGAGGAGCTGCAAGAGGGGGATTTCTCTGAGGTTGCCTGGCCTGTGCAGGAGGCAGAGGAAGCTGAATTGGAGGTGCTGGGTGAAGAACCAGGACAGGACAGGAGGAGGAGGAGGAGGAGGAGGAAGAGGGTGAGCCTGGAAATGTGGAGGAGGATGATGCAGCTCGTACAGCTAGTGGGAGGAAAGTCAGGTTCTCATATGAGGAGAATATGGCCCTGGTACGTGCACTCCTGCCCCTGTATGACCGCCTACTTGGTCCTCACCATCATCGCACAAGTGTGGCAAGGAAGAAGGGGATGTGGGACAGTATCACCTCCGCGGTAAATGCAGTTAGCACACACAAAAGGAGTGTGCGCAACGTCAAAAAGCATTACAATGACATCAAGCGCCTCCTCAAAGCCAAGCTTGCCCTGGAGAAGAAAGAGGCCTGTCGCACAGGAGGTGGCCCTAGGCAGGAGGTCCGCTTTAAGGCATATGAGAGGTTGCTACGCCGAATCATCCCACCGGAGGTGCTTCCCGGCATCCACATTGCCGACACAGACAGGCCCCCCACTCCACCGCCAACTGGTAAGTGTCCACACATGTCAATGTAATATTTTGCTATGTCATGTGCGCATGCCATTATGCTGCTATGCTTTATGTGTCCAAAAGATTGCTGTGTGTGGAACTACATCTCCCAGCAAAATCACATTTTGCTACCTTGCATTGCTAAATAATGGACTCTGTATGTTGCTGGGTTATGTAGTTCCACAGATCCTATTAATGTGTGCTGTCCTAAACACTGTAGGCCTGCAGTGTACTTGATTGTTAATCCTTATCAATCCTCTGGGTAGTTGAGAAAGCACTTTACAGTCACTTTTACATGTGTAATCTGCTGGTCTTTCCTGTTATTTGCAAGTGGATGCAAAATATTGTTCACAGGCATAATACTCAAATAACCACTTTAGTTCAAAGTCTTCAAATTCCTTATGTAATCATATCAGGGTCCAAAAGTTTGATTGAGGCAAAGTTTGTATCTGCATAATGCGAAAAATGCCAGTTAGGTGCAAATGATAATAATAGAAAATGTCTTCTTCTTTCAAACAGCTCCAGCTCGGGAGTCCCAGCCTGCTGTTGACCAACATCAGCCACATCCGATTGGTGACACTGTCCAGTCTGCAGGTGAGATATCTTACTGTTACACAAACACATTGCACAAAACACACATGCCTGTCCCCACCACAGTAGCCTGTGCCAATGCATAATGCATGAGCAACACCTAACCATTCCAAATAAGGTAACATGACCCACCATACACCAATCTGCATAGCATACTTACCACTCTTTTCTCATGTGTAGGTCCTTCACAACCGATGCCGGAACCAACGGATCCCATGCAAAATATCGACGACATGAGTGAAATCATACTGGAGACGGTGACATCGTTGGAGCCTGCACAAAACCAAGCACACCCAAGTCAATGAAGCCCCCTATACGCAGTCACATAGGCAGCAGCCCACAAGCATTGCTCCCACCAACACCCCCACTAGTGCGGAGGAGTTGGCGCAATCCATCCATATTTTTAAGGGGAAACAACTCGCTTTTATGGAGGTGCAGACCACCCAACTAGAAACGGTGAAGGGGTATGTGCGGAACATAGCTCTGCAAATGCGAAGAATTTCGCAAAGTGTGCGGGCTAATGTAGGGACACAAATTCGTCTTGTCTCTACATTAGACACACGCTTAGCAGAAATTGGCCAAGCCATTCAGGGTCAAACTACTAGTTTTAGAGGTCTAAATACCAACATGGTTGAACAGACCCAAGCAATTAATGGGCAAACAACTGCGTTGATGTCCCTACAAACGCAAATCAGCCTCAGTGCTAATACTTTGTTAGGTCAGCACCAAACCACATCTACCCAAAGCAGTAGTGTCTCCTCCACACCCATGAGTGGGTCCCCCACTACTCCCCCACGGCGTAGTGTCCGTACTAGGGGTGGTGGTGGCACTACTGGTAAGGGTGCTAATACCCGGGGCAGTATTTAAACATGAATAATCTTCTTTGCATTTACATGTGTATCATGTTCATTCTTTTTTTCCTTCACTCATGCAGTGATTCTTACTGCATATGTTTCATATGCTATGGCCTATGGCCAAATGTTTCTGCAAGTAAAAATTATTTGCATCCAGCAAACTTGTTGTAATTTTTTACAAATGATTACCCACACTGTTCGATTATGTATTGTCAACTAGTGACTTTTTAGCAGCCATGGGACTTTGGGTTGGGTGTGCTTATTAGTAATGGGATTTTAAGGAAATAGTCACATTTGAAGGGGATAAGCATTGGGAAATGCATACTGTATGTAGCCACCGCTTTTTTGCACCATTTCAAGCACCTGAGATCAATGATCCATGTCACCTCCATCCATGAAGCCTATGTAAATTTGTAGTTGCCAACATTTGCACACACTGAAAACTACAGTACTTACTTGACATTGTTATAGGTGTTATCATGTTGCCAGCCATAAAGTATGCTGTGGTGGGGTAGCTTTCAGGTGTTGGCCATTATTGTTGGTCTGCTTCTGGGCAATTAACATGGACAGGGAAAAGTGTAATGTTACCAATGTATGTGTGTTACAGGTTCCCCATTACTATTCATTGTACACACACAAATTACCTGTGAAATGCTGCAGGATCATCCGTGTACGAACCACATCCCCCCTCCGTGTACTTCGCACTACAACATCAGTAGTTTGAGCTTCCTGCACGAATGCTGCAGGGGCCACATCGACATAATTTGGTTGACCCAAAGCTATGTTATGCAGCATGCAGCAAGCCTGGACAACCAATACCACTTTGGCAGGGTGGTAAAGCAGTGTACCTGCTGACCTGTCCAAACACCGAAATCGGCTTTTCAGCACCCCAAAGGTGCGTTCCACTACATTGCGGGTAGCAATATGTGCAGCATTGTAGCGGTGCTGTGCAGGGCTTTGTGGGTTCCGCAGAGGTGTCATGAGCCACGAATGACACCCATATCCTGAGTCACCTAACATGTAAAGGGATTTGTGTGGTCACATATCATGTGGGTAATTGGTACATAATAGTAGCAGCCTATACTACATTGTTTGGGCTGGTATAAACAATTACAACAGAAATGACTCTTGATGAGAAGGTTCCACACATGGCTGTTAAAGGGAAAGACATAGGTAAGCAAACAGCATGTAAAACATACCTCCCAACTGTCACGATTCCGTCGGGACAGTCCCGATTTTCGGGTCCTGTCCCGCTGTCCCACCCGCGGCAGGCATTGTCCCGCTGCGGGGGGGTGACAGTTGGGAGACCCCCCAATCTAGTAGAATAGACGCTGTGCGCATGCGCACAGCGTCTATTCTCGTATGAAAATGAGGTCGCGGCTAATTAGCATACGCCGCGCGAGTGTCCCTATTTCCTCCGGACGGAAGTTGGGAGGTATGTGTAAACAGTGGTAAGTGACTTACCAAGTAGCCACCCCTCTGGCATGGTGTTGTTGTGGAAACGGTCCCAGAGAGCTGAGTGGCGCAGGATATAGGCATCATGGCAGTTCCCGGGGTAGCCTGCAACCACACTGAGAATTCTGAGGTTGGCATCGCAGACCACCTGCACATTGAGGGAATGTCTGCCCCTGCGATTGACATAGACATGCTCCCTCACGTGCGGGGCCCGAATCCCAATGTGGGTGCCGTCTATGGCTCCCAGCACATTTGGAAATGCTGAGAGCCGATAGAATGCCACCTTCAGGTCCTGCCACTCGGACTCACAACGTGGGAATGTGATATATGTGCGCCACAGCTTCTTTAATGCATTTAACACTTGAGAAAAATGTTTAGAGAAAGTGGCTTGTGACACCCCCAAGGCCCATGAGCTCACAGACTGAGTGGAGCCTGTGGCAAACAAGTGGAGGGCGCACATTAATTTCTGCAGCCCAGACAATGCATAGTTGGCCCCCCCACAAGGGTCCAAATCATCTCTCACCTGCTCATATAAGTTCAACAGGTTCTGTTGGTTCAACCTAAACATGTCCACCACCTGTTGATCAGAGAGGGAGTCCAGGTACACCCTGGCACGGTACCGACGAGAAGCACAGAGTGGTCGGGGTACCTGGATCTGGTGGGCGGCAGCAGCAGCATCCCTCCTGCGTAGCTCCTCCAAACGGGCCAGCTCACACACTAGCACCTGCAGTCAACTGTGCAAAATGTCCATCTCAAACAGCCTCACAGGTGTCCATAATCATGTGGGAGTATATGTAGTGGAGTTAGTAAGTGGTATGTGGGTCACCTGTGAGAGATTTAACCGTTTCTACGCTCAAACGGTGGCGATTTTTTGCAAACCGCCACCCTGGACTTGGTCTGTTTTTTTTTTGGGCAGAAATCGCACTTTGCTGTCGATTTTCAAATGCGGCAGACACTAAATTAGCGATTTGTATCTTTTTCAATGGGAAAACATCTGGATGCGATGTTGTAAATCGGCACTTCAGAAAGTGCGAATTAGCGGCAAAAAGTGCGATTTATGCCGCAAATTGGCACCCATTAAGTAGTCGATTTGGGGGGAAAAAAAACGTCCGTTTTTGCGATATAAATCGCCAAAAACCCAACAACGATCTATAATAAATGTCACCCTAGATGTCTAGATGAGCTAGTGAATTCAGAGCAAGGTCTCCTTAATTACACACTCACAAAGCAATGTTGCAGTCAGGCATGTAGCATCTACAATACTATAAATCTGTAAAAGTTTTTGGTGTATTCCGACTTTCGCATCAGTTTCAGTGGTCTGGATACACCAAGAATGACTCCACCTGCGCTGGGATAGATCAAAATCAGTGGCGTAGCTACAGTACAGGGGTCGCAGCGGTCGCACCTGCGACCGGGCCCCTGAGCCGGGGGGGCCCAGCCCCTGCCACTGTCCGGCCGTCCTGGATGAGGGTAGTGAACAGTAGCACCCGTTCCCAGTGGTGCTTTGCGTGCCCGGCCAGCGTGCGTCGCGCTGACGTCACGCGGCTCTGACACGTACCCTCCCGTACTCCTCTGTTGGCGTATGGTCTGCTGAGGCGCCATGGATTAGGAGGACCTCCCACACTCCTCCGCGGGCGCATACTCTGCAGAGTATACAAAGCGCCGTGGAGCAGAAGGACTGTGGAGCACCTGCGGCGGCTGGCGGGAGTCTGGACACAGTGAGAGGGGAGCAGTGAGCAGAACACAGAGTGAGTGGGCAATTGCATACATATAAATGTTGGAGGCTTCACCTTAAACTATCATTTTATCTTGCCTGCACCTTTGTGAAGGATAACACATTAGTTACAGACAGTGTTATGGGGATCTCACATGGAACTTGGAAGAGACTAGTTAGTGGTAACAATGCATGCACTGGACATTCTAATGGGAGTAATTGCTTGTTGCCACTATCATTGCATGCAGTGCTGCGATGTCACTGCAGACTGTCCTTCCCCACTAGGATTGCATTTTGAAAAGATTGAAAGCCAGGAAACTGCTAACCTGGGCCTCTCCAGTTTTATCATCTTTGTTCTTTTAATATTTTATTTAAATAAACTACTATCCTATGTTTAAATGTTAGTTCTATTATTAACATAATATACTTGATGTATTAAAATATAAACAGACCGAGATTTTAATTTTGTTGTATGTAGGGGGGCCCCAAGCTGACCTTTCGCACCAGGGCCCATGAACCCTTAGCTACGCCCCTGATCAAAATAAATCCTTTATTCCACGTACACATAGTAAGACTAACAACAGTGCATGGACGGTGAACTCATCTGTAAAGAATTGGAAGTTTTTCAAGTTTGATAACAGATAACGGGTCCTGCTCACTTCTAAGGTGGGTACCCTCCTCTTACTGGATCACTGGATCACACCAACACGTTTCCATCTCAAACGGAGATCTTTTTCAAGGTGACTTTTTATAATGTTTAGGAATCGTACCTTATTACATTTGCGATTTTGTTGTTTTCTATGAGCAGGGCCGTAACTATGGGGGGGGGGGGGGGCCTAGGGGGTCATGTCGAGGTGGGAGAGGCGGGTAGAAGCCATAAGTAGCAGCACATTTAAGATACACGACCAGCCCCACACCCTCCACCTGTACAGTTGTGAAGACAACACGCTGAGGCGAGCTACACCAATAAGTTAGCAAGCTGATGGAGAGGAGTGGGGTACAGCCGTTACTTAGTGCTCCAATTGGATGTGGTGCACTACGCCCCGTCGGCAGTGCCAGATTAAGCCTTCGGGGGGGCCCCAGGGCACTTTAGACAAGGGGGCCCCCTTGCACTTGTCATTACTGGCTGCAAACTGCATGGAAGAATATTACACTGTCAAAACACAGAGTAAAGGGGCGGTGTAAACTTGGTCAATGGGTAACTGCAGGGGATATATATTTCGTTATTACTCTGCACCTTGAAAACGGGGAGTATCCCCGAAACGTCGGTTTATCTTCACACCACTTCAATGTTTATATAAAAAAAGTTATTTTACAAAGCCTACGAGTGCCACCATTTCTTCTGAGATCTACTTGCATTGGAAGGCACCGCAGCAAATATTTTCTGTGGGACTGAGTGCCGGTCCATTCCGTGGTCTTTATATACATATACATACATATATACATACATGCATACCACATGAAAAGCATGTGTTTGTCCCTTACTCTGTAGGACTGTAGGAGACCTCACAGAACCAGTGCTGCCTCTAATTAAAAACCCTCCCATGACTAGGCTGCTGCTGCTGTCCTCCATGGGCCTTAGAAGCATGTAATGAGCTCAGCACAAACCTCTCAGCCTCTGCCCTCTTGTGCAAAGTGTCATGGTGTGCAGTAATGCACTGCACACTTGTGCAGTCAGTGTGCCTTGGCTCCCGATACTCAGCACCATTAATCATTGTCACATTTGCAGATAGGTGAAGCTGCAGCACTACCCGCTCCCATGCACAAAACTTTTAGTTAAATATATATATATTTTTTTTTATTTTTTTTAAATACATGCCAACCACAGGGGGCCCCAAATGAATGCCTTACAAATTTTTGGTTATGTCAAAACATCAGATTTATATTGCAAATCACACACTGTTACAAAATCATACAGTGTAACAAAATCTCGCCTCGGGTCGGTTTAAAAAGAAAATCTTGAAAGACTGGTGTTGACTTTTCCATCTATCGACCATTGACATATTGACCTTTTGCTTGTGTATGTCTTTTGTCAATGTTGTCCAAGACCGTATTGACCTTTTTCAGTGGTTGACCTATTGACGATCTCCGTAGACACTGTCGACCTATTAACCGGTTACCAGCACAGTTACATGTCTTATATATTACGATAAATTGGTGCATTCAAGGTTTGTTTGTTTTTTTTCTTGAACTTTTCATACTTTGCCACCACGTGGACGCCGATTGGGAACGGTAAGTTTTGATTGGCCCTGAATTTCGCTCGCCATGTGAGGGAACCCATTAGACTCATTTTTGGTCCACGTGTTCAGTTGTCGACATTGACAAAACAAATAACTGGATTGATATTTTCATCTGTCGGCATTGTCTGCTTCGACTTTTTGATTGGGTCAACCTTATGCCATTGCCGTCTTTGTCCATGTTGACTTGTTATTGTTGACCCAGACATTGCCGAGCTAATAAAGCATGCCCGCTGTGCCTCTGCCTCCGCACTTTGTCTATAACAGTCTCATGCTGTTAAATAAGAACTATGTAGATGTCTTATCCCTACTGCAGTCAGCTCATTATCAGCTCTTCCCGCGCTGCATGGATATCAGGAATGCGCCTACACTTACTGTACATTCTGGGTTCTCCTACATCAAAGACACACGCTTGGCACTGACTGTACGTGTTTCATTCCACTTTCTATTATTTATCCTTATCATTTCTCTTACAATCGGCACCGCTGGGTAGAATTAGTCATCCCGAATTCTGCGCTCTTTTTTCTTGTGTTCGGCTGAAAGCTTCATTCTACACACCGAGTGCAAGGGATCCCACAATGATTTGTCATTTATAAATAACTCTTCTTCCAGAACTTCTGAAGTTAGAAAACAGTTAGAGAAATCACAACAACCGAATTACAAGAGGTGACACTTGAGCCGTCAACAATAAAATCATAACAAAGTGACGCTTGGTCAATCAAAGGTCACCTGAACCGTAAAGTCTGCCCCGGCATTGAAGGGTTTAACATATCACATCGTAGCGTATATCGGGCGTGATGTAACGGGAGCTGAGGTTGGTCCGATTTTGTGAAATGTCAGATTTCTTTGCAGACTTCACACCGAAGTAACAGTGTCAAAGTTCATCAAAAGTTGGATGTTTTCTACAGAGTGCCTGGTAAAAAGTTGGCTTGGCAGGAAAACACTGTGTAATAACAGTTTGTATGCAGATACAATGACACACAGAATAAAGGCGAATATGACGAATATCATTTGTAATCAGCAGAATCTGCTTGTGCGTCCTACTACTTTAGTTTAGTTACTTTACTACTTAATTCCATTGGGAATAAGATACATAAGATACATTTTCCGTGGAAAAATACATTTTGAGAGGTCAAAAGTATATTTTAGATTTTTAAGGTTAGAAATCAATTTTAAATGTTTATTTAGTACAATTATGTTGTGCGCTTGTTATTGATCTAAAAAATTGCAGAATGCAACTCACACAAACAAAAAAACAGTTGTAATGGTGTGTTCAGCCCGTCTCCGCTTCGGGGAGACACTGCCCCGTTCGGGGGGGGGGGGGGGGCGGGGCGGCGAGGGGGATCGGTGGAGACGGCGGGAGAGGCATCGGGGACCCCGCCGAGCTCCGTTGCCACGGGGTGCGCGGGCGTCTCCTGCAGTAGCATCTATAGCAGGGGTCTTCAACCCGTGGCCCGCGGGCCACGAGTGGCCCGCCGACTTGTTTTGCCTGGCCCGCCAGTCAAAAGATTCTTGCTGCATGAAAAGAAAAAAAATCCTTCCGCGCTGTTCTCTTAGCAGAGGGACGTGGCGGAGGATGCTGCTGGGTGACGTGGAGGCTAGGGCGGGCGGGACTGTGCGCAGACATGCGCATTGTCCACTTCCTGACGCCGCGCACACGTCCCGCCCGTGCCCTTTCAGACAGCCGGGAGGAGACTGACAACCGCCGCCAGCCGCGCACCTCAGCCAGCACCTGTCCCTGCTTAGCAGCAAACACAGACGCCGCCAGCAGCAGCCGCCGCCCTCTGCAAGGGACACTGAGGCAGGTGCCTCAGGAGACGGTGAGCTGTCTGTTTCTGAAGGTGGGGGTGGGGGTGAGGTGAGCTGGCGAGGGTGAGGTGAGCTGGCTTAGAAGGCTGCATTTAGTAATGTTTTTTTTTTTGGGGGGGGGGGGGGGGCGGGGGGTGTGTGAGGTGACCTGGCTGCATTTAGAAATGTTTTGGGGTGTGTGTGTGTGTGAGGTGACCTGGCTGCATTTAGAAATGTTTGGGGGGGGGGGGTGTGAGGTGACCTGGCTGCATTTAGAAATGTGTTTTTTTTGGGGGGGGGGTCATGTGAGGTGAGCAGGCTGCATTTGGAAATGTTTGGGGGGGGGTCATGTGAGGTGAGCAGGCTGCATTTAGAAATGTTTGGGGGGGGGGTTGAGGTGAGCTGGATGCATTTAGAAATGTTTATTCGTTAAAACACCTCAGTATAACTTAGTGGCCCTCGGGCTTAGTTGAATTTTTTTATGTGGCCCACTCGGTCCTAAAGGTTGAAGACCCCTGATCTATAGAAACACAGTCACATGAAGCTATTAGCTGGGTAATACAATGTAACACAATAGCTCTCATGGAACATCCGGCTCTTCATAATGTACATGACCAACAAACACATTTACTATGAAATTTCCCTAGTATTAAATGAATAGCATTCACGTCAATTAGTCTATCTGAAAGCTTTCCAACGGACCTCGTGTCTTCCCAACATAGATGTCAGAGCGCAGACAATTCAGAGATAACTATCTAATCTATAGTGATTCCTTCCCTTTATAACACTGCCAAATGTATCACGGGGAGCGAAATGTGCCATGTGCAACTGTAACTGTTCTTATTGGACCCCACAGTCTTTGACAAGTGTTTCTTTGTATTCCTTATACAGTATATGTTTAATGGCGTCTCACTCTCTTCATATCGTTGCGATATATTATAAGACTATTGTGTGACAACTGAACAGTACCAGATGGTGATTATGTATGTCAGCACTATTTAAACCAATTTGCATAGTGTTAACCACCTGCAAAGCTTCATCTTTCAGGCAATGGTAGCTGAAGGGAGCACATCCGCATAGGTAAACGCAGGGTGGTTTCTGGTTGCCTGGAAACCCCCCTCCTCTTGGCAAGTTGCTTAAGTTATGACAACAAGAACAACGTTATATAATATGATTACTAGGGCTGATGTCACATCACGCCGTGTAAGGGACGGAGCGGATCTGCGGCACATGCCCAGTAGCCGCTTCTTCTACCAAGTTTGCTGTGTGTGAGGATCTGAGCAATCAGTGCACTGGACCAGAGAGCAGCTACTGGAAAGAAGAGACAGGAGCCTTACCATGAGGTGGGAGAATGTGAGCTTAGGAAGTGCAGCACTGGATCTCTCTCTCATTTATATTATGTGAATGTATGACACAGCCTATACTATAGACCATCGATAGTGTTAGATATTAATACTGTACTCCATACAGCAGGGCCGGATTAAGGTTTGTGGGGGCCCTGAACAACACAAGGTTTGTGCCCCCCCCCCCCCCACACTGCACCCCTCGCCCGGCCAGTTGGTCGGTCAGAGGCACAGTCCACACACAGACACCCCCCCACCCCCCCCCCCGGAAGGTACCTTGTGGGGATCGGTGCTGCGCTGGGTCCCTGCGAGGAATGTGAGGTCATCAGCGGGGTCCCTGCGGCAGATGGGAACTACTAGGTCCCTGCTGCGGACCTCACATACACCGCAGGGACACGCTGCTCGCCCCGCTGCCTGGCACCCACCCGCTGTCTGCCCCGCTGCCAGGCACCATCCGCCACCCCTACAGCAGTGGGGTGGCTGTGTGGGGGCCCTAGAATATGTGGGGACCCCGGGGCGACCGCCCCTGTCACCCCGTGGGTAATCCACCACTGCACTACAGCATCCAATATATAAAGAGCCCAATATTTGACATTATTATCCATGGTCGTTACTAGGTTCTTGCACCACTCCACCATACTCCCGCGCTTTCTGCAAAATTCCACAGAGCAGGAGGTTGTGGAGGGCATTTGGAGCCACCTCCTGAAATCCTACGTTTGCCTCTGATCTTATAGAGGACCCATGGGGTGTATGTACTGGATGCCTATCATCCTCCAATACAGGCCCAAAACAAACGTGAATATATATATATATATATATATATATTTAATGTCTCTTGGGTGACATCTGTCACACTGAAGAATCAGAGTAAAGTCTGTACTGAATGAAAGATCCATTGTGACACGATTTCATGTATTATATGTATGAATGAATGACATGAGAGTTATTGTATATAATGGCACAATGTAATGGAATACAGAATCATCCTTCTAGAATTGCAGGAATTATGTCTGGTGGCGTCCCATATGTCTGCATGTAACTAAGGTCTCTGCATTTCTATTATCATGTAGGATGTACGGCCAGGGGACACAGATCAACATTGCATGGAGATTCTGGGAGATAACGGGGGGGGGGGGGGGTGTCTCATGAGTGGGTGTGTCAGGGGTGTGCCAAAGCCAGCAACTACCCACTACCCACCGCTGAGGATTAAAGGGGGGAAGGTATTCCGACCTGATTGCATGACTGCAAATTCACAGGCCAAGTGGTTATAGACTCCGCTCGCGTACATCCTATAGAGCACATACTTGAGGCCGTCCTGTAAGAACAAAATCTGCTACTTTTTGGATCGCTGCCCGTATGCAAGTTGATTGTCAGGAAGCCGGTGTTTAGGGGTGGTAAATGGCTGTTATCTGGGAGTGTCAGGGATAATGCAGGCATGGCCAGGTGCATACCCTCCAACTGTACCGATTTAGCCGGTACAGTACCATTTTTTAATGGTCTGTATCGGCTAATACCCCTTTTACACCAAAACGCCGGGTCGCACCCAGCTTTTTTAGACCCAGGTTCAAGCCGGGTGCGACCCGGCGTTTAGTGCCATTTACACCGGGCGGACAGCCCGACCCGCACCCGCCCCCCTCCCGGAGCTTGGAGATGACAGCGCAATGTCATCTCCAAGCGCCAATCACCGCCGTGTGCCGCCGCCGGACCGGAACGCTGCTGGGGGCAGCCCAGCACTAAGGTAAGCTGCTAGGCTGCCCCCAGTCCCCGCGCACACTCCCCCCGCCGTCGCACAGGAGGTGAAGGGATGCCGCACACAGGCATCCGTTCACCTCCCTCCCCCGCCGCCGCTGCTGTCTGCAGGGTATAGCAGACCGAAGCGCCGGCTGTCAGTGACTGTCAGGCTGACAACCCGTCCAACCTGCGGACGCTGTGGTCCGCAGGTTGGACGTTCCCCATTCATGTAAATGGGAGCCGGGTCATCCGACACGGCGTTCCCATTTACACCGCCCTCTACCCAGGTCCTAGCCGTGTTCTACCCAGGTCAGGACCTGGGTAGAAGTCCCGTGTAAAGGGACACAGCGTTAGGGATTTACACCGCCGAAGATCCGGGTCTGACCCGCCGCTGACCCGGATTTTTCGACGGTGTAAAAGGGGTATTAATCAACTGTACCGAATGTACCGTTTTTTGGAGCCAGCTCCTCCGACTCTGGGAGTTGTAGTTTTATATTTGTAGTTTCACAGTTGTGCTGCTCTTCCGGCAGCGTTAGCTGAGAGGGGAAGTGGCTGGAAAAGAAAACGTCATCTCCCAAGGTACTCCCACACCCCCTAACTTTGCACCTAATACTGCCCCTTTATGCCAGCACTAAATACTGTATTCTTGCAACCCTAATTCTACACCCAGTATTCTGTCCTGCACACACTACTGTACCGACTACTGTACCCCGTCACCCTGCACTGTGCCCCTGTTACTGAATCTTCTTAGAGCGAGCCATTTTCTGCCCCCTCCCTCCCAAGTATTGCACCCCTGGAGAGAAGTTCCGCCTGTTGCCGACAGGTGCCCAGTCCTGGGATGGGTGTCAGTGCCGGTGATCCATCCGCTACCGCTGCTCTCCCTGCTGACGTCACACGGTGACGCCCGGTGCTCACCTCTACGGCAACAGTGGTAACAGCCCTGGGAAGGGGCTCGCAGTCCATCCACGTAACTGGCACCCGAAGCGACCAATTCCCGCGACCGCGCGTGGACAATCCCGGGGAAGAAGCCTACCAGCGTTGGATAGAGGCGGGATATGCTAATAAGCAAGGACAGATGTTGCTGCTTCATCATCCCCTCCCCTCAAAGCAAACAACCCTCTGTCATTCTGTCATTGCATCCCTGTCCCCTACCCTAAATCCCCTCTAATACTGTGTGGTGTGCCTCAGATCTATTGAAAAAAAAAAATGCACATTACACATTCGGAAAGGGGGTGACCACGCCCACTTTAACTGTGACCACGCCTACTTCACACATGGCCACACCCCCTACCCGAATGTGTACCGATTTCTGCCCTACAAATGTTGGAGGGTATGCAGGTGTGTGAGGGGAAGTCATGTGATGTCAGCTCCACCCCCAGATC
This sequence comes from Crinia signifera, assembly GCF_055691185.1. Lineage (NCBI taxonomy): Eukaryota > Metazoa > Chordata > Amphibia > Anura > Myobatrachidae > Crinia > Crinia signifera. The sequence continues at coordinate 164,798,265 of NC_139223.1, read as the reverse complement.
AGCCTGATTCTATCACAGCCACTGAGTAAGTCCTGGGCTACACACACACACTGCACACACTGGGGAATCATTACATGGTGAGCGGCTGTTATCTGGGAGTGTCAGGGAATACGCAGGCGTGGCCAGGTGTGTGAGGGGAAGTCATGTGATGTCAGCTCCGCCCCTGATCAGCCTGATCCTATCACAGCGGCTGAGTAAGTCCTGGGCTACACACAGACTGCACACACTGGGGAATCATTGCATGGTGAGCGGCTGTTATCTTTGAGTGTCAGGTAATACGCAGGTGTGGCCAGGTGTGTGAGGGGTAATCATGTGACATCAGCTCCGCCCCCGATCAGCCTGATTCTATCGCAGCCGCTGAGTAAGTCCTGGACTACGCACACACTGCACACACTGGGGAATCATTACATGGGGAGCGGCTGTTATCTGGGAGTGTCAGGGATAATGCAGGCGTGGCCAGGTGTGTGAGGGGTGGTCATGTTACATTAGCACCGCCCCCGATCAGCCTGATTCTATCGCAGCCGCTGAGTAAGTCCTGGGCTACACACACACTGTGCACACTGGGGAATCATTACATGGTGAGCGGTTTCCGTATGGATTTGCTGCCAATCGCCGATATAGCTAAACTACGCAACCCATGCTAAGCAATTCGCAGGCTTGCACCGGGCAGTATACCACTCTGGGGGGGCGGCATATACCTTATCACAGGGCTCTGCAGTTTTGCAGAGCAGCAATCAGGTCTCAATAACCCCCTACAGCCGCAGCCCTTGAGCATCTGGGTAGGCATCCTGACGTCTGCAGCATGAACACTTTTGCCGGAGCAGACACGACAAAAGTAACACAATGCAAAAGGTCTCTGTAAAGCAAATCTCTGGTCCTGATCCTATCTCCGGTTCTGTAATAACGTCAGTTTTCAAAAAAATAAACTTTTTCTTGATTTGTTTTTTTCCAAACCGCGAGGGGACAATAAATGGCTTCAATCATTTACAATTCAAAATGGATAAAAAGAAGAAATGTACTTTTTTATTTGCTTTACTTATAATAGAAGACGTTCTGTTCCCGGAATAAAGGACAATTGCCGGATGCAGCTAAACATATGACAGACATAAACCACAGTCGGCTCTGTGTGTGATGTAGTATAACGTGTACAAAGTGGAGAGAAAGTGTCAGTTTATCTCAGTGCAGATTGTTCTCTGCATTCTGGCTAGAAGATACATAATAACCATGGTGACGGACTATGGGGGTCATTCTGGTTGGCTCGCTAAGCAGCAGTAGTTCACTGATTAGCGAGCCTTTAAACCACGCCCATCGGCTGTGTGAATGCCCCCCAGTGAATATACCTGCCGCACTGCAAATGGATGTTTTGCATAAGCATTAATTCGCAAGCTATCGTGCATGCCCCCTGGCATGCAGGTTTCCTTCTGTGTTAGTATGGGGATGCCCAACGTCTTCCTGGCCGCACCCAGCGTTTTGGTGGGTACACATGCGAACACCCCCTGCCCGACTTCACACCCCCCACACCCTGTGCGAGCGCCACGGAGACTATGCAAGTCTCAGAAGGCCCCCACACAGAAGCCCTGCAAATCTGCAGAGAGCTTCAACATCGCTCCCCCATGCGAACACGCGAATGGGGGCGCAATCAGATTAGAATCAGGGCCTGGTTTCCCCTGACAGGTTAAGGTTCTCTTGATAGGCATACTGCATGTGATAATACATTTAATAACTCTCAGCACCTAAATACCTGCGTCTTTCTACACCAGTGATGTCCATTTCCAGTTTTGTTCATTACTTTCTCATACAGAAGAAAGTCTGGGAAGAAGGTATGTGGTAACGGGCAAATGAATGGTCAATCGTTTTGTGTTCTTGCTACCAGGCAGCAAGGGATGCTGGGAAGGAACGGTAGTTTATTAAGCATTTCTTCACAGTACTGTAGTGCGTTGCTGTGCTGGACAGGGCCTGGTTTTGTGTATGTCGCTGGTGCAGCTGAGCATAAAACCTGTCCCTGAGGATACATTTGTGCCTTGTGTGATATACAGTACGCAGTTAGCGTCCTCTGATGTTATGAATCCCCAGCGAAACACTGCACAGTTAGCAAACAACCTTTGACCTTTGATTGAGGCTTTAGCTTCAAAGTAAAGAGCACTTAAAAAATGTCAGCTCTAAAAAAGCGATTCAAAATAAAAAAAAAACTGACATTTCAAAGCAGTATATAATTACGGTAGCGCGTATAAAGCGGGATACACGGAACGTAATAACAGGATAAATGCATATCATCACTCCGATTGTTCTGACAGTGCCGCTTCCCACATTAATTATACGCTATATATTTTCTAATTGATTTTTTTTTTCAGTAACATTTTAAGAAACATTAATTTCAGGACTATAATTATAAGTACAGATAGTTGGATGTGTATGGTATACAAGCAATTAGGTTCCGAGATGATAATTGTGCAGTCATTTCAGACGGTAAGATTATTACCGTGTACAATATACTTCATCAGGATTCTATCAGTGCCACGAAAATGTAATCAGAGAGAAATGATAGCGATAACGAGCCTTTTCTAAGTGCTTTGTTAGGGGACGAGATGGGGTTAGGCCAATGGCAGATCTTAGACAAGTACATTGTTAGTGCGGGTGGTAAACAGCTCACAGTAATAATGCAGATTGGAGTTTGCACAGATTTGTTTCCTGCACGTGCGAGATCCTCTGTAACTAGCCCCACGATGAAACAAAGGGGAGGACAATTATCACATTTATACATCGTCACCTTAAGACATTTTGCAAAACCATTTTGTTTGTTTCTTGGATAACGACTTTGCAAAATAAAAACTATAAAATAGATGTTTCGCGTATTCTAGAACCTGGTGGATTCTGCTTCAGGGTTCGATTGAATGCAGCTAATCAGCAGCTTCTCAGAAGAAGTATCATAACTAGATGAAAGCACTTGCTTCACGGTATCTCATGTCCGCTGCTGTCTCCAACTGCGACCAGTTGCAGTGGGAGGCGGTCAGTAGTCACAATACCGGTACGGCGGTACGGCATTCCGGTAACCACTGGAGGACCAGCGCAGGATACTGGTGCCAGGATGCCATGTCTAATTGTGCCATTATCATGTGGCTCTATACTATTTAATTATAGGCCCAGATTGGGGTAACATGGGTGTGGGGTGCGGTGCCCCTGGATTGGTGTGGCTTGGCGGCTCTCTTCTTTAACGCTATTCTTTAATATTTGAAATCCAATCATCACCTTTGTATCGCTTTCTGTACATAGCGCTGGCTTCTTAGCCCTAACATTTAGTAACCCGTCAGGGTTCTCACTGGTGTGCTGCTCTGGGCTTTCTCGTTTATGCTATTTTTTGGGGTGCTGCACCGCACACCCAGATATACAGTAGCAATAGGGACCCCCAATACTGAGAGAAGCCTTGATGAATGGCTTGGGGGCTCACCCATGTATTTGCAAATATTTGTTACCAAGATCCCTGAATTCTACCATAATACGGATTTGGTTCCGGGTGTAAAACAGTCTCTGATGTGGCACATGGTGCAGATAGGCTGCAAAGTCCGTGGACAGCGACATGCGGACAGTTGGTGCAAGATAAGAGCAGGTCCATGTGCTGTGGAGGAACTATAAATGTTCCCTTACCAAAAAAGATTCTGCCCCCCCCCCCCCCCCCCATGCATTAATTATAATTATTTTATCTACATGCTCATTGCCAGGGGGTACACACTCTTTGCCAGGGGGTTACATTCTCATTGCCAGAGGTTTCATGCTCCTTGCCAGGGGGTTACATGCTCGTTGTTGGGAGGTTACATACCCATTGCCAGGAGGCTACATGCTCATTGCCAGGGTGTTACATGCTCATTGCCAGGGGTACATTCTGGTCACCAGGGGTTTCTTGCTTGCAGGCACACAAGCGTTCTCGGAATCTGGCACTTCTGTGTAAAGCTGTACACGTTGACCTCACTTGACAGATGCTAGAGGTCCAGTAGGACCCTTGGCATCTTTCTCCTACAAGGTGGCATCCATTTTTGCAGGGTTATTTCCAGCAGCTTCCGTGTGAATGGCAGACCGCTTGGAATCTGTGCCCCCCTGTGTATGTGGACACGTCTGTAGCATCAGTTCCTGTAGATAAATCGCAGCGAGTTATATGTTGATGTCAGGGGTAAATGAAGGCATTTAGAGAGTCATCGCACATTGTCCAGAGCGTTATACCTGTATATCAGGCTGAAAAGGAGCAGGGTAGAGACTCGTCAGCATCATACAGTATATAGTAAGTATATGGAGTCCGCCTTGTGAGCAGCCTTTGTATCCTTGTGTCTGCAATAGACTAGTATGGGCGTACGGGGTTCCAATAGTATTTATTGAACATTTCTAGTGCCGATTGCATGAAGCTGAGTCTATAACCAAATACTTATTGTTTATCCAGCCATCGGTATAAGAATGAAGTAATATGTGGTACTTATGTATTATCTGGGCTGCCAATTTTTTGATTGTATGCCTTAACTTAAGGCATACAATCAGATGCGTTGCGATGCGATGCGATATCGCATCGCATCGCATACAACCATATCGCATGCGATGCGATGACCCAATTTTTCCATAGGATTCAATGTTAAAATGGACTGAGTCCATTTTAACATGGAATTCAATGGGAAAAGGGGTCCTTTTCCTACCCCTACTATCCAAGTGGGCATGGAGTTGGATATAAACCTGTGGCTACGCTCGCCACGCTTCGGGCTCGGTGGCTCGCTACGCTCGCCACAGGTTTATATCCAACTCCATGCCCACTTGGATAGTAGGGGTATGAAAAGGACCCCTTTTCCCATTGAATTCCATGTTAAAATGGACTCAGTCCATTTTAACATTGAATCCTATGGAAAAATCGGGTCCATCGCATCGCATTGCATCGCATGCGATATGGTCGAATGCGATGCGATGCGATGGACCGATTTCAAAATCGGCAGCCCAGTTAGTACATAAGTACCTAATATGTTATTGGAATATTGTGTCTCTTTAACTCTGTAAACCCGAAAAATCAGTGTTTTCCCTCCTGTCACATCTATAAATATAAATAATATCATGTATTATAGTGCTACAATTATATAGAATAGCTGAGTTCTATGTAATTATAGTTAGAGCACAACCTCAGGGTCTATATGTAATAATGTTAAACAATGACGACAGGACAGAGACCTCCCTGCCCTATATACTGTATGTACCTCCCTGCCATACAGTATATACTGTATGTACCTCCCTGCCCTATATACTGTATGTACCTCCCTGCCCTATATACTGTATGTACCTCCCTGCCCTATATACTGTATGCACCTCCCTGCCCTATATACTGTATGTACCTCCCTGCCATATACTGCATACTGTATGTACCTCCCTGCCCTATACACTGTATGTACCTCCCTGCCATATACTGTATACTGTATGTACCTCCCTGCCCTATATACTGTATGTACCTGTAACCTTATGTTACCTTATGTTCATTATTATAAATGTTAATGTAACCATGTGTTTATTATTATAAGTGTTGACATGGAATGTATAATGCAATGTGAGCGCAGATAGGAGCGCTGGAGTTAGTTTGCCTGGTGCACAATACACAATACACGAGTCAGTCAGGGACTCGTGAAGGAGAGGATGATGCCTGCCGTTATGCCGTTAATACACGCGGAAATACTGGACTAGGGGAGCGGGTATAAAAGGGGAGAAATAGCGGAGCAAGCACTTCTTCAGGTCAGCACCTCACTACTTGTACCAGAGCGGTGACAGCGGCAGGACAGTAGCAGCGGAGACAGCAGAGCGGCAGCGGAGACAGCAGAGTGGCAGCGGAGACAGCGGTAGCTGGTGCAGAAAGGGTACACAGCGACGAGAGCGGCAAGCAGCGGCGGCAGCTGTCAGGTCTCTAGCGGAACTTCCCTGTAGGCGAGGGACTGGGAGCCGCTTGGACCAGCCGCTTGGACCGGAGACTGGTAAGCTTACCCTCCCATCGTGGGGGAAGCGGAGACCAGCGAAAGCGACACGCCGGAGTTCAGCTGCATTCCCCACCACGCGCACAGCCGGAGAAGAATCGGCAGAAGCGGCGATGCTGTACCCGACTGTGGCGAGAGGCTGCTGGAGTGGGCGGTGCACGTGCCCTAGCTGCCGGAGGAAGACAGCGCAGTGGCGTCACTCTGCCAGGAGTGCGCTGTCACGCGAAATTCAGAACCTGACAACCAAGCTGACAGGGCTGTTAGGGGTGCGCCCAATCACAGGGCAGCACAAAGGAACACCGCTGAAGAAACAGCTGAGGGTTAACCCCTCACAGCCTGGCCTTGAACTCCTGATTGAGAGACCGGACACCTAACTGGTGAGAGCCTATTATATACTTTTATTATATTTCTCCCATCCACCTCATACGCCTGCACTAAGGATATACTTTTGACCCATATTACACTATCTGGAACTATCCTCCTATATCTTTGACTATTTAACCAGAGTCAGAATATTCACTAATAATATTGGATACGGGCCCCAACGCGCGCCAACATAAGAGCTCATACTTATAGAACTGTGTAATTGAGTATATATCTGGCCAGATATAATATATAGGATAGGATATAGGTATACAGTATAAGGCTATATTATGGGGAATTGGGTATACTGAGGAGTATAGGTATAATAACCAAGAAGGAATGAGGGCATAAGCACTCAGAGTAGGGAGGTTAATAGTTAAACAATAATTAATTGAAGTGTAAGCAGTGGCTTGTATTAGTAGCTTATGCATCTGAATATTAGTAATGTTTCTAATATGTGTGTATAATATATGATATGTGTATATGAAATTGGATGTTATTAAATCCGTGTTAGCATACTTACTTTGACGCTGCTTCTGTGGGATCTGGACTCTATAAAGCTGTAGAAAGAGAGAAAGGTAGGGTCAGTCTCAGCCAGAGTAATATAACAAGTCAATAGTGGTTCCTAAGCTACACTATAAATTAGTTTAGGTGGAGGCACTCTACCATAATATATCATTACCCATACTAAGGGTTACATACCTCCCTGCCCTATATACTGTATGTACCTCCCTGCCCTATATACTGTATGTACCTCCCTGCCCTATATATGTATGTACCTCCCTGCCATATATACTGTATGTACCTCCCTGCCCTATATACTGTATGTACCTCCCTGCCATATATACTGTATGTACCTCCCTGCCATATACTGTATACTATATGTACCTCCCTGCCATATATACTGTATGTACCTCCCTGCCCTATATACTGTATGTACCTCCCTGCCATATACTGTATACTGTATGTACCTCCCTGCCCTATATATGTATGTACCTCCCTGCCATATATACTGTATGTACCTCCCTGCCCTATATACTGTATGTACCTCCCTGCCATATATACTGTATGTACCTCCCTGCCATATACTGTATACTATATGTACCTCCCTGCCATATATACTGTATGTACCTCCCTGCCCTATACACTGTATGTAATACCATTGTCAGACTCTATCTTTTGTAAATAACCTTTCTGTAAATGTCACAATGTATACGACAGATTAGCTGTGATTGGTGATATTCTCTGCCTCTTGCAGGTCACACAATATAAATGGGAATAGTTCAGCTCTGAGAGGCTTATTTATCAAAGTGAACAGGTCCATTATATCAGTCATAGTAGTGGATTCGCAAGGCCTTATATAATGAACATGTTTGTTATTGAGTTGGAAGCATCATTTACATTGGGCCATTTGTGGCTGAGGATGAATTGGGGAATCAGACACATATGATATATTACCGGCAGAATGTCAACAGTCATTTTGAGTGTTAACCAGGGTTTTACCTATAGACGAAAGCTTCCCAGGCAAATTCAGGGCCATAGGTGAAATGGGGAGGCATGTGCGCTAAAATACTGTTGTGGCTGTGGCCACACAGTAGTGCTCCTTACTCACAGTACACCTTATAATAGTGCCCCTTATTCACATTCACATTATGCCACACAATAGTACTTCATATGCAGGGGGGCTTCTAGAGAGGAGGAGGCAAATGGACAGACTCTGGCTGGGCCCTCTCATCTCTAGCTGGTAGCACTGAATACTTTGGGCACTAGGGGACCCTAGCGCTGTCCCAGTATCTACCCTGTATGTGTGAAATGCCTGGAAAATGTCTGCCATGATGTTTTCCCTGTGACTTCTGCAGCACTGCTACTGCCATCACGTGACTCCGGAGGGTAAGTATTGAAAAAAATGGGTGCAGGGTGTATGGTGTGGGCCCTCCTGGACTACAGAGGCCTGTGCACACTGCACACACTGCACCCCTTATAAATATGCCAGTGCCCATATACACATTATACCACATAGTACTCCTTATATAAATTGTAAGTAGTGCCCGTAAACATTATGCCCACAGTAGTCGTACACCGTACATATTATGCCCAAAAGTAGTAGTGCCCCATACACATTACGCCCAAAAGTAATAGTGCCCCATACACATTATGCCCACAGTAGTAGTATATGGATGGAGTATCCCTCAGCCACCACTGGTACAATGACTGGGAGTCCGAGACATGCTGCTGCCTACAGTCACACCTACACCGACTCAATGGCACTACTATTTGATCATAGCCAGTGGCTGCAGTTGGCAAGCTCTGCCAGCACTCCTTGTGAGTGCCATTCTGGCCCCAGGGTATGCTCCTGGTGTAAGTGTTAAGCTGGGGTTACGGTTTGGCTTCAGTTAGGGCCGTAGTAGGGATAGGGCTCAAATAATCGCCGTACATGATGTCATTGATCACATCACTTTATAGGGGTATTCAATATAAAAAAATCAAAATTTTGGTACTTATGTAGTAACTGGGCTGCCGATTTTGAAATCGGGTCCATCGCATCGCATCGCACCCGACCATATCGCATGCGATGCGATGCGATGCGATGGACCCGATTTTTCCATAGGATTCAATGTTAAAATGGACTGAGTCCATTTTAACATGGAATTCAATGGGAAAAAGGGGTCCTTTTCATACCCCTACTATCCAAGTGGGCATGGAGTTGGATATAAACCTGTGGCGAGCGTAGCGAGCCACCGAGCCCGAAGCGTGGCGAGCGTAGCGAGCCCCGCGAGGGGACGCAGAATACCGTCCCCTCGCGGGGCTCGCTTCGCTCGCCACGCTTCGCTCGCCACGCTTCGGGCTCGGTGGCTCGCTACGCTCGCCACAGGTTTATATCCAACTCCATGCCCACTTGGATAGTAGGGGTATGAAAAGGACCCCTTTTTCCCATTGAATTCCATGTTAAAATGGACTCAGTCCATTTTAACATTGAATCCTATGGAAAAATCGGGTCATCGCATCGCATCGCATCGTATGCGATGCGATGCGATATCGCATCGCATCGCATCTGATTGTATGCCTTAACTTAAGGCATACAATCAAAAAATCGGCAGCCCAGATACTACATAAGTACCAAAATTTTTTATCACCCAATAAAATGATCCTGCATGAACATGACCCACTTCATGTGAAAATACATAGGTCCCATGTAAAACAGCAGACTTTTCGCAGATACGGATCCGCCGGCCTGAACCAAACCGCTGATACTGTAAGTGCTGGTGATCGGGACTAAAGTAACAGCCGCAGTGCGATAATTAGTGGCAGCAACTATCTCCCGCTAATTAATTACCGCATCTCACGTTTCCATTCTTTGCTCTTATACAATTTCTCCTGAGACTTCATATTCTAATCATCACGCAAATTGGGGGGATGGAAAACGTAGGGTCCAAAATGTTCAATGTAAACATTGACAAAAGGTCAATACCCACACTATTTCCGGCCAACACAAAGGGGGGCCATTCAGGCCTGCTCGGTGCGGTACAAATTCACTACCCCGGCTGATGTTTGAGGTTTGCGCATGTGCACATAGGGCATTAGCTCAATAGTGGGCGGGCAAGGCACGGACGCAGGGAACCACTCAGCATACAAACGTTGGGCGTACCCCTGCAAACGAACGCACGTCAATCCCTGCTGATCAGCGCCCACCCCCAATTTCCCGAATAGCGGCCATCTGATATGTAAGTATGGACTTACATTCCAGAGCGAAGGCTGGGGAGATCATTCCATGGCGAGCGACCGTCCAAAGATTTCTCCTTACGGCCACATGCGAGCGGATATGTCTGCGGATGCATCCACTCACACGCTACTGCTGGGATTCGGAAGGCGGAGCGGGATTTACCTTCTCGTTGGGATGCTGACAAGTGGCACTGTGTGGAGTAATATGAATAATGGACACTACTATGTGGCGTAATGTGAATTGGTACTTATATGTGGCCACGCCCCTTCACCAGTAACCCATGCCTCTACATGTGAGAAAGGGGGCACCAATTACACTGCCCCAAAATGTCTAGGCACTGACAGAACGTGTACAGACCAACGTAAGGAAAGATACTGGTATTCTATTAGGTCTTAGATTGTATACACTCTGGCCATTATTCTGATTCACTCGCAAAGGCAAATTTGATGGACAAAACCATGTGCACCACAGGTGGGGCAGATGTAACATGTGCAGAGAGAGTTAGATTTGGGTGGGGTTTACTGAGATCTATATTTCAGTGTACAAATAAAGCAGACAGTATTTGTGAACCAGAATAAGGGCCTCTGTACATCGGCTGGGGGGCGCGTAATGGCTGTACAATATCCTGGATAGCTAAGCTGGTACATTACACCTTCAGTACACAGTTCTCCGGCAATCATACACATACTGTAAGTGCTCAGTTGTGGCCAGACAATTGCACGTACCCAGCAGGTTAATTGTATCAGTGGAGTCTGTCTCTGTAAGACACTTGTGTCAGCTTGTTCTTACAATAAGTGGCCAGTAACGCGATTTTCAGCTTCCGCCTCATCATCGCCTAACAGGCTGCCAAAGTCTGGTAATCTCAAAACACTTCCAGCTACTGTACGTGACAGCTCCGGGAGGGTAATGTTCACATCCCTCATCACTTTGCCGACGACAATTATATTTAAGAAGTTGACGTGTGACAAAATGTAAAGCTGTATTTAAGTCATATGTTCTATGTCCAGAACGTAACAAGGATTTGCCTTTGGTAAATAGGTGAGAAGTATATAGATGCACAGTGCTTAAGCCCCGTACACACAGCGCGACGCAGCTCTTCCTGCGATCTAGCAGGAAAGCCAGTGCAAGCATCATATCCCCCGGGCCATACACACCGAGCAATCAGTGCTCCATTTACACTCCCATTGGCAACCACTGTGTCCATAGACCATGAAATACCAAACATCAAAACTTGGGCCAAACTCGGTGGCGAAAGAACCGTAGACAATGGAGTCGGTCGCCTCCGGACGCCAGTTCTGAAAGGGGCACCCCAGCCTTCTCCATTGCCTCTGTTGCTCTGGTCTTAAATATTAATTTCTTCTATTATAAATACAATCAAATATGTAATCCCCCCTTTTATCTGTATAAGTAATATATTTCCCTAATTTATTCCTAAATAGTTACATTGCTTATTACTGTTTTATATACTAGGTGGGTTAATATTTGTAATTGTTTTTGGGCACCACAATATACAGTACATGGTTGCTAGATTCCATCTCTCTCTCTCTCTCTCTCTCTCTCTCTCTCTCTCTCTCTCTCTCTCTCTCTCTCTCTCTCTCTCTCTCTCTCTCTCTTTAAAGATCGTTTTCTGTGCTTCTAGTTTGCCATGGTGATTGTCACTTGCTGAGTGTCTATTTCCAGTATTTCCAGCTCAGGGAAACATATGGTTTTTAACCTGTTATCATATAACAGACTTTCAGCCATCTGTTTTCCCTTTACTGATTACAGGTGTCACGTAGCATATGTATCAGCGTCCAGAGATGACGCTATCTGGTTAATGAAATAATGGGGTGAATGAACACAGACCTGTCTGAATGGTAAATGATGGGTGTTAGTTCCCTGTAGTTATAGTTTAAGAGCTAAACTTGTCCCTAGACAAACACACGTTATATATATTTCAAGTCTAAACAAGACACATATTGTACTGTAGGTATTTTTACAACTTTGTTCCAATGGTTGAGGTCTGGCTATAGAATGTGGCACCCAGAGCTGGTGCTAGGGTGTTCGGCGCCCTATAAATATGCATCCTCCCATACTTTACAATGTTACAGTGCTTGTCGGAGGTGTGGTCTGACGAGAAAGGGGCGTGGGCACACAATAGTACCCCATAGTTACCTACCCTCCTGCATTCTGCAGGAGACTCCCTGAAATAGCAGCAATCTCCCTCTCTCCCTAATTAGTCTAGCAATCTCCCTCATGTCACCTAGCCAACATTACACTGTTACACCATAGTTACCTCCCCTCCTGCATTCTGCAGGAGACTCCCTGACATAGCAGCAATCTCCCTCTCTCCCTCATTAGTCTAGCAATCTCCCTCATGTCACCTAGCCCACATTACACTGTTACATCATAGTTGCCTACCCTCCTGCATTCTGCAGGAGACTCCCTGACATAGCAGCAATCTCCCTCTCTCCCTCATTAGTCTAGCAATCTCCCTCATGTCACCTGGCCCACATTACACTGTTACATTTTTGGGGAAAAAAGGAATGAGAGACAGATACATCTACATTGAATCATCAGCAGCATCATTTCCCAGCACTTTACCAAGTATAGTAGCCCTTACTAACGGCTTTGGGGCTCATCTACATTTGGACATACTGTAAGTCATTTTAAAAGATTCCTCTCAGATGTAGCAGTACACACCCACGTTTCTAGGTGCCTTGTTCACAATTTCTCCATATATGGAACTAGACACGCCCTTTGGGAGGAGCATGACACGCCCCCTCAATGGGGCGCTGTGTAAAATTCTAATATCAATTATAATCTCCCTGAAACTAGTTTTCAAAAGAAGCGGGTATGTAGTACCCCCATTTTAAATTACACCACACAGTAGCATAATTGCACTGCACATAGGGGGTTATTTTGGTTCACTCTTTCTGACAAGTTCCTTCTTACATGGACAAAACAATGGGCCTTATTCTGATCGGTGCGGATATTCCCGCATGCGGACGGACCGCCGATGTTGATCGTCTGCGCATGTGCAGAGGTCACTCTGCGCATGTGCAGGCGATTTCGCCGCACGGATTCTTTATACGCCGCACAGGGGGCGTAGAGGGGCGTGAGGGGCTACTTAGCCTCATTACCCTATGCATACGCCCCGCGTTTCATGGGCGTTCCCATGCAAACGCGGGGCGTATGCATGGTAATGAGGCCGTGACGCGTGGGTACGGGGCGGGCATCTGACATCGCCGGATGTCAGCTGCCCGCCCCCATACATGATTTCACACGGACAAGTGTCCGTGTGGTCTTGTGTTGCGGAACCTGGTGGAGCGTGCGGCCCTGCATTCGATGTTCGGCGACCATCGAATGCAGGGGCTGCTCCCAAGACGAAGGAGGCGTATCCCCGTCCAATTTCATGCGGATCGCCACATATCCGCGTACGGACGGCAGGTGGCGATCCGTATGGAAGGCGGGGATTCGCCTGCACGGTTGCGGCCGCATATTCTGATCGGGCCGCACCGATCAGAATAAGGCCCAATGTGCACTGCAGGGTGGGCATATGTTACTTGTGCATAGAGAATTAGTATTGGGTGGGGTTTTACTTCAAAGTGAGATCTACAGTATAGTGCAATGTAAAAATAAAGCAGCCAGTATTTACCCCGCACAGAAACAAAATAACTCACCCAAATCAAATTCTCTCTGCACATTTTACATCTGCCCCCCTGCTGTGCACATGGTTTTGTCCAACTAAGAGGGAATTTCTCAGAAAGAGTGAACCGAAATAACCCCCATAGTGCCCCTCATTTCTATTACATTTGGGGGATTATTCTGGTTCACCTGCAAAGGCAAATTCACTCTCAGATGGACAAAACCATGTGCACTGCAGGGGGGCAGATGTAACATGTGCAGAGAGAGTTAGATTTTGGGCAAGTTATTTTGTTTCTGTGCAGGGTAAATACTGGCTTCTTTATTTTCATACTGCAATTTAGATCAGTTCAGTTTGAACACACCCCACGCAAATCTAACTCTCTCTGCACATTTGCCCCACCTGCAGTGCACATGGTTTTGTCCAACCAACTTTGTGAACCAGAATCCTCCCCTTAGTGCAATAGAAATCAGGGGAAAAATTATCCCTTATTTACATTACACTACACAGTAATGCCCCTTACACATAATGCCCACAGTACTAGGACACTTTAAGAGAGGAGGGAGACCATGTGCAGGCTCCAAATGGACCCCCCCCCCCCCCTTTCGGCGGTGCAGTAGACTCTGGAATGGTTCTACTGCACATGTGCAAGTCTCTGAGAACATGGAGGCACGCATTCCTGAGGACAACTCTTTTTGCGGTGACCATTTTCCGAATGATTTTTGCCACTGCGCTACCGGGCTAATGGAAAAGTGAGTATACTTACATGAGTGCAGGGAGTGTGGTATGTAGGCATTCCAGAGCCCCACGGATCCATGAACCCCGCTCATGCACATAATGACTAATGTATAGGCAATGGGTGACATATTAATAGGCCGAGATTATTATTTATTTTTTTACATCTTTGGAAATGTTTAATACTTTAAGATCCACATAAACGGGATGATGGGGTTATTTGAGCAGTACAGTAGCTTTCCTCTTCATCACTGATACATTGTAACAGATTCTGCTTCCTGTCACTGTAGTGATGTGTCTGTAACTGGGGGTTCTCCAGATCTCTGGTCTGAGAAACAAACTGCATTTCAGGTGCTGACTGCTATGGTAAAGCTCCCTCGATAAGTCTTTATACCTCGGCCACATCATAGGAAGGTTTTGTAATTCGGCTCCTGCTAACAAGCTACTACTGACTTTCCTACTATATACAGAATGATCACTTCCATTCCTGGTCTGATTGAAGTGAATCAGATGAGAACAGACCAGTCATTAATAGCAGTGGTTCAGCACTTGGACAGCTCCTCTCCAGGAACAGTCAGTCTCATGTCTCTCCTTAGATGTGACAAGGGATTCAGTGATCCAGATTCAGAATGGCATCATGCAGAAGGGGGTAGTACAAGGGTGTATCTACCATAGGTGCAGGGGGTGCAGCTGCTATGGGGCCCAGAGCTGAGAAGGGCCACGTTCCCTGTCACAGTTACATGTGTTATATACAGGGGTGTAACTACCATAGGTGCAGGGAGGGCAGCTGCTATGGTGCCCAGAGCTGAGAGGGTCCACCTTCCCTGTCACAGTTACATGTGTTATATACAGGGGTGTATCTACCATAGGTGCAGGGGGTGCAGCTGCTATGGGGCCCAGAGCTGAGAGGGGCCACCTTCCCTGTCACAGTTACATGTGTTATATACAGGGGTGTATCTACCATAGGTGCAGGGGGTGCAGCTGCTATGGGGCCCAGAGCTGAGAGGGGCCACCTTCCCTGTCACAGTTACATGTGTTATATACAGGGGTGTAACTACCATAGGTGCAGGGGGTGCAGCTGCTATGGGGCCCAGAGCTGAGAGGGGCCACCTTCCCTGTCACAGTTACATGTGTTATATACAGGGGTGTATCTACCATAGGTACAGGGGGTGCAGCTGCTATGGGGCCCAGAGCTGAGAGGGGCCACATTCTCTGTCACAGTTACATGTGTTATATACAGGGGTGTAGCTACCATAGGTGCAGGGAGTGCAGCTGCTATGGGGCCCAGAGCTGAGAGGGGCCACCTTCCCTGTCACAGTTACATGTGTTATATACAGGGGTGTAGCTACCATAGGTGCAGGGAGTGCAGCTGCTATGGGGCCCAGAGCTGAGAGGGGCCACCTTCCCTGTCACAGTTACATGTGTTATATACAGGGGTGTAGCTACCATAGGTGCAGCTGCTATGGGGCCCAGAGCTGAGAGGGGCCACCTTCCCTGTCACAGTTACATGTGTTATATACAGGGGTGTAGCTACCATAGGTGCAGGGAGTGCAGCTGCTATGGGGCCCAGAGCTGAGAGGGGCCACCTTCCCTGTCACAGTTACATGTGTTATATACAGGGGTGTAGCTACCATAGGTGCAGGGAGTGCAGCTGCTATGGGGCCAGAGTTGAGAGGGGCCACCTTCCCTGTCACAGTTACATGTGTTATTTACACAATGTAGCTACCATAGGTGCAGGGAGTGCAGCTGCTATGGGGCCAGAGCTGAGAGGGGCCACCTTCCCTGTCACAGTTACATGTGTTATATACAGGGGTGTAACTACCATAGGTGTAGGGTTGCAGCTGATATGGGGCCAGAGCTGAGAGGGGCCACCTTCCCTGTCACAGTAACATGTGTTATATACAGGGGTGTAACTACCATAGGTGCAGGGGGTGCAGCTGCTATGGGGGCCAGAACTGAAATGGGCGACCTTTCCTGTCACAGGTGATTATGCAAATCATCCATTCGTAGCTGTGTGGGGGTTCGCTGTGTGCAAGGGGTGGGGCATGCGAGCGGTCATGCGGGCGGTGGGCAGCATCTGGAAGCCTCATAAGGCTGTGAAATTTGCAACCTTGTGAGTCAAGCAGAATAAGTACACTGGGCTGATCATTTTTTTATACAAAACTTGAATATCTTTGTGCAACTGCATCTTTATACGTAGCACAATGGTACTTGTGGGGTGATTCTGAAAATCGCTTCTTGCAGAGTGACCAAGATTGGGGGTCAGTTCAAATTACCTATGATCAACTGGATAGGCAAAACCAATAATGGTGGCTGGCAATAACAACATAGCCCCATTATGGCTACATAAACTATATCATTGTTTTAGCAGTTAGTAAAAATGATATAAACCTACTGAAGAAAATACAGAAAATCAAAAACAAACAGCCGATAAAGCAGAAAAGATGATGTCGTCACCGGCTTCCTAACGAGGGAGAACAGCTTTCTGATGCTGACCTAAAATAATTCTTATAGTAATGCGAGAGAATCGGAACAGACGATACCGTTCTACCTCATCCTCAGCCCCCCCCCCCAGCACATGAAAGAGCACTGAGAGGAGGAATTAATGCTCCTTATCCCCAAATCATTCTCAGACACAAATTACCATTAGGATCCCAAATTCATTTGAATGTCAAAGGAAGCAGAAACTCTATTATTATGTAATATTTATTGTGTTCATGTGGTGACGGTAACAGAGGATGAAGACAGAGTATGACAGCGGCTCCAGGATTCCTCAGTAGTCAGATTTCTGCAACCTCCGCTGAATAGTGAGGCCTGTGCCGCGAAGCCGCAGCAGAATAGCGAGGCCTGTGCCATGAAGCTGCAGCAGAATATGAGGCCTGTGCCATGAAGTCGCAGAATAGTGAGGCCTGTGCCATGAAGCCGCAGCAGAATATGAGGCCTGTGCCACGAAGCCGCAGCAGAATATGAGGCCTGTGCCATGAAGTCGCAGAATAGTGAGGCCTGTGCCATGAAGCCGCAGCAGAATATGAGGCCTGTGCCATGAAGCCGCAGCAGAATATGAGGCCTGTGCCGTGAAGCCGCAGCAGAATATGAGGCCTGTGCCGTGAAGCCGCAGCAGAATATGAGGCCTGTGCCATGAAGCCGCAGCAGAATATGAGGCCTGTGCCATGAAGCCGCGGCAGAATAGTGAGGCCTGTGCCATGAAGCCGCAGCAGAATAGCGAGGCCTGTGCCATGAAGCCGCAGCAGAATATGAGGCCTGTGCCATGAAGTCGCAGAATAGTGAGGCCTGTGCCGCGAAGCCGCAGCAGAATAGCGAGGCCTGTGCCATGAAGCTGCAGCAGAATATGAGGCCTGTGCCATGAAGTCGCAGAATAGTGAGGCCTGTGCCATGAAGCCGCAGCAGAATATGAGGCCTGTGCCACGAAGCCGCAGCAGAATATGAGGCCTGTGCCATGAAGTCGCAGAATAGTGAGGCCTGTGCCATGAAGCCGCAGCAGAATATGAGGCCTGTGCCATGAAGCCGCAGCAGAATATGAGGCCTGTGCCGTGAAGCCGCAGCAGAATATGAGGCCTGTGCCGTGAAGCCGCAGCAGAATATGAGGCCTGTGCCGTGAAGCCGCAGCAGAATATGAGGCCTGTGCCATGAAGCCGCGGCAGAATAGTGAGGCCTGTGCCATGAAGCCGCAGCAGAATAGCGAGGTCTGTGCCATGAAGTCGCAGCATAGTAAGGCCTGTGCCACGAAGCCTCAGCAGAATAGTGAGGCCTGTGCCATGAAGCCGCAGCAGAATATGAGGCCTGTGCCATGAAGCCGCAGCAGAATATGAGGCCTGTGCCATGAAGCTGCAGCAGAATATGAGGCCTGTGCCACGAAGCCGCAGCAGAATATGAGGTCTGTGCCATGAAGCCGCAGCAGAATATGAGGCCTGTGCCATGATGTCGCAGCATAGTGAGGCCTGTGCCACGAAGCTGCAGCAGAATAGCGAGGCCTGTGCCATGAAGCCGCGGCAGAATAGTGAGGCCTGTGCCACGAAGCCGCAGCAGTATAGTGAGGCCTGTGACATGAAGCCGCATGTACCTGCATACCACCCCCTACCTACACTACCCTCTACCTGCATACCACCCCCTACCAACATACTATCCCCTACCTACAGTTTACTACCCCCTACCCACATACTACCCCCTACCTACTCTGACCCCTACCCGCATTCTACCCCCTACCTACACTACCCTCTACCTGCATACTACCCCTACCTACACTACAACCTACCTGCATACCACCAACTACCTACACTACCCCCTACCCGCATACTACCCCCTACCTACACTACCCCCTACCTAGTCCTAGCTCAATCAGATGGGGAAAGGCTTGTACTTAGCATATTGTCGCATATGCACCATTTTGACCTCTGACCATTTAAGCAATTAGATTGAGCCTTCTTGATCTCTCCTCTACATACAAAGACTTGGTCACTCTGCGGGATCTGACCGGCATCTATGGTGTGATCACATTTTTCTTACGGCATCAAATAAGAAAACGTAGCTGGAAGCACAATGCGGAGAATCAAGTCAACCACGGAAATTGATCATTTCATCAAAGTCAAACGAACACTTTTGATCTTTCCTTTTCCCACATATAAAATATTAAATTCTCTTTATATAATTGAGTTTTATTCCTATCTCGTATTACGCATTAGGGACTTAGTCTTTCTAAAAATAATTCTATTGAAATGTGAATGAAACAAATTAAACCATCTCGCAGTAAACTGAAGACCACGCGTTACTCATTCCTGATTGGCGGGTCCTGAGTCCTATGGTCCCCTTATGATAGGCCGACAAATTTTAGGTGGACAGCAAATAGGATGGCACCAAAAAGCCGACATGCACAAGGTCATGTTAATGGCCGACACAAATTTGTTTTTCCCATGAGGGTGAGTGTTACACTAATTGGGGGTCCACGTTGTCAGGTGTCAACATTGACACCAAAAAAAACCTGAAAATCTCATGTCAACCTTTTCATGTCAAGCTTTTGCTTGAGTTGATCTTTTGTTAATGTTGACCTTTGCACTTGTCTACGTTTTTGTGTCAACCTATTGACTGTCTACCGAGACACTGTCAATCTTTTATCCATAACTGGGTCCTACAACTCCTGTGCATTCCTGATTGGCAGGTCCGGAGTCCTACAGCTCCTGTGCATTCCAGATTGGCAGGTCCAGAGTCCTACAGCTCCTGTGCATTCCTGGTTGGCAGGTCCGGAGTCCTACAGCTCCTGTGCATTCCTGATTGGCAGGTCCGGAGTCCTACAGCCCCTGTGCATTCTTGATTGGCAGGTCCGGAGTCCTACAGCTCCTGTGCATTCCTGATTGGCAGGTCCGGAGTCCTACAGCTCCTGTGCATTCCTGATTGGCAGGTCCTGAGTCCTACAGCTACTGTGCATTCCTGATTGGCAGGTCCTGAGTCCTACAGCTCCTTTGCATTCCTGATTGGCAGGTCCTGAGTCCTACAGCTCCTATGCATTCCTGATTGGCAGGTCCTTGGTCCTACAGCTCCTGTGCATTCCTGATTAGCAGGTCCTGAGTCCTACAGCTCCTGTGCATTCCTGATTGGCAGGTCCTGAGTCCTACAGCTCCTGTGCATTTCTGATTGGCAGGTCCTGAGTCCTACAGCTCCTGTGCATTCCTGATTGGCAGGTCCTGAGTCCTACAGCTCCTGTGCATTCCTGATTGGCAGGTCCTGAGTCCTACAGCTCCTATGCATTCCTGATTGGCAGGTCCTTGGTCCTACAGCTCCTGTGCATTCCTGATTATTATTATAATTTTATTTATAAGGCGCCACAAGTGTTTCGCAGCGCCGTACAAAGGAACAATACAGGGAGACAAAGCTTGGCATAACATTGAATAAATAACAAAAATACAGTACAAATAAAGAGCACCACAGTTCAATACACATTACAGCTTAAATGTAAGTAGTGAGGACTCAATCAACATACAACTAGAGGCTTGAGGCCAATGATGGAGATGAGTATGCAGACAAAGATGGTCACTGAGTGTTGGAGTATAGGAGAGCTGTGAGTGAAAAGTGAAGAGAAGTGGGCTTTGACAACAGGAGGGAAGAGGGCCCTGCTCGGAGGAGCTTACAATCTAGTAGGAAGGGGAGACAGACAGATTACAAGAGGTGCAAGCGAGGGGGTGGTGGTTAGATAGCAGGATGTAAACAGACATGGGGTCGGAGAACCAGCTGGTTTATGCAGTGGAAGGGTACGCTTTGATGAATAGGTGAGTTTTCAGTGCCCGTTTGAAGTTTTGCAAGGTCGGGGAGAGTCTAATGGAGCGAGGGAGTGCGTTCCACTGAAGGGGTGCAGCACGGGCAAAGTCCTGTACTCTAGCATAGGAAGCAGTGATCAGGGTGGAGGAGAGACGACAGTCGTCAGCTGACCGTAGAGGGCGGGAGGGTGTATGAATGGAGATGAGGTTAGAGATATATGGAGCAATGGAATTAGAGATGGCCCTGTATGTGAGTGTGAGGTGCTTGAAGAGGATTCTGTAGGGGAATGGGAGCCAGTGCAGATTTTGTTGAAGGGGAGTGGCAGATTTAGAGCGGCGGGAGAGGAAGATAAGCCTGGCTGCAGCATTGTGGACAGATTGGAGAGGAGCTAGTTGGGATTGAGCGAGGCTGGTGAGGAGAGCATTACAGTAGTCAAGCCGTGAGATGACCAATGAGTGGATGATCAGCTTAGTTGCACTCTGTGAGAGAAAGGGCCTGATGCGAGCAATGTTGCGTAGCTGGAACCGGCAAGAATGGGCCAGGGCTTGGATGTGGGGTGCAAAGGAGAGGGAGGAGTCAAGAGTGACACCCAGGCAGTGGAGTTGGGGAACAGGGGAGATGATGGTGTTGTTAACAGTGATACAGATATTAGTAGGGGGCATAGCTCTGGGTGGGGGAAAGATAATAAGTTTGGTTTTGTCCATATTCAGCTTCAGAAATCGCTCAGACATCCAGGTGGAGATGGCAGAGAGGCAGTTGGAAACTGAAACTGATTAGCAGGTCCTGAGTCCTACAGCTCCTGTTCATTCCTGATTGGCAGGTCCTGAGTCCTACAGCTCCTGTGCATTCCTGATTGGCAGGTCCTGAGTCCTACAGCTCCTGTGCATTCCTGAAAAGCAGGTACTCTTTGATCCTACAGCTCCTGTGCATTCCTGATTGGCAGGTCCTCCTTGATCCTACAGCTACTGTGCATTCCTCCTTGGTCCTACAGCTCCTGTGCATTCCTGATTGGCAGGTCCTTGGTCCTGCAGTTATTAACAGTTTCTTATATAACGCACACATATTCCGAAGCGCTTTACGTAGAATATTTGAACATTCACATCAGTCCCTGCCCCAGTGGAGCTTACAATCTATATTCCCTACCACATATACATGTACACATTCTAGGGTTAATTTTGTTGGGAGCCAATTAGCCTACCAGTATATTTTTGGATTGAGGGAGGAAACCGGAGTACCCGGAGGAAACCCACGCAAGTACGGGGAGAATATAGTAGTAGTAGTAGTAGTACTTTGTTTATTTATAAGGCGCCACAAAGTGTCCGCAGCACCGTACATAGCAAACAAAAAACAAATTACAAGGTAACGTACAGGGTGTGTTGATAAAATACAGCATAAATAGGGCTATAGCTGGTAGAACTAAAATCATCATCAGTTCTGAAGTAGGTGTCAAAATTGTCGAGGAGACTGAAGATGAAGTAGAGGAAGGGAGGAACAGGGCAGGAGCACAGGTGAGGTAAAGAGGTAGGGTGAGTACGTGAGGAAGGAGGACCCTACTCGTAAGAGTTATCAGACTAAAAGGAGGTGGGTGGATGAACGAAAAACAATAGGATAAATGGGAACAGATGAAGGGGTAGGGTAGGTAGGATAGGAGGAGTGAAAGAGGTTAGGAGGAGGAGGGATAGGCTAGTCGGAAGAAGTGGGTTTTGAGGGAGCGCTTGAAGGAGGTAAGGGAATCAGAAAGCCTGATAGGTGGCGGGAGGTTGTTCCAGTGCAGGGAGGCAGCACGAGAGAAGTCTTGGACACGGGAGTGGGAGGAGGTGATTAGGTGAGAGGTCAGGCAGCAGTCGGCGGCGGAGCGAAAAGGTTGAGAGGGAGTGTGGATAGAGATCAGTGAAGAGAGGTAAGGAGCGGTGGAGGAGGAGAGAGCCTTGTAGGTGGTGGTGAGGAGTTTAAAGAGAACTCGGAAAGGAAAGGGGAGCCAGTGAAGAGATAGACAGAGGGGGGAGGTGGAGGAAGAGCGGCGGCAGAGGAAGATGAGCCTAGCAGCGGCGTTAAGAATGGATTGGAGGCGAGGCAGGCGAGAGGTAGAAGGATGTTGCAGTAGTCAAGGCGGGAGATGACAAGAGAGTGAAAGAGAATTTTGGTCGCGTCAGTGGAGAGGAATGGTCTGATGCGTGAGATGTTACAGAGGGGAAAGTGGCAAGACTGTAAGAGAGCATGAATGTGGGGGGTGACTGCACACAGTTAGGGCCATGGTGGGAATAAAACCCATGACCTCAGTGCTGTAAGGCAGTAATGCTAACCATAACACCATCTGTACTGCCCCGTATATATAACATGGTGGGAATAGAACCCATGACCTCAGTGCTGTGAGGCAGTAATGCTAATCATTACACTGTCCGTACTGCCCCATATATATATATATATATATATATATATATAAAACACATGGTGGTTATAGAACCCATGAACTCAGCGCTGTGAGGCAGTAGTGCTAACCATTACCGTCCGTACTACTCCATATATATAACACATGGTGGGGATAGAACCCATAACCTCAGCGCTGTGAGGCAGTAATGTAACCATTACACCATCCGTACTGCCCCGTATATATAACACATGGTTGTGCTGTGAGGATAGAACCCATGACCTCAGCGCTGTGAGGCAGTAATGCTAACCATTACACCATCCGTACTGCCCCGTATATATAACACATGGTGGGAATAGAACCCATGACCTCAGCGCTGTGAAGCAGTAATGCTAACCATTACACCATCTGTACTGCCCCGTATATATAACACATGGTGGGAATAGAACCACCCATGACCTCAGTGCTGTGAGGCAGTAATGCTAACCATTACACCATCCGTACTGCTCCGTATATATAACACATGGTGGGGATAGAACCCATGACCTCAGCGCTGTGAGGCAGTAATGCTAACCATTACACCATCCGTACTGCCCCGTATATATAACACATGGTGGGGATAGAACCCATGACCTCAGTGCTGTGAAGCAGTAATGCTAACCATTACACCATCTGTACTGCCCCGTATATATAACACATGGTGGGAATAGAACCCATGACCTCAGTGCTGTGAGGCAGTAATGCTAACCATTACTCCATCCGTACTTCCCCGTATATATAACACATGGTGGGGATAGAACCCATGACCTCAGTGCTGTGAAGCAGTAATGCTAACCATTACACCATTCGTACTGCCCCGTATATATAACACATGGTGGGAATAGAACCCATGACCTCAGTGCTGTGATGCAGTAATGCTAACCATTACACCATCCGTACTTCCCCGTATATATAACACATGGTGGGGATAGAACCAATGACCTAAGCGCTGTGAGGCAGTAATGCTAACCATTACACCAGCCGTACTGCCCCGTATATATAACACATGGTGGGGATAGAACCCATGACCTCAGCACTGTGAGGCAGTAATGCTAACCATTACACCGTCCGTACTGCCCCGTATATATAACACATGGTGGGGATAGAACCCATGACCTCAGCGCTGTGAGGCAGTAATGTAACCATTACACCGTCCGTACTGCCCCGTATATATAGCCCATGGTGGGGATAGAACCCATGACCTCAGCGCTGTGAAGCAGTAATGCTAACCATTACACCATCTGTACTGCCCCGTATATATAACACATGGTGGGAATAGAACCCATGACCTCAGCGCTGTGAGGCAGTAACGCTAACCATTACACCATCCGTACTGCCCCGTATATATAACACATGGTGGGAATAAAACCCATGACCTCAGCACTGTGAGGCAGTACTGCTAACCATTACACCGTCCGTACTGCCCCGTATATATAACACATGGTGGGGATAGAACCCATGACCTCAGTAATGTGAGGCAGTAATGCTAACCATTACACCATCCGTACTGCCCCGTATATATAACACATGGTGGGGATAAAACCCATGACCTCAGTGCTGTGAGGCAGTAATGTAACCATTACATTATCCATACTGCCCCATATATATAACACATGGTGGGGATAGAACCCATGACCTCAGCGCTGTGAGGCAGTAATGCTAACCATTACACCATCCGTACTGCTCCGTATATATAACACATGGTGGGGATAGAACCCATGACCTCAGCGCTGTGAGGCAGTAATGCTAACCATTACACCATCCGTACTGCCCCGTATATATAACACATGGTGGGGATAGAACCCATGACCTCAGCGCTGTGAAGCAGTAATTCTAACCATTACAGCATCTGTACTGCCCCGTATATATAACACATGGTGGGAATAGAACCCATGACCTCAGTGCTGTGATGCAGTAATGATAACCATTACACCATCCGTACTTCCCCGTATATATAACACATGGTGGGGATAGAACCAATGACCTCAGCGCTGTGAGGCAGTAATGCTAACCATTACACCAGCCGTACTGCCCCGTATATATAACACATGGTGGGGATAGAACCCATGACCTCAGCGCTGTGAGGCAGTAGTGTAACCATTACACCGTCTGTGCTGCCCTGTATATATAACACATGGTGGGGATAGAACCCATGACCTCAGCGCTGTGAGGCAGTAATGCTAACCATTACACCATCCGTACTGCCCTGTATATATAACACATGGTGGGGATAGAACCCATGACCTCAGCGCTGTGAGGCAGTAATGTAACCATTACACCGTCCGTACTGCCCCGTATATATAACACATGGTGGGGATAGAACCCATGACCTCAGCGCTGTGAAGCAGTAATGCTAACCATTACACCATCTGTACTGCCCCGTATATATAACACATGGTGGGAATAGAACCCATGACCTCAGTGCTGTGAGGCAGTAACGCTAACCATTACACCATCCGTACTGCCCTGTATATATAACACATGGTGGGAATAGAACCCATGACCTCAGCACTGTGAGGCAGTACTGCTAACCATTACACCGTCCGTACTGCCCCGTATATATAACACATGGTGGGGATAGAACCCATGACCTCAGTAATGTGAGGCAGTAATACTAACCATTACACCGTCCGTACTGCCCTGTATATATAACACATGGTGGGGATAGAACCCATGACCTCAGTGCTGTGAGGCAGTAATGTAACCATTACACCGTCCGTACTGCCCCGTGTATATATAACACATGGTGTGGATAGAACCCATGACCTCAGTGCTGTGAGGCAGTAATGCTAATCATTACACCAACTGTACTGCCCCGTATATATAACACATGGTGGGGATAGAACCCATGACCTCAGTGCTGTGAGGCAGTAACGCTAACCATTACACCATCCGTACAGCCCTGTATATATAACACATGGTGGGAATAGAACCCATGACCTCAGCACTGTGAGGCAGTACTGCTAACCATTACACCGTCCGTACTGCCCCATATATATAACACATGGTGGGGATAGAACCCATGACCTCAGTACTGTGAGGCATTAATACTAACCATTACACCGTCCGTACTGCCCTGTATATATAACACATGGTGGGGATAGAACCCATGACCTCAGTGCTGTGAGGCAGTAATGTAACCATTACACCGTCCGTACTGCCCCGTGTATATATAACACATGGTGTGGATAGAACCCATGACCTCAGTGCTGTGAGGCAGTAATACTAATCATTACACCATCTGTACTGCCCCGTATATATAACACATGGTGGGGATAGAACCCATGACCTCAGTGCTGTGAGGCAGTAATGTAACCATTACACCGTCCGTACTGCCCCGTATATATAACACATGGTGGGGATAGAACCCATGACCTCAGTGCTGTGAGGCAGTAATATAACCATTACACCGTCCGTACTGCCCCATATATATATAACACATGGTGGGGATAGAACCCATGACCTCAGTGCTGTGAGGCAGTAATGCTAACCATTACACCATCCGTACTGCCCTGTATATATAACACATGGTGGGGATAGAACCCATGACCTCAGTGCTGTGAGGCAGTAATGTAACCATTACACCGTCCGTACTGCCCCGTATATATAACACATGGTGGGGATAGAACCCATGACCTCAGTACTGTGAGGCATTAATACTAACCATTACACCGTCCGTACTGCCCTGTATATATAACACATGGTGGGGATAGAACCCATGACCTCAGTGCTGTGAGGCAGTAATGTAACCATTACACCGTCCGTACTGCCCCGTGTATATATAACACATGGTGTGGATAGAACCCATGACCTCAGTGCTGTGAGGCAGTAATACTAATCATTACACCATCTGTACTGCCCCGTATATATAACACATGGTGGGGATAGAACCCATGACCTCAGTGCTGTGAGGCAGTAATGTAACCATTACACCGTCCGTACTGCCCCGTATATATAACACATGGTGGGGATAGAACCCATGACCTCAGTGCTGTGAGGCAGTAATATAACCATTACACCGTCCGTACTGCCCCATATATATAACACATGGTGGGGATAGAACCCATGACCTCAGTGCTGTGAGGCAGTAATGCTAACCATTACACCATCCGTACTGCCCTGTATATATAACACATGGTGGGGATAGAACCCATGACCTCAGTGCTGTGAGGCAGTAATGTAACCATTACACCGTCCGTACTGCCCCGTATATATAACACATGGTGGGGATAGAACCCATGACCTCAGTACTGTGAGGCATTAATACTAACCATTACACCGTCCGTACTGCCCTGTATATATAACACATGGTGGGGATAGAACCCATGACCTCAGTGCTGTGAGGCAGTAATGTAACCATTACACCGTCCGTACTGCCCCGTGTATATATAACACATGGTGTGGATAGAACCCATGACCTCAGTGCTGTGAGGCAGTAATACTAATCATTACACCATCTGTACTGCCCCGTATATATAACACATGGTGGGGATAGAACCCATGACCTCAGTGCTGTGAGGCAGTAATGTAACCATTACACCGTCCGTACTGCCCCGTATATATAACACATGGTGGGGATAGAACCCATGACCTCAGTGCTGTGAGGCAGTAATGCTAACCATTACACTGTCCGTACTGCCCCATATATATAACACATGGTGGGAATAGAACCCATGACCTCAGTGCTGTGAGGCAGTAATGCTAACCATTACACCGTCCGTACTGCCCCGTATATATAACACATGGTGGGGATAGAACCCATGACCTCAGTGCTGTGAGGCAGTAATGCTAACCATTAAACCGTCCGTACTGCCCCGTATATATAACACATGGTGGGGATAGAACCCATGACCTCAGCTCTGTGAGGCAGTAATGCTAACCAGTACACCGTCCATACTGCCCTGTATATATAACACATGGTGGGGATAGAACCCATGACCTCAGCGCTGTGAGGCAGTAATGTAACCATTACACCGTCCGTACTGCCCCGTATATATAACACATGGTGGGGATAGAACCCATGACCTCAGCGCTGTGAAGCAGTAATGCTAACCATTACACCATCTGTACTGCCC
Organism: Crinia signifera; assembly: GCF_055691185.1. NCBI lineage: Eukaryota > Metazoa > Chordata > Amphibia > Anura > Myobatrachidae > Crinia > Crinia signifera. Next base: position 164,770,091 of record NC_139223.1, on the reverse strand, counting down.
CGTATATATAACACATGGTGGGAATAGAACCCATGACCTCAGTGCTGTGAGGCAGTAACGCTAACCATTACACCATCCGTACTGCCCTGTATATATAACACATGGTGGGAATAGAACCCATGACCTCAGCACTGTGAGGCAGTACTGCTAACCATTACACCGTCCGTACTGCCCCGTATATATAACACATGGTGGGGATAGAAACCATGACCTCAGTAATGTGAGGCAGTAATACTAACCATTACACCGTCCGTACTGCCCTGTATATATAACACATGGTGGGGATAGAACCCATGACCTCAGTGCTGTGAGGCAGTAATGTAACCATTACACCGTCCGTACTGCCCCGTGTATATATAACACATGGTGTGGATAGAACCCATGACCTCAGTGCTGTGAGGCAGTAATGCTAATCATTACACCAACTGTACTGCCCCGTATATATAACACATGGTGGGGATAGAACCCATGACCTCAGTGCTGTGAGGCAGTAACGCTAACCATTACACCATCCGTACAGCCCTGTATATATAACACATGGTGGGAATAGAACCCATGACCTCAGCACTGTGAGGCAGTACTGCTAACCATTACACCGTCCGTACTGCCCCGTATATATAACACATGGTGGGGATAGAACCCATGACCTCAGTACTGTGAGGCATTAATACTAACCATTACACCGTCCGTACTGCCCTGTATATATAACACATGGTGGGGATAAAACCCATGACCTCAGTGCTGTGAGGCAGTAATGTAACCATTACACCGTCCGTACTGCCCCGTGTATATATAACACATGGTGTGGATAGAACCCATGACCTCAGTGCTGTGAGGCAGTAATACTAATCATTACACCATCTGTACTGCCCCGTATATATAACACATGGTGGGGATAGAACCCATGACCTCAGTGCTGTGAGGCAGTAATATAACCATTACACCGTCCGTACTGCCCCATATATATAACACATGGTGGGGATAGAACCCATGACCTCAGTGCTGTGAGGCAGTAATGCTAACCATTACACCATCCGTACTGCCCTGTATATATAACACATGGTGGGGATAGAACCCATGACCTCAGTGCTGTGAGGCAGTAATGTAACCATTACACCGTCCGTACTGCCCCGTATATATAACACATGGTGGGGATAGAACCCATGACCTCAGTACTGTGAGGCATTAATACTAACCATTACACCGTCCGTACTGCCCTGTATATATAACACATGGTGGGGATAGAACCCATGACAATGCTTCTTTATTGAAGATTGCAACCTTTTGTACAAAAATATATACCATTTCATATACAGTATAAAATATAATTTCACATAAATTTACAAACATCAATTTGATCCATATCCCCATACCTTCCCACCATCCCCCCACCCCTTTTTTATTTTTATTTTTTTATTTCCCACCTTCACCACCTAACAATCTTATACAAAATAAACTTTCCTATTCTGTACTTTCTCCTGATCCTGAGCTCCACCATTTCTCCTTCTCCAAAACATCCACCCTGACCCATACCCTCTCATACTCATACCTTCCCATACATCTCTCCTTCCACTCCACTTTTAAACTTACCATAATTTTTACCTTATCCTCCCGTCCTTCCATCTTCATTCATTCTCACTACATTCATTCCTATCATACCTCTCCTCCACCTTCACCACTATACCCATCACCTTTAATACAGAACACATTCATTACCCTTACCCACAAGACGCCTTTCATCTCTTCATTTACTCCCCCCAACCATTTTCTCCACCTACATTTATTTTTTAAGTGAAGGATCTGGTACTAGCAAAACATGTATGTAAAACATTCTTTTATTTCATATTCCATATTCCCCCTATTTTGTGTGAAAATAAAAAGAACAGAGTCCCAGTATGTTCCAGGTTCTACTATTTGCCACCTACTAAGGAGGTTTCAACCGGCCCCACAAGCGAGACCAGCTGATGGCATCCAGCTTCTCCTTTTCCATTTCCATCATTACCTTCACCTCATGTAGAATAAGACCCACCACCGTCCTAACAGGGAGGATCTTTTGTCTCAATATAACATGACACCGTGCATTCCACGTGTGATACCTGACTGCTAAACTAATCATATAAATTGTGCATAAATCAAAATTCCCATAACCTTTGAATGCCCCATAGACCCACTCCGGGTAACTTAGCCCCGAAAGACAAGGGATCCCTAGAGCAACTGAGACATCTTGATAAATGTTTACATTGAAGGGACATTTAAGAAAGAAATGGTCCATTGTCTCCTCCTCCCCAGGACATTCCTCACGTGGACAATCACGGGTATTGGCACCTCTAAACTTAATATTCCCTTTAACGTAAAGTCTCCCTTGGAAAGAAAGCCAGGCAATGTCTCTAAACTTCAGTGGGATCCTCTGCTCATTAAGCAGTTTCAACCCAGCTGAACAGACATCCCCTGGGCAATCTCTCAAAGCCAGTGGAGCATAAAAGTAGGTCTGCAAGATCCTCTTCCCCATCTCCTTTCTCGAGAGATCTCTCACATCACCCACCTTCAAACTCCACTTGGTAATCATCTTTATGGATTGAATCACGTAAATCGGAAGGTAACCTCGCCTGGTCCAAGGTCTTCCCATCCGACCACCATCTATCCATGTTCTAGAATAAGGAGACATCCATTCCATGAAACCATGTACCCATCGAGGGGGGTTGTCTAAAAATAGACCTCCCACATTCAATTTCAAAAAAGTTGTTACAAAAAGGACTACAGGATTGACCATTTCCTGGCCCCCTTCTGCCCTCGATCTGTACGTGATTCCTCTCTTGACTATGTTCATCTTGTTTCCCCAGAACATCTGAAAAAACACGGAACATAATCTAGACCACAAAGACTGAGGCAAAAAACAGACATAGCTGATGTAAAGGAACATTGGTATCAAATAAGTTTTGCAAATGTCAACCCTTTCTCTCAGGGAGAACTTGCACCCTTTCCAGAAATTGACCTTCTTGGTGACATCATCTAGCTTTCTTCCCCAATTTAGCAAGGAATAATCTCCGTGATCAAATTGGATGCCTAATATTTTGATACTATCTTTAGGCCTGGGGAGGGTGTCCGGGAGAGAAAATTCTTTCCCTCCCTCCCCCATCCAGAAAACTTCACACTTGTCCTGATTTATCTTTGAACCAGACGCCTCAGAAAAATCAGTCACTAGTTGGTTGATGTCACTTGCCTCCTCCTCCGCTGACAAGACCACCGTAACATCATCTGCATAGGCTACCACCTTTAGAGTACACTCCGGTGACAGCTGCACCCCTTCCAACCTGCTGCTCTCAATCCTCCTCACGAAAGGATCAATTGCAAACACGTATAAAAGAGGGCTCAGGGGGCAACCCTGACGCACACCCGAGCTTACCCCAAATTTGGGCCCTACCCAACCATTCACAAGCGGGAAGCTCTCGGCCTCTTTATAAAGAACCTTTAACCAATTGACCATTTTTGACGGAAAGCCATACCTTTCAAGTAATTTCCAAAGATACTCATGATTGACACGGTCAAAAGCTTTAGATTGATCCAAGGCCAGCAGGAATTTTCCTTCCCCCCCAGCCCTGCACCGCTCCACGGCTTCCCGGACACCAAGGACCGCACTAAAAGTGCTACGCCCCTTCACTGTACAGTGCTGGGAGGGGGAGAGAAGCCTCTCAGAAAACTCCATTATTCTGTTAAAGAAAACTTTTGCCAAAATCTTCCTGTCCGTATTAAGAAGAGCGATGGGGCGCCAATTCTCAATACGGGCTGGGTCTTTTCCTTTGGACAATAAGATTAGAGCCGACCGTCTCATGGAAGGAGGCAGATTTCCTTCCTCCAAACTTGCATTGAACACATCCGTGAGACGGGGAGCTAATACATCAGAGAATTCCTTATAGAACTCCGATGTTAGACCATCCGGTCCAGGTGACTTTTTTGATGTCAAACCATCAATTGCTTCCCTAACTTCCTCTACTCCAATCTTATTGTCCAAACACTCAAGAGAGCCATCTGGCTCCATCAGACCTGGTGTCTCCCTCAGAAAAGTCTCCATCTTCTCTCTGATAGGTGCTTGCTCAGACAAGAGATCAGAATAATAGGCTCTAATGACTTCCAGGATGCCTTCCCTCCTCTCCTGAAGCACACCCCTTCCATCATATAGGCCACTGACTTCTCTTGCCTCGACGGCTTTTCTACAATTCTGGTAGGGATCCGGTGAGTGGTATGTACCATAATCCCTCTCCAGAATCAAAGATGCCAATCGGTTATACTGAAATTCCTTCATCTGAGCCTTCACCTGGGAGATTTCCCCACCATCTCCACCCTCAGAGATCAAGAAATCCAATTTCCTTTTAAGAACATAGTAGGCACTCTTTTTTTTCAATCCTCTGTTTTTAATCAGTCTTTTGAAAAAACCTTGGACCTTCTTTTTCATTTCCTCCCACCACTCTGATTTACTCCATCCTGCCTCCAACAGTGATTCATGATCCTCAAAGAGACCTCTGAGAGACTGCTTCACACTCTCTTCCTTTAGGAGCTCTGAGTTCAGCCTCCACAGACCCCTCCCTTTCTGGATGGACTGTGAAGCATTCAATGAAAAACTAAGAAAGCAGTGATCTGAAAATTCTACTGGCTCCACCTTGGAAGGCAGAGTTTTCGAATTTGTTTTGACAAAAAATCTATCTATTCTACTTTTATTCTGACCGCTATAAAAAGTGTACCCAGTGAGGTCCGGAGTATGCCTAATATGGACATCCACCAGACCAGCCTCTCTAACCATTCTAACTAAATAATTTGCATCATAGCCCAAGGTCCTACTGCTTCTGGTACCTCCTCTGTCTTTGGTTCTTACAACAGTGTTATAATCACCACCAAAAACGACCTGTTGGGCTGTGAATAAGAATGGTTTTATCACCTCAAAAAGACATTTCCTATCCCAAGCTTTTTGGGGACCATAGATATTGATCAGCCTTAGGTCATGTCCTCTAAAGGTGACATCCAAAACCATACATCTTCCTACTTCAATTTCTATGATTCTGTGCACGGTTACCATGTCGGAAAAAAGTACCGCCACCCCAGTATACGGCTCGGCCGCAAGAGACCAGAATGAGGGCCCCCTACTCCATTCCCTTTTAGCCTTATGCAAGGCTTCTAGGGTCCTCAGTCTGGTCTCCTGGAGGAAAAAGATGTCTACCTCTGCTGTTCTAAAAAAGTCAAAAGCCATGAACCGAGCTCGCTCAGAATGTATAGAAGCCACATTAATTGTGGCACATCTTATGGGGTGAGGATCCATGCAAAAAACCATAGTGTAGGGCAATACCAAATCCTTTACTTATTTACACCAGACCCACCACCATCCTTACATTCACCACCACCCAACACATCCATATCCTCAGCCATACCCTCAGACAAACCATCATTCCTTTTTACAGGATCAGGAGGCCTGTCTGAGACATTTAGCAAGTTGACTCTGTTTCTTTCCGGGTCACCTTGCTCTCCTTCATCCCTTGTCACCACCTCTCTGTGTATTGTTTCATGCTCCCCTTCTCCCTTTTTCTCTTTTGAACTAATTAATTTTACCACTTTCCCTGTCTCCAAGGCTACTTTTTCTATTTTCTCCCCCTTTCCTTCCTCCTTCTTACTTTTCTTCCCTTGCGTTTTCCCTTTCTTATTTGCTTTTTTCTTTTTTCTCTTCCCTACTTCTTTCTCAACTTTCCTAAGAGCTAAAGTCTCCCCTTCCTTATAGACTTCCTCCTCCTCCTCCTCCTCCTCACTATCCTCATCTTCTTCGGAAAAAACTAGAAACCTGTTGGATATGCTCACTATCTCTTCATCCCCTTTCCTTTTTGTGGCACTTTTCCTCTTCCTCACTTCCTGAAACTGTTCCTCCCTTTCTGATTCTTTGTCTCTTTCCCAAACTACCAGAGTCTCCTCTTCTACTGTAGCCTTTTTGAATTTCCCCTTTGTTCCCGCTCCAGGTGTTCTATCCATATGGCGCATAGATTCTGGGCATCTACTGTAGGGATGCCCCTCAAGGCCGCACAAGTTACATTTTACTATGTTACACGACCTCGAGGGGTGACCTGCCTCGTTGCAGAGGGAGCATTTTACGTTTCCACATTCACTGCTCATATGCCCCTCTTCGCCACAACGAAAGCAGGTCCTTGGCTGGCCTGGATAGAACACCTGTATACGGTCTCTCCCGATATAAGCAGCCGAAGGGAGATGTTTTGTCCTTCCTTCAACTTGGTGTAATCTTATCTGCACAGACCATGCACCTCCCCAGACTCCTAAGGTGTGTCCAACCTTAACCATGTCCCCTATCCAGATGCATTGTCTACTCAACCAGTACTTTATGTCGTCAGCTGGGATAGTTTCATCCCTCACCAATATCCTTGCTCTGACATTCTCTGGTTTTGACACTGATACAATTTCATAGCCCTTATAAGCTTCTTCAAATTTTCTTACTTGCCATTGGTCTACAACCTCATTCATTTTCCTCATAAAAACAAAACTGAGATCAAAAATTTGAGACCTTTCTGGATGAATACATGCCGTTAGGTCATGAGCACTGCAATCCAGAGTAAAGATTAAATTAAGAAATTTTTCTTTTGTGGGGACCGGATCTGACTGAACCCACTTAAACTGTATCACATTTCTCCTTCTCTGAATTACACTCTGGCTCATGACCTGACTTTGTCTGTCTTCATTTCTTTTATTTGTTTGTTTTATCATATTGGCATAAGATATAGGTGCTGGCATTTGAATTGGGTCTGGAGTTCCAAGCTCAGAAACTCCAGTACCATCACCGGCTTTTACCTGCACTTTCTTTGTACGGATGTTTTCTGCAATCAACTTGAAAGCAGCCCCAGCTCTTTCAGGTACTAGTACATCCCCATATACAGTTTGCATTATTTGTGCCTCATCAGCCTTTAAATTTGCCTTATTTAAACATTTTTGGCCCTGTGCCAACTTTTCAGCTTCACACAATTTTACATTTCTGGTAGAAACATTATTATTACTCTCAGCCGTTTCTTTAACACCTTTAAAACATTTTTGGGCATTAGCAGTAACATTGCTCGGTCCGGGCATCTGCCCATCATCCTTCATCGCACAATTTGTATCCATTTTTTCACTGTTCATATTTCCCCCTCCCCCAGCTGTCCCTGCAAGGTTGGGAGTACTGTCTGCAATGTAGACAAAACTTTCCCCTTTACCTGCACCCACAGCCGGAGTTAGAGCACTGTCCCGTATCATACAGTTTTTTTCATTGGTTTCAGACTTTGCACCAGAGTCTCCCCGGGACACAACATTTGCAACTTTCATACTTACTGTGTCCCGGGGGACCTGCTTCATCTTTTCAGTGCCTTCCACCTCAGCTGTTAGCTGCACTCTCTTTTCCTCTGAGTCCATTTGCATGGGCTTCTCAATCTGCAGCTGCATCTCCATGCTGCTGGTTTTTTCCATCAGCTGATCTAGACTTGCAGGGAATAGGCCGCCTCCTCTACAGCTGCTCTCCATTAACTCATCTGCATCAGCTGGAGCAAGGGAATCCTGAAGCTCCTGGCTTGCAATTAACCCTTTCTCCGCCTGAGGTAAATCTTTGCTTTTTCTTTCACCTTTCATTTTTTTTGCAATATGAGTCTTTAATTTTGACAAGATTTTTGAATTTGTAACAATCTTATCTCTCCATACATGGCGCTCCCATGAAAGGCAAGAATTTCTCTTTTTCTTTGCTTTATAGACTCTTTGGTAAACTTTTTTCGCCTCTTTATTTAATTCCTCCAGACCCATTTTCTCAAAAGCATTATCTTCTTCTGCACTTAAGTCTTCATCCTCAGACTGCATTTCTTCCTCAGACTCTTCTGACACCATTTCACCAGGTCCCCCCGCAGCGACTGCTATGTCACCACCGGCGTTTGCATCCCCGCCGGGTTCTTCCATCATTTCCCCCCGTGGCTGGCTTGCCACAGGGGTACCTCCGGATTCATCCGGGGGGACATTTTCCATTGTACTCACTGTATCTTTGTCTGAGGCTCCTGCTGCAGGTGTTGCAACAGCAGGGATGTTCTTCCTCTTGGACTGGCTCTCAACTGCACGGCCTCCTCCACGTACCATAGAAAGGTACAGCAGGCCCTTGCCTGCAAGCTTCCCCCACCAGGGTCCCCTGGCTTGGGGATTCCCAGAGGAGGAGCTACTGCAAAAGTCTGAGTCTCTACCTTCTCTGGAGCACCTGCAACACACACCCTCCTTGCAGATCACCTCAGAGCTGTGAGGCAGTAATGTAACCATTACACCGTCCGTACTGCCCCGTATATATAACACATGGTGGGGATAGAACCCATGACCTCAGTGCTGTGAGGCAGTAATGTAACCATTACACCGTCCGTACTGCCCCGTGTATATATAACACATGGTGTGGATAGAACCCATGACCTCAGTGCTGTGAGGCAGTAATACTAATCATTACACCATCTGTACTGCCCCGTATATATAACACATGGTGGGGATAGAACCCATGACCTCAGTGCTGTGAGGCAGTAATGTAACCATTACACCGTCCGTACTGCCCCGTATATATAACACATGGTGGGGATAGAACCCATGACCTCAGTGCTGTGAGGCAGTAATATAACCATTACACCGTCCGTACTGCCCCATATATATAACACATGGTGGGGATAGAACCCATGACCTCAGTGCTGTGAGGCAGTAATGCTAACCATTACACCATCCGTACTGCCCTGTATATATAACACATGGTGGGGATAGAACCCATGACCTCAGTGCTGTGAGGCAGTAATGTAACCATTACACCGTCCGTACTGCCCCGTATATATAACACATGGTGTGAATAGAACCCATGACCTCAGTGCTGTGAGGCAGTAATACTAATCATTACACCATCTGTACTGCCCCGTATATATAACACATGGTGGGGATAGAACCCATGACCTCAGTGCTGTGAGGCAGTAATGTAACCATTACACCGTCCGTACTGCCCCGTATATATAACACATGGTGGGGATAGAACCCATGACCTCAGTGCTGTGAGGCAGTAATGCTAACCATTACACTGTCCGTACTGCCCCATATATATAACACATGGTGGGAATAGAACCCATGACCTCAGTGCTGTGAGGCAGTAATGCTAACCATTACACCGTCCGTACTGCCCCCGTATATATAACACATGGTGGGGATAGAACCCATGACCTCAGTGCTGTGAGGCAGTAATGCTAACCATTAAACCGTCCGTACTGCCCCGTATATATAACACATGGTGGGGATAGAACCCATGACCTCAGCTCTGTGAGGCAGTAATGCTAACCAGTACACCGTCCATACTGCCCTGTATATATAACACATGGTGGGGATAGAACCCATGACCTCAGTGCTGTGAGGCAGTAATGCTAACCATTACACCATCCGTGCTTCCCAACAGTTACAGTTCTTCCTTCATGTGTGAAAAAAAATGTCATTGTCAAGTACAGATTATATTTAAAGGATAACACAAAAATACAGCAATTTTACTGTAAACAGCACTGTAATGCGCAATATGCAAAATAGTTTGCAATATGGAGCTCTCGGCGAGATGCCAAGCCCCAACTCGTGGCACACAGCAATGTGCACAACTCTGTAATAGTGTTCTGCGCACCTCCATTGTGCATGGAGCCCCAATCCATCGCTGGCTACACCCATGGGGATGGGGAGCAATGGTTCTCCTTCCAAGCTGAGATGGGTCCCGTCCCACCAATCCCCTTAGACAGGCTGGACCAGTGTTTTCTGTACCATCCACTCCAATTCCACCTCTCAAAGTTCCAACTTGCAATTGTATCTCTGCGATGAAGTATAATTGCATGTAATGGGTAGCTGTAAGAATAGATGTAGAGATGACAGTGCGGAGAGGTGAAATATGCTGACTTCATGTAGCAGCTGAACCATAGAAAATTCAAAATGCAAAAAAAAAGAACATTTTAAATGATCTCGTTGAGTGAAGCCATGTGCGGAAGCTTTGTGACTAATACAATAGCAGAATAGTGTGTTCTGAAGGATGATGATGAGGACAGCTTATTAACGGAACTTAGACTACAGAATAGCTGCAGCTTTCATCACAAAAGTAAATGACGTACAAAGCTGCATAAGTGGTTAATAATAGGATTTGGGAAATAGTTGTGATGCTTTCAGAAAGGACTAAAATCAGGAGGCAGCATGAAACTACTTCAGTTACTTTTTTAGACTTTATTATATAAAAAAGTTTGTGGCAAATCCCCCCCCCCCCCCCGGACTCCTTATCAGCATGTTTCCCCAGCGTGAGGTGATGACATCACACGCATAACGGAGAAGCTGAAGCAGGATAGAGGAAGAGAGACCAGCAGAGACTGCTGCATCCCTTGGCTCAGACGCATCCCAGGCCACCTTAGCACGCCGATCCGCCCGCTCATCCTGTGCACAGTAGCCAATAGCCGGCTCTGTGTAAAGTCAATTGAATTAGTGGGGGGGATTTTTTATCTCTGCCAAGGCCGCACCCGTGCTGCGGCTGACAAGCCTCCGGTGCTCAGCCAGTGGACAGCGACAGGCATCAGCATATCAGTGCGTCCAGCGGGTGCCGGCACCCACACAGACCCCGCTGCTGCTTGCTCCCCCAAGCGGCAGCTGGGGCTGCCTTACACTAGTTACGCCACTGCTATACTTCTATACTGCTATACTTCCTAGAATCGATAGAATCGACAGCCATCAGCCCCCGCCAGCCCCTCCCCATGGCAGGCATCGGCCTACACGCGTACCCTGGGGAACGTCCAGAAATGTCATGGGGGTGGCCATGAAACACGGCGTTCCCATGGTCCTGGGCCCGATGAGTGTGTAACTTGGCGTTGCCGTTTCTGTAGGGATTCGCTAAAATGCGCAAACACTGGGGCAGGGGACAAATTCAGATCACTGCGAGTGACCCTGTATCAACCCCTTAATGTGACGTTTTATATCTCAGCTGTATTCTGATTTTCAGTAGAAAATATAGAAGTTCAACCAGCTGCGCATTAAAGGGGTTATTCGGATATCGCCACTCCCCCGCGCGTTCATACAGGGAAGCGATGTTTAGCGTCTGCTGCTTGTTTGCCGTCCCTTTTGCACCCTCTTTGACAGGGATATTCGGCGTGCGGGGGGGGGGGGGGGGGGCAGCCAGTAGTGCGGGCGGCGGGCAGTGTTTAATCCACACACAAAGCTGAGAAATTTTAGCGTGGACCAGAATAAGGCCCTAAATCCTAGACTTTGGCATCCTGAAGAATAGGGGATAAAAGTCTGTTCTAAGAAAGTTATATTTCTGATTTTATAGCATCACAAGATAATCATAAGCTGCTCAGATAATGCTTGGAAACTCGCCACGGTGGATACAATTATTATTATTATTCTATGATTGGCCTGTTAATGTGATTGGCTTATGCAGCACTGAGATTATAGATTATAAGATGCTTCGCTAAGTAGCGCACTATATATCTCTTGTTGCAATGTGTACGCTACACAAGAGTAAATCTTCAAACAGACTTCAATTTTTCTGACTTGAATTATTCCGCATCCAGCCCATCCGAGAAGTCTTTCATAAAAGGGAAAAAGTAAAGCAATTACTTCCAAATAACAAAAACAACTATATACCTGCACATTGTACACAGTGAGTCATCTGTGTGGGTGCCGCTGGCTGAGCAGATTTTGAAGTATCAATTTTACCTTTATTTTCTTCTTTGTACTGAAATGACGTGCACCAGCTCTGTAGCCGTATCAACAGTGCTCTTCTGGAAACCCATCGGTGGGATCAAAATTCCTATTTCTATGATGGGTTTGGTTCATCATGTCTCTCTCAAAATAGGCTACGTTGTCAGCGTAGCCTAGCCGGGCGCCCGGCTAACATGTGGCTGGCGGTGGTTTACACTTACTTCGTGCCCTACTTTGGGCGGGCGTGGGCTACTTCGGGCGGGCAGCGAGCTCGGTGGGGCGGGCAGTGCTTGAGTGGCGGGTGGCTGGAGAGGGGATAGAGCCGGTGGAGCGGAGACGCGTCCTGGGGCGGCAGCAATGTACGTCATTCAGCGTACTGCCACTGGGGGAGCATCACATGTTTTCCTTGCTCAACCAGCGGCACTACGCTAATTGCATACATTGCTGCCGCCGGGGACGGAGTGCCAGAGGAGGGGAACGCTGGAGCCTTTGAATGATTTCTCTTCCATTTTGGCCGCATTTAACGCAGCTATGAGTATTTTAAGCCTAGTGAACAGGTCAGAATTTTCCATGACCCCACAAACTCAAGAACAAATCTAGTTGACTAAAAGTGATCTCCGCAGACCAAAATATAGAAGTTCACCTTGTGAAGGGAGCTTGGTAGACTATATACGCAAAACGTGCCAGACTGGACCATAAAGGAACCTCTGGGGCAGGGGTGTCAAACTCAAATTCATCGGGGGGCCACATCAGCAGTTTGGTCACCCTCAAAGAGCCGATTGTATGTTGGCATCATAGCACAAACCAATCCCATACTCCCACCTAAAACCAAAAATTCCAGAGACTTCATCTTTGGTTGGTATTTACCGGGGACCCCCCTGCACCCCCATGCTGGAAATCAAGCACCTTGAGAGTATATAAATACTATGTAGATATCAAATTAATGTGACTAATGTTTACATGCAGTGTCAGAATGCTAGCTCTATTAAAAGCAGAACTATTAAAACACCACTTGTGAAGTCTGGGGGAATGGCCACGGCGAGGCGGGAGTGAAGGAGTGTGGGGTAGATTGCTCCCTGGATTAATATCCTGATCTATACATTGAGCCGCTGAAAGGTGGTAAAACCCCCGTCTCTCGAGCTCCATAGTTGCATAAAGGTACCTGCTGCTGAGTGTACCAGGCGCAAGGTCTGACGTTGGAGACTGTGGCGTTCGCTTCCATCCGTGCTGGCTGCTGTGTTGTGCGGAGAGGAGAGAGAGGAGAGAATCGGAGCGAGGCCGGGTGCGCGAGGCGCAGGAGAGTGACGCGGCAGACACGTGGAGGAGGGAGTGTGACGCGGCAACCAGCGGCGTCTCTCCGGTGACGAGTGGGACACGAACCGGGCAGGAGAGGGGGAGAACCCGGCGGGCGCCTTCCCATCAGCCCGGTCCCTCATTCCACCCCAGGCAGCCAATGCAAAGTGGATCTAGACTCTAGATTGCGCGGGCCACATGAAGAGGTCTGGCGGGCCGGATTTGGCCCGTGGGCCTTGTGTTTGACACCCGTGCTCTGGGGTAATGCAGTGATAGGGACCAATACTTAGAGGTTCGGCTAATCATTAGTGAGTTCAAGGTAGGTGAAGTCCAAAGTGGTGGTTGCCTGAGATGGCTCCTCTGTGGGCAGGACGTACATCAGGTAGAACTTTCCGTATAGTGTCAGTTTTCCCATATATGCATTGGGCCCATGTTTGGCTCACCTCCCAAATGAAGTGATTCATTTTCTCTTTCCTCTGTGCACATTCCAAGCCAAACTTGGAAAACTGGCAAATGCCGTGAATCGTTTTTTAGGGAGGCAGTTCCGAAACATCAGAATACAGGTGTGTTCTCAACCCAGATATCTTTCAGTTTATAAATAATGTTTAGTGATTTGATGTTTCTGTCCCTAAAACATTGTCACACGTTGAGTTATGTGTACATATCTGTCATCTTTGTGTTGGAGAAAAGTCCTTTCTGCTTGTGTAGCGTTATCATCGGTACAGACAATAATGGCTCCGGTAGTGCTCTGAGAGTAACATCACCGATAAAAAGCAATTACCAATCATTTAAATGGTGTACTTCTGGAGAGAGAGAGATAGCGCTGCGATTAGAGGACCTACTTTACCCAATTGCCGATGTCTACGGTGAGCTTTTGAAAAAGCTGTTTTAAAATGTACATATAATTCCTTTCTTTTTCCTGCAGCTCAGCGGGAAATATCCGAAGTCTGAAAGATTGTGGTTTAATAACTGCATCCCGGGAAAAGCTTTTATATTGTAGATACAAAAGTATCACACATATTACAGGTAAGTGTTTCCACATTATTTGCTTTGTATCTTCAATGACTGAAATATGTTTTACACCTGTGTATTTAAGGGTGAAGTTGCTGGCACACTCATAATTTTTTTTCAAGCATCGAATGTTGACATTTTTATTTTACTTATTTATTTAGTTAGAAATGGGAAAGGGCTGCAATAAAACTCATATATGTAGTTTATTTATATTATGTTTTTTTATTTATATTTTTGATGTCTCAACGGGGGTGCTGCTCCTGCTTATTGACAGGAGCGAGGTGCTGCACTGTAACATTGCATGCAGCACCTGGCCCCTGTCACATTGCAGGAGCATACGTTGCAAACAGGCAGTCTCCAGGGCAGCCCGCATCTCAAACAAGGCCACACCCATTACGCAAGAATATTCCCCTCCTCGCGAACATGGATTCCACCCTCTCCGCACCGTGGGCCTTATTCTAGTTCACTCTTTCTGACAAAATCCTTCTTAGATGGACAAAACCATGTGCACTGCAGGTGGGGCAGATGTAACTTGTGCAGAGATAATTAGATTTGGGTGGGGTTTTACTTCAAAGTGAGATCTATATTGCAGTGTAAAAATAATGCAGCCAGTATTTACCCTGCACAGAAACAAAATAACTCACCCAAATCTAATTCTCTCTGCACATTTTACATCTGCCCCCCCTGCAGTGTACATGGTTTTGTCCATCTAAGAAGGAATTTGTCAGAAAGAGTGAACTAGAATAAGGCCCCGTGTGTCACCAACGTAAGTGATGCCGCTGTTTTTTATTAATAGTCTAATTTAAAAACCATTCTTTTGGCTGCACTGTTATTATTACAGAATAATATTTCATGGTCAGAAATAGGTCTTATGCTGTAGTTAAAGTTCTTCCAATTTGAGTGGTAGCCAGAGGGGTTGTTAATTTTGGGTGTGGATCATTGTGTTGGCCATAAATAGGTGGACAGTCAGTACATTGACCCCCTGTGGTCGACTGGGTAAATAGGTCAACATGAAAAAGGTAGAAACAACAAAAGCTACAGTATTTATTTATTGGGGCTTTGGGTATGTTTAACTAGTCAGTGAAAACTACAAATGTGCCGTTTCGAATTTACTTGAATTTACCCGAATCTCAAGACGGGATCTTATTGGCTTTTGGCAGTCACATGTTTTGGCTCCAAAACATGTTACAGCAGGATAGCCAATAAGATCTCGCTTTGAGATCCGAGTAAATCCAGGTTAATCCGAACCTGCATATCTTTTGAGAAAACGTGCACCCTTGCGGCATTACTTAGCCTGCTACGCTAATGCAAAGTTAGTATTCCCAATCCTAGATCATGTGGATGGGAAATGATGAAAAAGTAAGAAAAATGTTTTTGTGTTGACCATAAGTGTATTGTACATGATCCTGCTGACCATTTGAACTTGTCCCCAAGGGGAGTGGATTGTCACAGGCACTAGATAATTAGATTAAGTATGAAAGATCAAAAATCATGAAAATACCATATATCACTGTGCCGCCTGATCTCTACCGAACTCAGCAGCTAAACAGTGAAGGGCCGGATAAGTAGCTGTTGGGAGACCATCAGGGAATATTCGGTGCCGTATTCATACCGGGACAGCAGAGGCACGGGGTGCCTTGTGAGAGGTCTTCTAATCTTTCTGATCAATCTAATTCATCTAGTGTATCTCTCTCTAATTACTACCAGCATCTATGTCAGTAGCAAAACCTTGATTGGACGCCAGAGGAGTAGTGACGAATTAAATTTGTTACCTCAATCATTTTTGTATGTGTATATTTGATATTTAGTGAAGTTTTTCTTAAATTTGTGTAATAAAAGTTAAGTTTAAATTCATTCACTTTACGCTTTTCACTTCAATGTCTAAAGTGTGCCCCAAAAACCTACACTGTTCCGCCTTGGTCCTCCTCTGGACATCCCCCCTTTTCTTGTTAATTTTTTGAACGTGTCAACTTTAAGTGCTGTTGACCTTTACATGTTGTCCTATTCCTACTCAACCCAATTACTGTTGACCCGTCATCCAGAACCCTTAATTTTTTGCCCCATTGTAGTGCTCTAGTTCCTTTTAGAAATGATAGTGTGTTGCCTAATTCATGTTATGTCCCATAGTAGCGCCCTCATTCACATTATACCATACAGTACTGTATAATGTAATATTATACTGTTGCCAGTTAGTAGGCCACCTGAAGACATGATAGTCTCTTTCACAATAATGAGTAAGTAAAGAAAACAGCTTAAAGACCTGCTGTATAATTTTCTCCTGAAACATGACCCTGAGACACCAATGTCTAAACTTAGATTAATAACAAAAAATAACTTAATAGAAATATAGATTCAGAGACAGATATGGTAAAATCTTATTTTTCAAAAATGTGAAAAAATGTTAGGGTTCAGAGAAAACAGTATGGTGGCCAGAAACTAACGGCTAATAACTAATCACCCTCCATCAGCTTATGGAGTACCAACCTGCATAAATGGTGCAACAGAAACCCAAGCAAGGTCATCAGCCCCCACCATACTAAAGGAGGGTACACCCATTTAACATATAACAGTGCAACTTAGTAACATAAAGTAGTCATTCTTACTGCCACAGCAAGGCACTATAGCACTAGCCTGCCCCATATAACAATACTAACATCATTATTACCATAAAAACCGTAAGCTAATAGTTTAAACAAATCCTCTACAAAAACCACCAAACATCAGGTCCATTTTAGTGGGTATCTTAAAAAACAGATCAGACCATGCCCCTGCACCAGAACTCTATTAGTTGTCATAAACTTGGCCGCAGAGAAATACATTTTACATCTGGCCTCATAAATCCTCGGCTCACATTGTGTGACATGCCAGATACACAATTTATGACCAGTTAACCCCGCAGGAGGGTCAATCTGAAACAATCAAACTCAAGTTCTAAACAAAGGACATCCATAAGTTCAGAGCTATCCATTTACTATTATAACCTAAAAGGAGATCAATAAACACCCAACTGGTGAACTGCGTACATCAACACTACCACTTCTCGGAATCCCAGCCATCTAATCCCATGGACACCTGGAAAATTCATTCATTTCTTGCAATAGCAATCATGCAGTCCAAAATATTTATGAGCGGTCAGTCACCCAAAACAATCTATTACTGAAGTTACACACAATGAAAAAAACATCAAATCAACTGCAAAAAACAAAAACTCATAACCGTACAAGACCAACGGAGCCACAAATATCTAATCCTAAAGTAAAAAATATCAATATACCATAAAGAAAAGGAAAAAAGGAGGAGGAGGAGAACCAGACCCAAGATGAAAAAAAAAAAACATTAAAAACAACAATCGGGTCCAACTATAGGAAAAAGATGGGAAATTTCTTGGAACTTCACGCTGATGACAGGACCAATGAGTAGCCAAAGTTGTGTTATGTGACAAAATATAATGCAAACTACGGCCTTATCTGGGCATTTGTTCTGCTTAAAAAAAACTGACTTCCACCTTTCAAGATCCTGTGCGAGATGCAGCAAGCATCGCAAAAAGCTTGCAACGCTTACCGTCAGCCTCCGCATGCATGCTGGCATTTACGAACGCCGTATGCAAGAAGAATTCTGCAGAGGACGGCTCTTGCGGTAAGAGTGATGTCAGGACTTCACAGCCAGGTAATGCGAAAGAAGCCCAGCTTCTATGGGCAATGCTGGTTTAAAAATCACTTTGCCCACCGCATCCAAGTCCTGGTATGTACCGGATTCCAGGCTTAAGCGGCATGTACTAAACTGAAAATGCTGTAAAAAACCCGTTGTAGGGTTTTTACCGTGTTTTCATATGCATTAAAGCCCCCACCACCAGGGTTTTGCCGTGGGAGTTACGCCAGCTCCAGTTGGCATAACCCCAGAGTAGCCAATGGGCTTCTTTTTGTGTCCCTCACCACCCAACCTCATGTCGACCTTTTGACTGGCGACCTTCCTGCATGTCAACCTAATGTTGACCTAATGTTTGTGTAGACCTAATGACATGTTGGCCTTCCTGCATGTCAACCTTCCTGCATGTCAACCTTCCTGCATGTCGACCTCCCTGCATGTCGACCTCAATGCATGTCGGCCTAATGGTGTTGACCTAATGGTTGTCGACCTACTCGCTGTTGACCTCAGTAGAGCACCGGGGGGGGGGGGGTCCGAGGACCCAGAATCCTCCCCATGATGGAGCAAATATATTTTTTTGCTGCTCGAGCATTGGGTCATAGCTCCGCCCACTTGCCGGATTAGGCCCCACCCACTCGCTGCATTTTGCTGCGAGTGGGGGGCTCTATAATGATGGTAGAGCAAGGGTACTGGAGATGCACGGTATCTGCCTGAACTGGTTGAAAATCTTTTTACAGCAGCAGCCATGACATCAGGTCAGGTACCTGCTCCCTCTGTTCTATATATAAATATGTACTGTATATATATATAGCACACATTTATATATATAGAACAGAGACAGCCGTTCTTGAGTTTGAAAACAATATATATATTCTCTTCAAAAAGCAGGCGTCACTCCGGGGCTTTACTGGTAGCAATCAAGTGAAGTTTATTACTTCCACGGTCTACGCCGTTTCGGGTATTTAACCCTTCGTCAGGACCATAGGAAATCACAACAAAACAGTGTAACAACCTTTACCGTTGTTACACTGTTTTGTTGTGATTTCCTATGGTCCTGACGAAGGGTTAAATACCCGAAACGGCGTAGACCGTGGAAGTAATAAACTTCACTTGATTGCTACACGTAAAGCCCCGGAGTGACGCCTGCTTTTTGAAGAAAATATTTGTGGATACTACACCACTGGGAAGGCACCCGGGCAGCAGCATTGTGTGTTAAGAGCGGGGAGTGCCGGACACCCACACAAAATATACATATAGATAGATAGATAGATAGATAGATAGATAGATAGATAGATAGATAGATAGCGATGTAAAAAGACAGCGGCGACTAATTATTGTAGATGAGATAATTTAGATAAAAAGTAGAATATTTAATGATATGACAATAAAAGGGTAAGGCAGTGGTAAAAAACAGGTGTATACAAATGGACATATATTGCACGGTAAAAGAGGTTAATGGTATAGGTATAAAGGTATAAAAAAAAGGGGGTATATAAAAAAGGATATATACAAAAAAGAAAATTTACATATATAAATAAAAAATCAACAAGACTAAATTGCTGATAAAAAATATAAAGTGCTTAGCTTATGAGGTGGTAGGAGGTAGGTAGCCCAACACGTTTCGTCGATGTGACTTCATCAAGTCACATCGACGAAACGTGTATGGCTATCTACCTCCTACCACCTCATAAGCTAAGCACTTTATATTTTTTATCAGCAATTTAGTCTTGTTGATTTTTTATTTATATATATAAATTTTCTTTTTTGTACAGTATATATCCTTTTTTATATACCCCTTTTTTTATACCTATACCATTAACCTCTTTTACAGTGCAATATATGTCCATTTGTATACACCTGTTTTTTACCACTGCCTTACCCTTTTATTGTCATCCCATTAAATATTCTACTTTTTATCTAAATTATCTCATCTACAATAATTAGTCGCCGCTGTCTTTTTACATCGCTATCTATAAACCCCTAAGTAACATACCATTACTTTTACAAAAAGATAGGCTGACACCTTTATAACTGAAGGGAATATTATTGTTAGTTTCCACCAATTCACAGCATAAGTGGCGCCTCTCATCCAAAACTAATATATATATATATATATATATATATATATATATATATCAATCCCTGGTATCCGCTGACAAAAGGTTTTGATGGTTTAGGTGCCTTCCCAGGTGTGGGATTGCTCCTGCCCAATAATATAAACAAAGAACGGGGCGGCACTCCAATGAATTCAAAAAAACAAAACTTAGGTTTTAATGGTGCAGGTGATGGCAACGTTTCGGGGCAGCGCCCCTTTCTCAAGCCAGAAAAACAACAAGATCTATATATATAATTTTTATTATTTATTCCATCTGGAAACCCCCCTTTACAAATCCTGCATTTGCCCCTGGACCCATTGTTCGGATCTGATCACTAGCAGTATTGAGAATACAACAATCTACCCTACCCCACAAGCTCACTGCCTAAGGGTCATGCTTGACACTGAACTGTCCTTCATTCCTCACATTCAATCTGTCTCCAAATCCTGTTACATGCATCGGTACTTGTTTCCTAGCACGGCCACACCGATTTACATCGGGGTGGTCGTGTCGGAAAAATCGGGTCGATCGCATCGCATGCGATTTGGTCGCATGCGATGCGATCGACGCGACCGACCGATTTTGGACCCGATTTTTTTTTTTTAATGAAATGTAAATCGGGTCCCTGGGACCCGATTTTACATTGTATTCAATGTAAAAATATTCCCAACCCCCCCAAATGTAAGGGCGTACAGCGCACCCCACGATAGACGCCAACGGTGCGCGTCCTCCGACCTTTTCATTCCCCTACTATCCACGTCGGCGTGGAGTTGAGAATAGAATAGTGTGGCGAGCGCAGCGAGCCACCGAGCCCGAAGCGTGGCGAGCGCAGCGAGCCCCGCGAGGGGACGCGGATACCTTCACAGGTAAACGCGTCCCTTCGCGGACTTCACAGGTGTCCGCGTCGCCACGGATATTTTACCTTTCCCGACACGATTTCAATGTTAAAATATTTTTTAACATTGAATCCTATGGGGAAATCGCGGGCATCGCGTCGGTCGCGTCGGGACCATTGTTAATGGTCCCGACCGACGCGATGCCCCCGATATTTTGTCCTAGCCGGCCAAATGGACCTGATTTCAAAGGAAATCGGGTCCATCGGGGGTAATCGTGTACCTTAAGTTAAGGTACACGATTACTCCCGATTGTGGCCGTGCTAGGAAACAAGTACCCATGCATCTAAAAATCATATCCAGAATTCATCCGTACCTTACACAAGACGCTGCAAAAACTCAAATCCAGGGGTAGCCAACTCCAGTCCTCGAGAGCTACCAACAGTTCACAGCATCCAGCTCCCCTCACAGGTGCACAGGTGCATTCATTACTGACTGACACATTTTAAAAGATCCACAGGTGCAGCTAATTACTTCACTTGTGATTCTGTGAGGAGACCTGGAAAACAGTAAAGCTGTGTACACACGGGGGCGATAGGGGCTGAAATCGATGGAAATATGGTCGCAGGCGACCATATTGCCAGTGATTGGAGTGCATACCAGCGATAATTCGCCGGGTGCGCGCTTCTGTTACCAGCCCCATTCTAATCGCTGGTCGCAGGAGCTTGCTCCTACAACCAGCTGATTACCTCTGCGGCACCGCCTGGCAGAGGTTCCCTTTCATCAGCAACCATCTCTGGTTGCTGATGAGGAGAAACTGTGCAATATATCTCCCCTGTGTGTACGGGCTTAACTCAGGGTTGCCTAATTTAAGATTCTCCTCTCCGGGAGAAGCCTGGAGAGGAGAGTTTTAACAGCCGCTCAGGGGGCGGGGCTTATTAGTGACATCACTAAGCCCCGCCCCCATGCTGGTAAAGCAGGAAATTCACGGATCTCTGTGGAGGGGGCGAGGCTAAAATGACGCGATTGTGCCGTTTTAGCTCCCCCCCCTCCTCTGAGACCCGAGGATTGTGGCATTTTAATGCCGCGATCCGGGGGACAGCGGGGGTCCCCCCTGAATCCAGGAGGGTTGCCCACCCTTCCGGGGGGCCGGGAGGGGGTCCCGATTTTCGGGAGACTCCCGGAAATTCAGGGAGGGTCGGCAACCCTGGCTTAACTGTTGGTAGCTCTCGAGGACTGGAGTTGTCTACCCCTGCTCTAATCCATGCAATCAATGTGTGTATATCACACATTGATTATTGCAATGGCCTCCTTTCCGGTCTTACTCTCACCACTACAATCCATTCTGAATGCAGCTGCGAGGCTGATCTTCCTGGCTAGATGTTCAACGTCTGCTGATCCGATCTGCCAGTCCCTCCATCGGTTCCCTGAATTTTACTGTATTCATTATAAAATACTTCTACTCACATACAAAGCCATTACTCTTACTACAACATATATCTCTTCACTTACCTCAAAATATATCCCCACCCGACCTCTCCGCTCTGCACAAGATCTGCGTCTCTCATCCACACTCATTAACTAGGTCCCATTCACAATTGAAGTACTTTCTCTGGGCTGCTCCCACCCTATGGAATGTCCTTCCACGTACACTAAGACTCTCCGCTAGCCTCCAAACTTTCAAGCGTTCCCTGAAAACTCACCTCTTCAGGCAGCTTATCATATTCCAAAACCCCCACACAACCTCCAGTAGCATTTATATCTACTTGCATCCCATCAGGACTGTCTTGTAATCTGGTGGGACTGCCATGCTATGGATACTATCCTTTTGTATCCCTCCTATTATCCTTATAGATTGTAAGCTTGCGAGCAGGGCCCCCCTACCTCTATGTCGGTTTGTTACTGCCCAGTTTGTTTAATAACTGTTGTTTCCTATTATAAAGCACAACGGAATCTGCTGCGCTATGTAAGAGACTGTAAATAAATAATAAATAAATAACCAAACAATCAGGGACCCATCCGCTTGAAGATGCAGCAAGCAGTACATTGTGAGGGCGCGTTCCACAACGCATCCTGCATCATAGCAACAGTACAGTAGGTTTCACAGTTTAATAAATACCCCTACCACACCTTCCACCTAAGTTATTGCTGGGTCAGCCCGGGTTGAGGTGGGGTGTGAAAGCACCACACTGAGGGCCTTATTCTAGTTCACTCTTTCTGACAAAATCCTTCTTAGATGGACAAAACCATGTGCACTGCAGGTGGGGCAGATGTTACTTGTGCAGAGAGTTAGATTTGGGTGAATTATTTTGTTTCTGTGCAGGGAAAATACTGGCTGCTTTATTTTTACACTGCAATATAGATCTAACTTTGAAGTAAAAACCCACCCAAATCTAACTCTCTCTGCACAAGTAACATCTGCCCCACCTGCAGTGCATAAGGTTTTGTCCATCTAAGAAGGAACTTGTCAGAAAGAGTGAACTAGAATAACCCCCTGAATAACCAAGATCGACCAACCCGTCAATTCAACATAGGTTTTAAGAAGGGTGAAATCCAGGTTGCCCTGAGCATAATGGGCGACCCGGGTATAATGTGAAAGTACCAGACCCGGGTATTTATGTTATCCTGATATTTATAGCACACACATATACTGCAGCGCTTTACAGAACACAATGTGTCCACCAGTCCCTGCTCCTGTGGAGCTTACAATCTATATTGCCTACCACGTACCTGCTCGCAGATATAAAGTACACACGAGGGTTCATGATTTATTGGAAGGCAATTAACTTGCCAGTATGCTTTTGGAGTGTGAAAGGAAACTGGACCACCCTGTGGAAATCCACACAAGCATAGAGAGAACATACAAACTCATTGTTCGCGTTGGAAATCAAAACCCATTAACGCAGATATGCAGACGCGCTAACCGGTACTCCATCTGTGGTGCCAATAATTGTACACAATGAAAAACAGCATTACCATTGTATAAGAGAACTGTTCAGAGGTGGGAAATGGTTAAATAAAAATATTAGGTCAACTAGGATTGGCTACATTGGAGAATTGGCACCTTAGAGGTGACTGAATTACCCACAAACATTATCAAGGTCAATACAAAGATTTGTCTAACAAATGTATTGTGACAAGGGCAAGAGAGAGCAAGAGGTCATCCGATGAGAAATGAGACAAGGCGATTGGAAAGGGGCTCTTCCCCAACATAATATGATAGAGATCTTGCGTATAAACAAGGTTATCCGTAGCTATAATTGGTAGAGAACGTTATGGTAAGGAAAGTATGTGTGTGCCATCTTGGGGTCAGGTATGGACCCACCACACACCATGAGGCTAAATTGCATCAATGGACTAGGAAAAGGAGAAATCTCTTCTGTACTCCAGTGATGACATTTTACTTTATTGGATGAACCATTGTTCTCTATATATCATTGCTCAATATTGCTATGGAGAGAAATGTTTCTTCATTTTTTTATTATAATTTGATTCAGAAGAACTACTGACCTTTTAACCTTTAAAGGCAGTAATCTCTCATATGTAAGGTAGGTAACCTTTATTATTAATATAAATATATATATATATATATATATATATATATATATATATATATATATACTTATTACCAGGTCTGTGCCGGTCCCCACCACCGGATCACCACTGGTCCACACAGCCGGTCCCCACTGCCAAGATCCCGCTGCCTGTACTATACAGTTGTCAAGTGCCGGGCCTGGAGCATGCGCATTACCAGTGGCGGTACTGCGTATGCACAAATTCCTGGCTTCTATGGGCTGCGTCAGCTGCAGCCCAAAGTAGCTGGCTAGGGCTGCATGGTAAGACAAGGAGTGGCATCCTACAGGAAGCCAGCTCTCTGCCTTTCATAGCCCAGACTGGCAATCCCAGAGGGAAGGAACACCTCCCAATGGGAATCAAGGACGGATTGGCTGCCGGGAAACTGGGCCATTTCCCGGTGGGCCGGCCAAGAAACTCATTAAATCCGGGCCAGCCGCGCTCCCCACTGAGCTAGCTGGGCCGCGGACCGCACAACAGCAGGTAGCGGCTTTGGCACTTTGCCGAAATCCAAAATGGCCACGGGAGGGATGCTGCGCATGCACGACAGAGCACAGCATCTCCCATGGGCCTTTGTGGAGCTCGTGATTGACTGCTCACGGGCTCCGTTCTCCTCCCTACTGCTGTTGCTGCTGGCGCTGCCCGCACGCATGCACATGCTTGAGTTTTTTAAAACTGCAAGTGCGGCAGCAGTGGGTTCCAGCAGCTCCCGTTCCACCCTCCGCCCGGCTGCAGAAGCTCCGCCTCCTCTGCCCGGCACCTGAGCCATGGTCCTTCTCTCCACAGACGCCGAGCAGAAAGCTGGGGCGATGTGGCTGGACAGTGAGCCAGACCCGAGCAACAGCAGCAGGTGAGGGGAGAGGACCGGCGACACTCATTACATTCACTGCATTACATACGCCACCCGCCGCCACCCCACCCCCCCTGCATTACATACACCAACACCACCGAGCCCCCACCCCACACCCGGGCTGCTGCAAGATTTTTCCCAGGCTGGATTTTGTTCTCAATCCGCCCCTGATGGGAATGCCTGTCATGCGGTTGTCCCTATGGACACCTCCCAATGGAAATGCCTATCACAGTATAACGCTGAGGTGGCGGATGTTACCTGGTGAGGGCTGCAGCCCATAGGTAAAATCAACCACTGATCTAAATACAAAAGGTTAGCTACTCCTAACCTCTATGAGGTGAGGTCCTGCCATTGACCACTAGAGGCTGCTCAACGGAACAAATTACTCCTTTGTGTACTAAAAGATGCCATAAGTGAAAGTCATTTTTTGCAGGGACACTGATCTGTTTCAAACTCGCTGGATATGGAGAGGGAGCTGTGAAGACAGAGATTGGAGTTAGGAGCAGATAGAGACTGGGGTGGGACGGAGAGTTTGTGGGATAAAAACTGTCACAGCTCAAAGTGAAAGTACATTGCAGAAGCCGTCAATGTGATGGACTTTTAACTAGTATATATATTTCCATTTCGTTGTCAGAGCAGATTCCACATACTGTATCTCAGATTTAAGAATTTAGGGCCTCAACCCCTTTTAAGGATTAAAAAGGGTTAAGACTACCTGAAGGGTAAAAAAAGAGGAAGACTAGATGGGCCAAATGGTTCTTATCTGCCGTCACATTCTATGTTTCTAGGTTTCTAATTCAGCTTGGATTGTACAGTAGTTATCTACAACTCCTGGGGTCACCCAGCACAGGGCAAGACTTGCGGGCACATTGCTTTTGTGTGAGTGCTCCCACGTCAGTGGCTGCCCCCTGGCTGTGGAGCCTAGCTGCAAAGACCGGTGCAGGCCGGCCATATTTGGGGTCGCGCCCCCGCCTTCCTCCACGAATAATCCGAAAAAAAAGGCCTCCCTTGTCTGGACCACAACCCATGTCACTGCTCCCTGTCGCCACTTAAACTGCAGTTGTGACGCACATTCGCAGATTGCCTAATCTGAACTTTTTAGCAATTTGCGTGGCTTGTTTATTCAGTCCCTTGGTGCGTAGATTTGCATAAAAAATATTGGTGTTGAATCCTCTGCTTCTCTTCAGCTTTATGTTTCAAAACATCCGGCTACCATTTATATTGCATCACCATTGTACTCTGGAATATGTGACAATTGGTAAATTCTCTCCTGCTGTGTGACCTGGTACATGTGACCTGCTGGGTGGTCTGGAAACTGTGACAGTTATTTGCTGCCATCCACTAGGCAGAGATGTTTCAACATTCAACTCCTAAGGGGTTAAACGGGATAAAATTCTCCAACCAGCAAATCTTTCCCCGAGCACATCCGCTAGTTGTTATTTATATAATATAACTTCAGAATTTGTATTATATTTTAGGAAAATTCTCCATATCCGATTGTTTCCGTACAATAACTAATGCATGGCTACAGGGAGGGGGGGGTTTAAATGTTTATAAACATTATTTCAGCGAGCACCCTCCCCCCACCTCTGACCCACACAGCTGTCCCTAGATACTGCCTGGATTTGCCAATAGTAACGTAATAGATTGCAGATGAGGAGTTGCTAGATGACCGTGCAGGCCTCTGGAGGTCACCCCCTGTCAGCGCTGCTCCTGCGGGGTCTTGTACAGGTCCTGATCATATTCTCTGACCGCCATTCGCTGTGCCCTAGAGCAATCTGATCAATGTGAGCGCTATAGTATATATACAGACACGGCTGGGACAGGTTGTTATTGCTCTGCCAGCGCAGTGAGGGCACAGAGGGAAGCTGCAGGGTCAGGGCTAAGTCACATCATTGCGTGGGATTGTTCCAACCACATATTGTATGATGTATACTGTAAGTGTGTCCCTGGGGCGGTTCAGGAAATCAATAACATTCAACGTAAAGAGCTGTGTAATCAGTTGGTGCTTCGGAAATTAGGGCATCGTATATAATAATAGGCTAACACTGCTCCTCATCTCTATGGGGGTGGGGGGGGGGTAAGTGTTGTGCCTGTCAGCAGCCACTAGATGGGGCCCCATGGAGCTATGACAGTCCATCCCAGAATGAATGTCCAGTAATGACCTTTTCATTCATCTGCACACTGTGGGTAGGGAAGGCTTGCATGGAGTTTGCCATCATTCCTTGCACAGATAGATAGCAGCGAGAGAAGGGGCCGCCATGTCTCATGCTAAAGATAGTCAAATACATTATTTAGGAATAACAGCCGCAGGCTACAATCAGCTCCTGCTTATATGATTCTCCTTCCCGCTCCGTGTGACAATGTTCAGGGTGACTTCTTATTAAAATAAAATAAAAGAGAGCGCGCACTGTGTTGATCTAGTTGAATTATTTTACTCAATTAATAATAAATTTAAATTTAAACGATACACTTCAATAAAAACATACACAATATTTATAAAATACATATGCAGATACACAGTATAAAATTTAATTAATGGGCATCCGACTTATGTCCTTAGACCTGATTTATAATGGTGCCTCTGTTGGAGCAATTGGATCCTTATAGAAAATCAATATTGACTCCCTTTGTAAGATTGGTGCTAGATAGACAATGGTCTTAGTTCACATATAATATTATTGTTACCACTTGCTGTCCTCGTCTGCGTGCGATGTTAATTAGGTTCCTCACATCTGTCCACTTCAACCGGTGTTGCTCCGTTGTTGGTGAGCCGGTACCGGGAGCAGACTCTGTGATCCGGGCGTCCGCTCGTCCGCTACAACCAGCGTGGCCCCGAGATGGAAAGAGCTGGCGCTGGGAGCTGACAAGCCGCGAAATTGGCTGCTGACGACCAGCGTGGCCCCAAGATGGAAAGGGCTGGCGCTGGGAGCTGACAAGCCGCAGGGAGTAGATGGTAGCCCAGGCGTCCAGATGGACGGACGTACTTTGGAGTAGCACCAGAACCGAGGGCGCGGGATACGTTGGTAAGAAGGTGCAAATAGCAAAGTCCAATGACGGGAGTATTGGAAGGTGTGTGTAGAAGCAATCAGAGGCGGTCAGGTATCTCTGGAAAAGTCGGATGCAGTGAATCCTTGACGCGTTTCTCCGTCTGCAAATACTGACGGTTTCATCAGAAGGTGGTTTGTTGGTTACCTGCCCAGGTATAAAAAGGTAGCTTGTCCAATCAGCGTGTAGCAGCAATTGAGCCGCACCTGTAGCTTCATTATGGGTCAGGTGATCGGAGTGTATATGTCTGCAATTAAGCTGTGCGGATTTCAAAATACTTTAGATTTCAATTCAGAACTATATATACAAATTTAAAAGGCTATATATACAACAAGATAATAATAATTTTCATCATTAAATTCTCAAGGCATCAACGAACGTTTAAGGAGAATATTAGACCAAGTATAAATAGATCTATTGGCACTTATTTCTTATTAGAATTGCTGTCACCAGGCCCGGGACAGTCACATGTCCTGCGTGTAATGGTGCGTACACACGGTGAGATACCTGTGCCCGTGGTCCGAGTACCGTGCAATGCGATCTGCATACAACTTTTACTATATAGTGCAGATCTCCAGTGCCAGATTAAGGTATAAATGGGCCTGGCAGAAAAAAGGTTGTTGGTCACAAAAGTGGCCCAAGGGGCGCCTGAGTGGAGTTGTTTTGCTGGAGCTGCGGTCTCTAGATTTGGGAAGTCTAGCCCAAAAGAAATACGTGGAAGAAAAGGGGATTTGAGACCGCGCTCGCTAAAAGAGGTGTGCAACAGGTGTACTTAAAACATTTATTTTGAAAATGGGTACATATAAATATAAAAAAGCAATATGAATGCAATAAAAAAATTGGGGGGTATCACAAGTAAAATGATAAGAGCAGGGATATTCACCCACAGTCCAGTGTTGGTTGTGTCCTGTGTCCGTTCCTATAATACCTCCAGGTGATTATCTTATAGAATGCCAATTGCAATGAGGATAAGGAAGAACTGTTAGTCTCCAAACCAGGGAGCTCCCGATGTTGGGGGGTGCTCAACCCGGTGGGCTTGGTGTTATTGCCACTTGATTGCCTTGATGGGAGTGATGTAAATCTCCTAACCAGGGAGCTCCGGATGGTAAGTGGTGCTCAACCTGGTGGGCCTGATGGTATTGCCGCTTGATTCAGGGAAGGAGACAGTTCTGGAGGTTGGTCCGGTTTCAGGATGCAGATGAAAAGGGTGTCTGTAAATAAGGGTGTCCCTGCTCCCCTTCACCAACGCGTTTCGCTATGAGCTCATAGCGAAACGTGTTGGTGAAGGGGAGCAGGGACACCCTTATTTACAGACACCCTTTTCATCTGCATCCTGAAACCGGACCAACCTCCAGAACTGTCTCCTTCCCTGAATCAAGCGGCAATACCATCAGGCCCACCAGGTTGAGCACCACTTACCATCCGGAGCTCCCTGGTTAGGAGATTTACATCACTCCCATCAAGGCAATCAAGTGGCAATAACACCAAGCCCACCGGGTTGAGCACCCCCCAACATCGGGAGCTCCCTGGTTTGGAGACTAACAGTTCTTCCTTATCCTCATTGCAATTGGCATTCTATAAGATAATCACCTGGAGGTATTATAGGAACGGACACAGGACACAACCAACACTGGACTGTGGGTGAATATCCCTGCTCTTATCATTTTACTTGTGATACCCCCCAATTTTTTTATTGCATTCATATTGCTTTTTTATATTTATATGTACCCATTTTCAAAATAAATGTTTTAAGTACACCTGTTGCATAAATGGGCCTGGAGCTGAAAATTATCAAGGGCTTATTATGCGCAATAATAGGGGTTGTGGCCAGCACCTAGTAATGTGGGGTCGTGACCAGTGTTCTGGTTGGGTGGTCTGCTCATGGGTGAGTCTCTATTTGTGTAAATACTTTCAACTAATTATATATGCCTGGAAAAGGCAGGGGGCTGGCATAGGAAAAATGCAGGGAGATATATTGGTGGGTGCCCTCCAAAGGTGCACCCACAGGATGCCAATGTCCTAAGATACTTGCGGGGTGAGGCGGCACTCCAGTCATAAAAAAAATACCGATAGCCAAACTTGCTAGACAACATTTCAGCACCTCTTATGTGGTCACCTAAATTTACAGCACCATATACCCCTTATACAAATCATGCAACACAATAGTAACCCCTTATACTGTACTTGCCTCTTACACAGTATGCCACATGGAATGAGCCAAAATTCACACTGACTGAGCCAAAATTCACACTATGCCACACGGATTGAGTCAAAATTCACGTTATGCCACACAGATTAAGGCAAAATTCACATTTTGCCACATGGATTGAGCCAAAATACACACTATACCAAACGGATTGAGCAATAATGCACAATATGCTTCATAAATAGGGACATTGCACGCCTAGGGTGCGCAGTAAAAATTTACACCATAATGCCCTTTACATATTAAGCCACACACCATAATGCCTATTAAAAATTATGCTACATAAGTGCTGCTTACCTACGTGCTCATTGCTAGGGGTTCCATGCTCATTGCCAAGGGGGAATATATGCTCGTGGTAACTTGGGGACAGCCACCGGGCAGAAATGACAGCCATTGACAGCCAGGCAGAGAGCGGGGGGCTACCCGGCTGTATTCAGAGCACTGTAGGTCCCGGCTATTTGAAATAATACCCCTTTCACACCAGAAAATGCAGGGACTTATCCGGGAATATGGACCCAGGTTCATGCAGGGACATTCCTGGGCTGGGCCCTTTTACACCAGCCTAGTCCCTGCATTTTCTGGTGTGAGGGGGAGAGAAAACCACTCCCCTCTCCCTACCCCCCTTTAACCAACCAGCTATATCTTCGGAACCAACTGACCCATTTACATGAGACCAGTATCATGTTGAAGAACTTTTGAGTGGGCTTAGAATGATTTTGATCCCGTGAAAATGGGCTGTTTGGTTCCATGGAAATCTGCCCTCAAACAACATGAACAGCCATGAAATTACATTTCAGAAATGTAAAAATCGGTTTACACGCAATATCTCTGTAACCAATGAACCCATATGGACCAGCCTGGTATCAGATTTCAGTTCAACTGAGATCAACCAAGAGCTTCTGTGATTCTGGACGGGGAACTGGCAGCCGTTGGAACTGGGTGGGGGTTGGAATTAGCGGGTCCCATGTTATCCTATGGGGAAAACGTTCCAGCTTTGCCGGGGGGGGGGGGGGGGGGCTAGCGACACGGGGTTGGGCTCGTTGGAAAGCCCCAGCCCTCAGCTACAAAATGGGCCTATTTGGAGAGTGGGCCTGGAGCTGTAGCTCCATCAGGCCCATTGTTAATCCGTCCCTGCAGATCTCCACTATGTAGTTAAGGCAGCCGTGACTCTCTGATAGGTGAACGCATCGGTATCGCAAGTACGCAGTACAGACGGTGTAATGGTTAGCATTACTGCCTCACAGTGCTGAGGTCATGGGTTCTATCCCCACCATGTGTTATATATACGGGGCAGTACGGACGGTGTAATGGTTAGCATTACTGCCTCACAGCACTGAGGTCATGGGTTCTATTCCCACCATGTGTTATATATACGGGGCAGTACGGACGGTGTAATGGTTAGCATTACTGCCTCACAGCACTGAAGTCATGGGTTATATTCCCACCATGTGTTATATTTACGGGGCAATACGGACTGTGTAATGGTTACATTACTGCCTCACAGCACTGAGGTTATGGGTTCTATCCCCACCATGTGTTATATATATTTATATATATATATATATATACGGGGCAGTACGGATGGTGTAATGGTTAGCATTACTGCCTCACAGCGCTGAGGTGATGGGTTATATTACCACCATGTGTTATATATACGGGGCAGTACGGACGGTGTAATGGTTAGTATTACTGCCTCATAGCGCTGAGGTCATGGGTTCTATCCCCACCATGTGTTATATACACGGGGCAGTACGGACGGTGTAATGGTTAGCATTACTGCCTCACAGTGCTGAGGTCATGGGTTCTATTCCCACCATGTGTTATATATACGGGGCAGTACGGACGGTGTAATGGTTAGCATTACTGCCTAACAGCGCAGAGGTCATGGGTTCTATCCCCACCATGTGTTATATATACTGGGCAGTACGGACGGTTTAATGGTTAGCATTACTGCCTCACAGTGCTGAGGTCCTGGGTTCTATTCCCACCATGTGTTATATATACGGGGCAGTACGGATGGTGTAATGGTTAGCATTACTGCCTCACAGCACTGAGGTCATGGGTTCTATCCCACTATGTGTTATATATACAGGGCATTACGGACCGTGTAATGGTTACATTACTGCCTCAGCACTGAGGCCATGGGTTCTATCACCACCATGTGTTATATATACAGGCAGTACGGATGGTGTAATGGTTAGCATTACTGCCTCACAGCGCTGATGTCATGGGTTCTATCCCCACCATGTGTTATATATACATGGCAGTACGGATGGTGTAATGGTTAGCATTACTGCCTCACAGCACTGAGGTCATGGGTTCTATTCCCAACATGTGTTATATTTACGGGGCAATACGGACTGTGTAATGGTAACATTACTGCCTCACAGCACTGAGGTCATGGGTTCTATCCCCACCATGTGTTATATATATATATATACGGGGCAGTAGTAGTACGGATGGTGTAATGGTTAGCATTACTGCATCACAGCACTGAGGTCATGGGTTCTATTCCCACCATGTGTTATATATATACGGGGCAGTACGGACGGTGTAATGGTTAGCATTACTGCCTTACTGCCTCACAGAGCTGAGGTCATGGGTTCTATCCCCACCATGTGTTATATATACGGGGCAGTACGGATGGTGTAATGGTTAGTATTACTGCCTCACAGCACTGAGGTCATGGGTTCTATTCCCACCATGTGTTATATATATACGGGGAAGTACGGACGGTGTAATGGTTAGCATTACTGCCTCACAGAGCTGAGGTCATGGGTTCTATCCCCACCATGTGTTATATATACGGGGCAGTACGAATGGTGTAATCGTTAGTATTACTGCCTCACAGCACTGAAGTCATGGGTTCTATGGTGAATGGGTGCGGGAGTAATGGTGGATGGTGGCTGTGGAGTAATGGTGGATGGTGGGCGTGTACAGTAGCCCTGGCTGGGCGGGGGAGGTGATGTCAAGGGGGTGGAACGTTATACACATGAAAACGTTATAAACATAAAACACTGGTCTTTTTCCTAGGGGGGGGCGGGTTTGTGTATGCCGCTGGGCGGGAACGTTATATATTAAATTAAAAAAGGGTAAGAAAACCTGCGCTCTACACAAAGGGTGCAGCCCTAACGCAAATGATAGTCACCACACTATCACAATATCTATACACACAAAAAATATATGGTTGCTCACTGCGCTGGAATTGGGAAGGAGAAGCAGCTCAAATAAGTTCAAATACGTATACAAAGTTGGGGGATGAGCGCTAATAAAGAATTGAGGAAAGGAAAATAAGAATAGGGAAATAAGAAAGAAAAACACCTGAAATAAAAATGGGTTAAATGCAAATGCTTACAGCTCCTCTGAGCCGATGTGAATGTCCGTGGAGTGTGCTTTCTAACTGTCCCTACCTCTGGTGCCAGCACCGGGTGTTGCGGGGTGGAAGATCAGCGTGCTGCGGCTGGTGGAAACGCCGCACGTCTTCTCTCTTCTCCCGTCGGCACGATCGGTGTGTCTTGAGCGGCGGGTGCCGCTTGAGCTGAGTTGATGTGCAGCTTTCTTCCAGGGGTGGGGGGCACACTTGGGGGACCACGGCGCTGCCTTCTACGTGTTTCGTGCTGTGAAGCACTTTTTCAAGAATGGCATAGTTAGGTTCCGTGCGGCTATTTATTAGCAAAAATAAAAAAAATATATTTTTTGAACTTTATTGATAAAAACGGATGTAGACATAAAAATTGGTGGGAACCTCATGTTTGTCCATTGACAACACGTTTTTTTGGGAATAAAAATTGGACAATTGTCCTTAAAAAAGATACAAGGTGTTTTTTTTTTTTAAAATATAGAAAAGAAGAAGGAAAAAGAAAAAGAGGATGGTATTGACGGTGTTGGTTATTGTAGAAGAGTTTTTATGAAAAATGAATATATTACAAAAAAGCATTCAACTCGAAATCAATGTTCAAGCCTTTGGGTAGTAAAGTTTTTAACTCATAAATCCATTTTGTTTCTGTTTGTTTGAGTGTTTTTATGAAATCTCCTCCTCTCCAGTGCTGGTTAACTTTTTTTTATTGCCATGAATTGTAAACCAGAGGGGTCTTTGTTATGGATCTGTAAAAAATGATTTGATACGCTGTGAGTCACAAGGCCTCTCTTGATGTTATATATGTGCACAGAGAGTCTGATTTTCAGTTGCCTTTTGGTTTGTCCGATATATTGTAGGCCACATGGGCAGCAGAGAAGGTAAACGACCTTGTCCAATTTTTATTCCCAAAAAACCGTGTTGTCAATGGACAAACATGAGGTTCCCACCATTTTTTATGTCTACATCCGTTTTTATCAATAAAGTTCAAAAAATATATATTTTTTATTTTTGCTAATAAATAGCCGCACGGAACCTAACTATGCCATTCTTGAAAAAGTGCTTCACAGCACGAAACGCGTAGAAGGCAGCGCCGTGGTTCCCCAAGTGTGCCCCCCACCCCTGGAAGAAAGCTGCACACCAACTCACCTCAAGCGGCACCCGCCGCTCAAGACACACCGATCGTGCCGACGGGAGGAGAGAAGACGTGCGGCGTTTCCACCAGCCGCAGCACGCTGATCTTCCACCCCGCAACACCCGGTGCTGGCACCAGAGGTAGGGACAGTTAGAAAGCACGCTCCACGGACATTCACATCGGCTCAGAGGAGCTGTAAGCATTTGCATTTAACCCATTTTTATTTCAGGTGTTTTTCTCTCTTATTTCCCTATTCTTATTTTCCTTTCCTTAATTCTTTACTATCTATACACACAAACCAAAAAATCGGATAGGGCGCTCCCACTTGGGGTATGAGGATGATGTAACTGTTCCTTTTCTTTTTTCTTTTTGTATTTTTGACAGTAGATTTGTCCTCTAGGAGTTTTTATACCTCAAAGAAAACACAGAAAAATACACTTCTCATAGTGTGGACCATCTGCAGAAAAAGTATAGGATATTTTCTATTTTTCTCTAGATATTTTTCCGTACCACAAAAGAGCCTTCAACTTAGGCCACAAGATGTCTCGCTTATGTAAATCAGATGATGTTATTTCAATAAATGCTCCTCCAAATCACGGGTGTACCTCGGGTTAAAAGATTAAATGCTCCACATAGTGGGCCTTATTTTGGTTCATTCTTTCTGACAAAATCCTTCTTAGATGGGCAAAACCATGTGCACTGCAGGTGGGGCAGATGTAATATGTGCAGAGAGAATTAGATTTGGGTGGGGTTTTACTTCAAAGTGAGATCTATATTGCAGTGTAAAAATAAAGCAGTCAGTATTTTCCCTGCACAGAAACAAAATGACTCACCCAAATCTAATTATCTCTGCACATGTTACATCTGCCCCCCCCTTCAGTGCACATGGTTTTGTCCATCTAAGAAGTATTTTGACAGAAAGAATGAACCAAAATAAGGCCCAGTGTGAATATGTAAACATTTATTTATATAAAATCAAAAATATATAAAAGCCAACTGGCATAGTACCGTGTCTGGCCTTATAATCAAGGCTATTGGTATCACATATACGAGGAGGGAGACGTATCCCAGAGAGATCCCGGGTCTCTACAGAAGGTCCACCTCCCAGAAATGGTTCCAAGATGTAAATGCCAGAAAAAGTCCAGACTTCACGGTACCAATGTCCTGTCAGTCCCCACCAACGCGTTTCTGCTTATAAAAAAGCCTTCCTCAGGGTGTAATGTACAGAGTTTAATAGATATAATTAGATTAGGATGCATAGTTTTAGTATTTGTGAACAAGAAATAGTATGATTTGTGATGTATGTTTCATTAGGTGTATTTCTCTGTATATTTTGATATGTTTTTAGTTGTTGTCACCAACCTCCCATGAGAACTTGCAAGAGGGAGGAGTGATTAACATGCTGGGTATATAAACCAAAAGGGAAAAGATGGCAAAAGGGCATCTGATGAAGCCGCTGACACACTGAGAGGCGGGGAAACGCGTCATCAAAGAGACCCCATCTGCTACTTTGAACTCTGCAACACCGCTGGGAGACCCGGAAGCCGGAGTAGTGCGTTCGACACAAGGCTGACCAGCACAAACAGCCGGGAACCCTCTCCAGGCGTGGGCTAAAGAATCAACTCCTAACAGTGGATTACAAAACGGAGCCTAAGTATCAATTCTTTTGCATCTATTTCTAACAAGCTTACTAACATCTTTAAGCTTATAAAGGGCTCTATTGACTGAGTTTAAATGAGAGAAAGTTTGGCTGGAAATCTAACCTCTGGCTGTGCATAACCAAGTGTGTTTGTTTGAAGTGCCTCTGAGCCTCCATTCACAGACTAACATTGTCTTATACCAGAGACTGCTGAAGAATTAACCCTATGCATGCCTAAAACTTCCTATTAAGCTCTGCAAAACGTTTGTGCCTTATCCTATGGTTAGCCATAACATAGGACAGCCATTAAGTATTGCACAATTCTCTGTGCAAACCATATTATATTAGAGATGCTTTGAATGATTAGAGGTGCACCAATAGGTTTTTTTAACCACATAATACCGGCCGGTGTTTTCAAGTCTATAACTGATTAAATATTGTGATAAACTGTCTTAAATAAATTTGCATTTTTTTTTTACTATAATACCATGTGTAGTGTCCTTTAGCGCCGTCTACTTTGTTTCTATGGGTATATAAACCCCTACAAACAGCATGTACATTACACCCTGAGATGAGCGAGACATCTTGTGGCCTATGTTGAAGGCTCTTTTGTGGTATGGAAAAATATCTAGAGAAAAATAGAAAATATCCTATACTTTTTCTGCAGATGGTCCACACTATGAGAAGTGTATTTTTCTGTGTTTTCTTTGAGGTATAAAAACTCCTAGAGGACAAATCTACTGTCAAAAATACAAAAAGAAAAAAGAAAAGGAACATTTACATCATCCTCATACCCCAAGTGGGAGCGCCCTATCTGATTTTTTGGTTTGTGGGAACGTTATATACACAGGGGATGAGTGACAGATCTGGCTAAATTTTTTAGAGATAATGGAAGTCTTGCTTATAACAACAGAGATGCAGGGGGCACTCTGTCACCCCTATCAATAAGACCATGGTGGGATGCCGTCATACAGATTTGTACAAGCTGGGACCATTAATGATACAATGTGTAGCGTTTTGTCACAGCGTGCACAATGAGTAGGGATTAATGTGTAACTGCATTATTGGGATAAGGACAGGATTCCATGGTAACTACAATACAGAACTCTAAGAACAAACAAACGGACCAGTTAACCCCGTGACTTTCCAGAGATTTCTAATATCCTTAGAATACAGACTTCCAGCTGCTATTAATACATATTTTCCTGTACTTTTAATTTAAAATGATTTTTATAGAGCACGAAAAGTCATTAACGTGAATTAACATGTTGAATGCAAACAATACAAATACAAATTGCCCACAATTCCCTTCTCATCGCTGATGGGTGGATCACGCAGCTCCGTTCTTATGGAAATTATGCCTGATGTTACTGTTTAACCCAAGATGTATTTTCCTTTCTTCAATCCAATGCAATAGTTTGCAGCAGATTGTAGCTTTGGTATTCCTGCTCTAATGAGGGTACAGGCTGAACTCCCACTAAATTGTGGCGCACTGCGCCACTTTACACTGACGGAAGCCATTGCACAACACAGCTGCACCACAACATGGCTTTATATAAGAAGGTATCAGATGGTCCTGCTCAGGGCTAAAGTGGTCCTGGAGAGGTGGTGGAACTCAATTCCCATGCCACCATCCCCCTCCCCATTAGGGGGGCCTGAGCAGGTGCCAGGATTTTTGGAAACTATAAATGTGTATACCTCACATACTTTATAAAGAGACAGTGGTCACACAATAGTACCCCCTATCCAATTTACATTATCAACACAGTCGCCTAATCTCATTCACATTACACTGCATGTAGTACCCCTGATTTATATCATACCACATAGTACTGCTCCTTACTCACATTATGACACACAGTAGTACCTCTCGTTCATATTACGTCACTCAATAGTGCCCCTTATCTATGTTATGCTACACAGTAGTGTTGCCTATACTGTACATACAGTAATGCCCACAGTAGTACTGCCCTTTACATCTAATGACTACAGTAAAAGTACCTTGTGACAGCTTGACATCAAATACGCCATGCCAGAAAGGGAAGCTGCTGTTACAAGCTGTTGTCACAGCTTGTGTCTGTTTTGTCTGGTACTGCTTTTGCTTCCCTTCCTGGCGGCAGGGCCGGCAACAGAAATCTTGGGGCCCTGTGCAATGATATTTCGGGGCCCCCCACCTAATCCCAAATCCATTAACACAAAAAAGAGAAAGATGTTGATCGCACAGGAAGGTAGTGTAGATATAAATTTTAGTAGACCCCTTAAGTAGTTAATCTAGAATAGTTAAATATAATGAATAAGGGTGTGCCACCACTGGGCATGGATTTAGAGCAAACAGGGAATTTTTTCTCAAAGACAGAAAAAAGAAGAAAGTATGCCTCTTTGTGGTGCACCAAGTTAAAGATACATAAGATATAACTTTTATTTAATTCGAGGTAAAATTAGGCGAAATAAAAACAGACACAATACATATACAGACAAACATGTACAAATATATAAAAAGGATAATATAATCCTCACAACGTGGGACCCCCTGTCCAAAAATAGTTACAATAAATTTTTATTGATAGATATTCAATTGCTTTGATCAGTGTGTTTTAACTGTGTTAACACTTTATTGATAAGTTCCTCAGATGTGCGACATGGAGGTGAGAATCCCTTAATTAGTACAAAGGGGAAAGTAGTTTAATCGTAGAGCTGTGCTGTCTCCTGTGGTGTCCAGAAATACATAAATTAGTGCATCTACAAATAATTAGCACACGTATCTTTCTGGAGTATACACCTATAATTTGGCATGCATATAAGACCTTAATTGGCGGCTTTCAGGATTGTGCCATAGTCACCGTGTACATAGGCACTTGGTGATTTTTAGTCGGTCATTCAGGCTCTCCTGGGCATTCAGTATATAATTACAGGTTGCTCTCTATATAATGGAGTAGTCTGATCATTTAATACATGGCGTTCTCAATGCGCAAATGATTAATTAATTAGCACATATATACATTGGAGAGATGCATCTAAAATTAGTGTGCATCCATGTTAATATGAGACCGATTAGGAGCAAGATATACTTGCTGTTGGTGGTTTTTAAAGAGATAGACGGCACCAAAAGATGTTGCCGCGCTCACCACATATATACTGATGTGGTTTCTCTAGGTCTATGCAGCATAGGTGTTTATGGGAGTTATCGTATAGTTACAGATTGCCTCATGTGTAGAGGGGCAAACTGTTTGTTATACTTCTATGCTCACGGGCAGCACGCTATTAGGGCAACAGGTTGTTGTATCGTATGTCGGCTCAATTAGGAATAGAAATAGGTGGTGCAGCCGGCATGTACCACGCGTCTATGCCAAGTAAACCCGCTAGTGCGGGGAGCCGCTCACTGTGTCGCTGAGGAAAAATTAGGTTAGATTTACAGATCAAAATGCATTGTATGTGGGGAAGGGGATCAGGGGGTGAAGCCACGAAGTGTACGGTCGGCGTACGCTTCGCCAAGGAGCTTCGTCAGGACCCTTTTATATCCTTTTTATATATTTGTACATGTTTGTCTGTATATGTATTGTGTCTGTTTTTATTTCGCCTAATTTTACCTCGAATTAAATAAAAGTTATATCTTATGTATCTTTAACTTGGTGCACCACAAAGAGGCATACTTTCTTCTTTTTTCTGTCTTTGAGAAAAAATTCCCTTTTTAATCCCAAATCCACACAACGCTCTTCTGCATGAGCCTCATTTAACCTTTCGCTGCTCCATATCCTGCTTCAGGTGAGGACTTCTCTCGTTCTCAGTCCTGCTGGCTTGGCTCGTGGCTGATGCTTCCTGCTGGCTCCTGGCTGCTGCTTCCTGCTGGCTCCTGGCTGATGCTTCCTGCTGGCTCCGGTTGCTGCTGGCCTGTCACTTTCACAAAAGAATGCTGAGCACTACAAGCAGGCAGGGCAGGTCTTTCGTAGAGTGCGGAACAGATGACCTGCACATGCGCAGTAAAAGTACAGGAGCCAGAGACTGAGGCCACAGAACTGTACGGGTGTGCGCCTGTGGCCCCAGGCCGTGCGCACACACAGAGTAGATGGCTCTGCGCGCCAAGTGGCAGGGCGCACACACACACAGTAGATGGCAGTGGCACACAGTGAGTCAGTCAGACTCAGCCAAAACAGATGGTGCACAGTAACGGCCGGGCCGCAAGGGTCACTGACAGGCCAGCTAGTACAGGCAGTGGACGTGCCGGGGTATGGAAACTCTGGGGCCCTTCAGATCTCTGGGGCCCGTCACACTTGTCCCCCTTGACCCCCCCCCCCCCTGTCGCCTGCCCTGCCTGGCGGAGGAACTTGCCGCTGAATCATCCATAAAAAGCACTGTGATTTATGATTGGGGGTTGAGGACTAAGGAGCCCCATTCTAGGTTCAGGAATCAACAGAGGATGTTTTCCTCACCAACCATGATTTCTGAGAAAAATGCATTCGATGCTGAAATCCCAGAAGGAATAGTCGATGTTATTCAACCAAAATCAGAGCTGCAAACCCCAAAGGGGAAACCCCAGGTGATAGGCTCAGGTGAGACTTTTAGTAGCATCATCTCCGATGTTGAGGGTGCTGACGTCGCCTCCGATGTTGAGGGTCCCGGAGTGGTATCAGATGTTGAGACTCCCAGAATTAGAGATGGGCAAAACTGGTCAATAATAAGAGCTGAGATCAAGTGATCAATCCGAGAAAATATCCGGATCATTTAGACGGGTCAACGGCTCACTTTGAAAAAAGGGGTAATTTGATAATAATGAAGCATAATTTGTTTTACAGTCATTTATTGGCATAAATGGTAAAATCAAAAACTTTTATAAACTTTTTTTTTTTTTTTTTTAAACAGTGAGCAGAACAAATAAGAACATACATGACCGAGTAAAACATTGATCAATGGCTGGGTGCAGAATCGCCATCGATGGCGTCTGCACCGATGGCCATCCCTAGCAGCAGCAGCCTTGTTATTCTTTCTTTCACTTGCAGTCACAGCACTGTACTCAGTCTCCGCAGTTAGTACATCTCAGCTGCCACAGGTGGCAGTGCTGAGCTCAGGCAAATGCACAGCAGCCCATTGTTTTGACAGCGGGATGTGCTTCCCTATCTATTTCGTGCAGTCAGTCTCTTGAAGTTTCAGCCCCTAGGGGCTGGAGACCAGTCTTGGCATTGGATCCAGATTCCAGCGATGATGCTGAAGAAAATGAAATATTTTTCATCCTTTGTTTCCATAAGGAATTATTATCAAAGCTGGAATATGTGATCCCTTCTAGCACCCTTAGACATCGTCAAGGGAAGACTAGGAAAAAGAAGAGACATAAGCATTGATCTTTTTCCTTCATCCGGCTCATCCCAATTTTTTTTTATGTCCTGTGGCCACAATCAAGGGGGGGGGGGGGGCACTGTCACAAGCTGTTGTCACAGCTTATGTCTGTTTTGTCTGGTGTTGCTTTTGCTTCCCTTCAGCCAATATCCAGGCTCTGATATTTTTTTGGAAAATCTGGATATTGGGGACCGTTTACCCCTCTGCAAGGGGGGGGGGGGGGTAATTTCATGAGCCAGCAGTGGCTCATTCCTGTTACGTAATCCTGTCTGTTTGCATATCAGGTTTTCTGGCGTATGGTTTTTGCACTGTGGAGCTGCAGCCTGATTCCTGTGTCCTCCAGATGCAGTGCAGCTGTTGTTTAATTAAACCATTAGCTCTGGGCCTTGTGTGGCAGGTTGTCACCTATAATAAGTCTCCTCGTTAAGGGAGCTTGTCCGCCTTAGCTATTCTGATTGGGAGTGTTTCCTTTATTTCCCATGCTGCCTTTCACCAATGTGCTGGTGATTCTACTAGTGCAGCCTGTCCAGTCTGTTTCCCTGTCTTGGTGCAGTCGGTCTAAATCTGTTCTCTGGTCTTCAGCCATATTCCTGAGGCCTCCTGACCCTGCCTTGGTCCGATGTTCCTGGTGCTTTCCGTTCTGCAGAGGATTAAACTAAGTGCTGTTTTTTCCATCCACGCTATTTCTGCCTATCCCTGTTAGAGTGTATCTGTGTGGAGTTATATGTTCTCTCTTATTAGGGGATTCCATGTGGGTTATATTGTGTATTATTAACATCTTCATGCATTGTTGCATTCATGCCATTAGCCAGGACATACTGTGTTTGCATCCTGGATCATTACTCCTAGCATCCCTGCATAGTGATTTTTTCTGCTGTAACCCTGCTGGTAAATTGGATTCTTACTCCTAGCATACCTGCATAGTGAATAACTTATATTTGTAATTGTTTAGTCTGTATTTGGGCAGGAAATGATATTGTATTAGTGCATTAAACAGGAGAGGACAGGAGGACATCTACCTTCTAATATCACCCAAACATACTGCTATCAACATACAACAGTGAGCTAAGGACTTCACCACCTCCAACACATTCTGAAGCCACAGCCTGGACGGCCCTCACCGAGATCCCTGTCTGCAGGTCTCTAAGACCTATGCTCATAGCCAGTACTATCTGTTCACCCTAATATCATTAGTCACATTTTCTCTGTAACCATTGCAGTGTGTCAGATTCCACATCAGATCTCTGTGCACTGTATATGTCCCTCTACACCTGCTTCTCACACTACCTACCCTAACTCTGTACTATCTTTTTGAACTACATTGTTGTACCAGAGCCATGGTTCCTCAATCCTGAGCTATATTCACTCTGCATGCTTTCTTCCCCCTAGCAGGGTGTGTTGTGGCATGGGCCACAGTGCAGGGCTGTTAGGCGTCAAGGGTGCAGGTGGAGGGGGGAGAGGACGATAGGAGGAGGGAGATTACTACTTTGTCCATTCTCTCTACCTGCTGCCTCACGACCTGACCATCCCTGCCATCCTCACTTCTTGCCACAGGTCTCCTTACCTGCACCTTATGTCACCTGTCTGTCTCCCCTCTAAATTGTAAGCTCCTTAGAGCAGGGTCCTCTTCCCTCCTGTTCTCACAGCACTATTCTTGCATTTCAACTACAGCTCTCTTACCTACCATCTATACCTGCATCTCTTCTCACTCACCTCCCTACATCTCAGTTGGGTTGTGTACTAAGATTTGTGCTGTTAATAGTTAATTGTGTTCTGTTTTTGATCTTCTGTCACTGTCATGTCTAGTTCTGTTTATCCTGTACTGTTCTAAAGTGTTCTATATGTACTGCGCTGCGTACCACTTGTGGCGCCTTTTAAATAAAAATATAATAATAATAATAAACCTGTTGTGTTTCTCTTGTTACAAGTGTGGGTGTGAGGAATTACTTATTTGCATAACATCTTCTTGCATTGTTGCATTCCTGGGAGTTCAGTGAAGGATTGCTCCCATATTCTTCCACACAACTCCCTGGTGTTTCTGACTTATGTAGGGGTTACTTATTTTTGTACGTTGGTTGTACATTGGAAAACAATTGCCTGTAGGGGGGCCCCAGGTAAAATCCGCCATGATTGCACCATACCCGGGACCGTAACTATGCTTCTATGGACTGCTGCCAAAGCAGCCCATAGACATGGGGCAGTACCAAAGAAGCCACTTCACA
This sequence comes from Crinia signifera, assembly GCF_055691185.1. Taxonomy (NCBI): domain Eukaryota; kingdom Metazoa; phylum Chordata; class Amphibia; order Anura; family Myobatrachidae; genus Crinia; species Crinia signifera. The sequence continues at coordinate 164,726,136 of NC_139223.1, read as the reverse complement.
TGCACCAGTCAAGCAACGGGGGTCGAGACCGGCAGTGGGGAGCAGCAGGCACCGGCGGTAGGGATCAGCAGCGGTGGCAGCGGAGCACGGTGGGAGCACCACTTCTTCACAGAGACAACAGCCACCACTGATGGTTAGGCACTGAGCAGGGGGGAAGGTAGGGCTAGCCTGCAAGGTGGGAGGGTTAAGGTTTAGACTGTGGGGTACAATGTTTAGGGTTAAGCACTTGTGAAGAGGGTTATGGTTAGGATGCGGGGTGTAGGAGGGTTAGGTCATGGGGAGGGAGGGATAGGGGGGGCACTGGGAAGGTATGCATACTTACCGGATCCCTTTCAGAATTCCTTCTCTGGGATGCCAGCATCGATATTCTGACCGCCAATCATCCGCATACTGGCCCTTATTCAGATCTAATTGCAGTACAAATTTGTTCTCAAAATGGGTAAAACCATGTGCACTGCAGGTGGGGCAGATGTAACATGTGCAGAGAGAGTTACATTTGGGTGGGGTGTGTTGAAACTGAAATCTAAATTGCAGTGCAAAATAATGCAGCCAGTATTTACCCTGCACAGAAACAAAGTAACTCACACAAATCTAACTCTCTCTGCACATGTTACATCTGCCCCACCTGCAGCGCACATGGTTTTATCCATTTTGAGAACAAATTTGTACTGCAATCAGATCTGAATAAGGGCCAGTATGCGGATGATTGGCGGTCAGAATATCGATGCTGGCATCCCAGAGAAGGAATCCTGAAAGGGATCCGGTAAGTATGCATACCTTCCCAGTGCCCCCCTAACCCTCCCTCCCCATGACCTAACCCTCCTACACCCCGCATCCGAACCATAACCCTCTTCACAAGTGCTTAACCCTAAACATTGTACCCCACAGTCTAAACCTTAACCCTCCCACCTTGCAGGCTAGCCCTACCTTCCCAAGTTTGTAAATTTGTACTGCGATCAGATCTGAATATGGGCCACTGTATATCCCAGTATAGGTGCAAGGACCCAGTTGTGTATTTAGGCCCCTGAGAGGACCACATCATGTAGCACAGTCTTTTTTGTAGTCGTTTCGGTACTTGTTTCCTAGCACGGCGCCACCGATTTTGATTGTATCCATCGAGTCGGAAAAATTGGGTCGATCGCATCGCATGCCAACCAAATCGCATGCGATGCGATCGACGCGACTGACCTGATTTTTACATTGGAATCAATGTAAAATGGTCCCTGAGACCCGATTTTACATTGATTTCAATGTAAAAAGCCCCAAAACCCCCCATTTTAATACCAAACCCCCCCTCATGTTTTAAATGCCCCCCCCACCATTGTTAACGCCACCCCACTATTGCCGCCAACCCGAAGCGTGGCAAGCGCCGCAAGCCCGCGAGGGGCGGTGGTACGCGTCCTCCGACCTTTTCATACCCCTACTATCCATGTCGGCGTGGAGTTGATTTTATATAGTGTGGCGAGCGCAGCGAGCCACCGAGCCCGAAGCGTGGCGAGCCCCGCGAGGGGCCGCGGATACCTTCACAGGTATCCGCGTCCCATCGCGGGCTTCACAGGTATCCGCTGCGCTCGCCACGCTTCGGGCTCGGTGGCTCGCTGCGCTCGCCACACTATATATAAATCAACTCCACACCGACGTGGATATTAGGGGTATGAAAAGGTCGGAGGACGCGTACCGCTGCGCTCGCCACGCTTTGGGTTGGTGGCAATAGTGGGATGGCGTTAACAATGGGGGGGGCATTAAACATACTTTTTAACCATATTCAATGGGAAATTGGCCATATTGGCCCATTTCACATTGTCACCTATGTAAAATCGGGTTGATCACGTTGATCGCATCGCAGGCCATTATAATGGCCCGCGACCGACGCGATCAACCCGATTTTCACTTTAAAAATAATTTTACATTGTTCCCTATGGGAAAATCGCGTTGATCTCGTCGGTCGCATTGCTGCCCCTTATCAGGGGCTGCGATGGACGCGCTCAACCCGGGTCCATCGCGTTGATTGTATGCCTTAAGTGCCTTAAACTTAAGGCATACAATCAATGAGATGGGCGCCGTGCTAGGAAACAAGTACCGTCGTTTCTTTTCATATTCTCTGGTTTGAGAAACTGTGCACTCTAATATCATATACTGTAGTTTGCACATCCGCCATATCTGGCATATTAAGTACATTCTGTCCTTAAGTAAATGCCACATTTTTTCGAACCGCATATAAACCCTTTGAGTGACAAGTGAATTTGTCAAAATAGGTGGGAGAATTGTCAAGCAAACCTTCACCATTATGACCTGTAACGTTACCTTATATAGGAAATATATTTTTTTACACATCATTTTTTAATTGAATTCATATAACAAATGTGAGCGACGCTGGTATTTTTAGCGGATATTTCGCACATCTCTTACAGAGACGTTGGTATTCAAAGGGTTAAATCACAAAAACAAAACTGTAACTGTATTTCATTTGTTCATTCCAGGATTTTATTTGCAGCTGCTATAAATGATGTACAGGTTGTTTAGCATGTGATCGCCATGACAACAGCTATGAATTATGAGCGCAAGACATATAACAGAAGCATATCCCCCCCCCCCCCCAACCCCCACCTCTACCGTTACTGGCACCAGGAGATCACACTGCGGGTTCCATTCTCCTGGGAGTCAGCTGAAGACAGAAGTTATTTAGCAGAACGACAATCTTTTTGTATTTGCAGTAGTATAGATGTTCCCTAACAGGGCAATTCTGCAGAGGGGAAAAGCTACTAGAAAGAGACCAATCAGCTTCCGCTTCATGTAAGAAGGTGCAAAACTTATTGAAAGAAACGGTACTTGTGTAGTTTTACGGCGGCAGGCTATCAGCGTAGCCCAACGGCAGCCTAGCATAGTTAGTGAAGTGTCCCCGCGGCAGCCATGCGTAGTCAGCATAGTGTCCCAGCGGCAGCCCTGCGTAGTCAGCGTAGTGTCCCCGCCAGCCAGTGTAGTCACTGTACTGTCCCCGCGAGCTGCAGCTCTGTCCCCGGTGTCCCTGGCAAGCCTAGTGAGCACCTCTCACACAGCGCCGGTAACCGCCAGATCCCCCGGGCTGGTGGACGCCGGCAGAGAGGCGCTCCATCTGCCTGAGAAGCACGAGTGTCTCATATGCTTGTGCGTCTTAGTAATGCGTGTGGCAGGGTATGGCAACCCTGCCCGTGTCTGCTTCAGACGGTCAGGTTTAGGGGTTCTGAGGCGCAAATGCCTCCATTTGAAAACCCCACTATCCATGCCAGCCTGAAGCGTGGCAAGCACAGCGAGCCCTGCGAGGGGACGTGGTACGCGTCCACCTGACCTGTTCATACCCCCACTATCCAAGTGTGGCAAGCGCAGCACGCCCTGCGAGGGGACGCGTAAAAGGAGCCTGAAGCGTGGTGACCGCAGCGAGCCCCGTGAGGGGACGCAGAATACATGTCAAGTAATTTGTGTCCCCCTGCGGGGCTCAATGCGCTTGGCATGCTTTGGGTTAGTTTCACGCTTCCCCTCGCGGTGCTTGATTTGCTTGCCATGCTTCGGGCTCGTTTTACGCGTCCCCTCCTGGGGCGTGCTGTGCTTGCCACACTTTATAGGATCAACTCCACACCAACGTGGATAGTTGGGGTATGAACAACCCGGGAGGATGCGTACCGCGTCCTCTCCACACTCTTCGGACTGGCGTGGATAGTGGGGGTGTTTCAGGAACACATTCACACCTGTCATGTCAGGCAGGTTAAAAATGGTCAATGGTTCCCACACAATGTAATAAGCGCTGACACAATGCTAACTGACTGAGCTAACTGCATAACGCTAACTGGTAACTGCATAACGCTAACTGGCTCCGGTTAGGTGCGAACGTACACACAGTCGCAGACACAAGCTGACTACGCTGGCCGCGGAAACACAACTCTGATTCTGACAGGGACAATAGTATCTGTACCAAGAGCATCTGTACCAATAGCATCTGTACCAATAGTATCTGTACCAATAGTATCTGACTGTACCAATAGTATCTGTACCAAGAGCATCTGTACCAAGAGCACGTGTACCAATAGTATCTGTACCTAGAGCACGTGTACCGATAGTATCTGTACCTAGAGCACGTGTACCAATAGTATCTGTACCAAGAGCATCTGTACCAATAGTATCTGTACCAAGAGCATCTGTACCAATAGTATCTGTACCAAGAGCACGTGTACCAATAGTATCTGTACCTAGAGCACGTGTACCGATAGTATCTGTACCTAGAGCACGTGTACCAATAGTATCTGTACCTAGAGCATGTGTACCAATAGTATCTGTACCAAGAGCATCTGTACCAATAGTATCTGTACCAAGAGCAGCTGTACCAATAGTATCTGTACCAAGAGCATCTGTATCAATAGTATCTGTACCAATAGCATCTGTACCAAGAGCATCTGTACCAAGAGCATCTGTACCAATAGCATCTGTACCAATAGCATCTGTACCAATAGTATCTGACTGTACCAATAGTATCTGTACCAAGAGCATCTGTACCAATAGTATATGTACCAAGAGCACGTGTACCAATAGTATCTGTACCTAGAGCACGTGTACCGATAGTATCTGTAGCTAGAGCACGTGTACCAATAGTATCTGTACCTAGAGCATGTGTACCAATAGTATCTGTACCAAGAGCATCTGTATCAATAGTATCTGTACCAATAGTATCTGTACCAAGAGCATCTGTACCAATAGCATCTGTACAAACAGTATCTGTACCAAGAGCACGTGTACCAATAGCATCTGTACCAATAGTATCTGTACCAAGAGCACGTGTACCAATAGTATCTGTACCTAGAGCACATGTACCAATAGTATCTGTACCTAGAGCACGTGTATCATTAGTGTCTGTACCTAGAGCACGTGTACCAATAGTATCTGTACCTAGAGCACGTGTACCAATAGTGTCTGTACCTAGAGCACGTGTACCAATAGTGTCTGTACCTAGAGCATGTGTACCAATAGTATCTGTACCAAGAGCATCTGTATCAATAATATCTGTACCAATAGTATCTGTACCAAGAGCATCTGTACCAATAGCATCTGTACCAAGAGCATCTGTACCAAGAGCATCTGTACCAATAGTATCTGTACCAATAGTATCTGTACCAATAGTATGTGTGTAAAGTTACAGAATTTCATTTTAGCTTCTATTTCTTAAACTTAGATACAATCTCTTATATATTTGGCTACATCTGTCACTCAAAGTGTGTCTGGAGCTGTAACGCTGGGTTGTGGACTTCCATCTTAATTTATGATTGTCATCACCTGTTTTAAACAGGGTAATTGATAAGAAAGGTGTTAAGCACAGGTGATGGTAATCCATAAATCAAGAAGAAAGTCCAGAAACAGAGCAATGTGTCCCTCCTGGAGAGGGTCATGTTGGGAGGTATGCACCTCCCCCCCCCCCCCCCCCCATTCACGGCATCCCCACGATTAAATGGCACATGCAAAACACTGACATGGCTATGGTCGACAATTAAAAAGGTTGACAAGATTTATTTTTCACTTTTTCAATGTTTTCATATTCATTCTCATGTGTCGACATGGACACCAATGAAGTGCCACACTTATGTCAACATTTACATGTGTTGACCTTTCTGTGTTGATTTTTTCTTGTGGCAATTCGCGGCACCCCCCGCGACCCCCCTCCCGCGATTTGCAGCACACCCCCCGCAATTCGCGGCACCCCCGGTGACTTCCACGATTCGCGGCCCCACCCCGTGACACCCCCCCCTCCTGCGATTGCGGCACCCCGCGACCCCCCCTCCCACGATTCACGCCAACCCCCCGGGCCCCCCCTCCCACTGTTCACGGTGCCCCCCACGACCCCCCTACCGCGATTCCACACCCCTGACCCCCCCCTCCTGTCATTGAGGCAACCCCCCGCCCCCGCCACCCACCCTCCCGCGATTCACTGCAACCCCCCGTGCCCCCCCCCTCCCACAATTCGCGGTACCCACACACCCCCCCCGTGACCCCCCCTCCCGCAATTCACGGCATCCACCCACGGCAGCACCCCTAAGCCCCTCTTTAGTCCCCCGTATACTCACACACCCCTATCACTACCCAGCTTCCTGCTCTCCTGAACCGTAACTTCCACCACTGGGGAGTCACTGACGCTGTTTTGCCCACATGCCCCTATCATGCCTCATAGCCCAGCCTCCTGCTCTCATGCAGCCGAACTCCCACCCAGTAGGAGGAGACACTGACTAAGGGCCACCATCCTGTACTCCTGTACTGCCACGCTGGACCCTCACCCACTGGCAGAAGCTGCACAGTATCTCCCACCCTCCTCTTTAGTCCCCCTTATGCCCACACACCCCTATCACTACCCAGCCTCCTGTTTTCCTGTGTCGTGACCTCTGCCAGTGGGGAGCCGCTGACTCAGAAACACCCTACTATACTATTGCACACACACACCTCAACAACATGCACACACAGCCCCCCCCCCCACACCCACAAATGTCACTGTACCATCCACACTATCAATGTACATCTTACTCTGTAACCGCTTTTTAATTAAACAAAACAATACACACCCCCTTCCACATCATATGCTCTCTATTTAACACATTTCACCTATAACTCAAGTTGCAATACAGGCCATCTTTCATACAATTCTAACCATCTTTTTCATATACAAATGTTCACAAATTAAGGGGGCGCAGCCCCTTACGACGGTGTGAAGAGCGCCCGTAGGGCGCGATGAATCACCTAGTAATATATATTTATGTATTTTTTTCCCAATTCTAGATGCAAGAAGTGGCTGTGAATAGTGCGGCTATTACTGTGTATCCTGAACCGTCGATTTGCTTTTGCTCTGTGGATAATTACATGTAAAACTGTGATCCTCATTAAGGACCAACTCGCGGTGGGTCAGCTGTAATGGTGCCAGCTTTGCCATTAGCCACCGGCAGCTGGGTTATAATTACTACCAGCCATTAAAATGTATCAACACATGTAATTATATTCTAAGTTCAGCAGCCTTAGTGCGGAGTTTGGTTTATCCAGAATAAATACTTTCTGATTAATTAAGGGCTACTTTTTAAATTCAATTTACTTTGTTTGACTGCCGGGGACCCTTCTGTGACAGTCGGATAAGTGACAGCTGTGTCAGAAAAGTGAAGATGCCATTTAGTACTGGCACCGAAACCCCAAGCACAATGGGAACCCCAGGAGTTCTCCTATAACTATGCCGGTGACGTATATAACTGGATGTTCAGGCAGCAGAGCATTAACTAAATCACAGGTAGTTTACTAAGCATGACGCACGTATTAGAGACTGCGGTGGTTGTAAGGGAAACACAGAATGCAGTGTCATGAACAGTAATAAAAGCAGACAGCTAAAGGTTGAGAAGCCCTTATCCGAAATGCTTGGGACAAAGAACATTTTGGATAAGGGATTATTCTAGATTTCGGAATATTTTTTTTTTTCACCTACAGTACTTACCTGGTCCCCTGGCATCCAGGGACCAGGGCAGCCAATAGGGGGGTACGCTGGTACAGCTGTCCCATGCCGCGGCCTCTGGAAGGGCACGGGCAGCTCATTTTGCCCACCGCAACCTACCCCCTGACTGTCTTCGCTGTGCTGCCAGCGCTGCGCTCAGTGCACTGAACGAAGCACATTCTTCTTCAGTGCAGGACGCTGGCGGCCAATTAAAATGCTGCACTGGCTTTTGAGCCAATCAGAGCTCATGTACCGTTAGCCAGAGCGGCTGCTGGTACATGAGCTCTGATTGGCTCACCAGCCGCAGCTGCATTTTAATTGGCCGCAGGCATCCTGCATTGAAGAAGCCTGTGCTTCGGGACATCATCGGGGGTGATGGGGGGTGGAGGGGCCTGGACTGGAAATCAGTCCCGTGCCCCAAAATTCCTAGTGGCAGCCCTGCTTGGGACCGGGGATGCCATTGAAGACAATTCTGATGGCCACCTTGGACACCAGGGGATGAGGTGAGTATAGAAAAAAGGTGCAGGGGGATAAAAAATCCCCAAAAATTCTGAAAACCCACGGTTTTCTGAATATTTCAGATATGGGGTATTCGGATAAGGGATAATCAACCTGTATATATTTACTTCGCTTCATATTGCAGTCCAGGAGAAATTAGTGGTTTAGTCTACGGCACTAGAGCGGGTGGTCTTCCAGACTCCACTATGTAGATCTGCAGCCACTAAATGCCGGCCTAAAGAAATAGACTAAAAACAACACAATTTATCTTATTAATCGCTTCATAATATATAAAGCAGATATTTAAATAATAATACGTTTAATATTCAATAAAAAATTATACACAGATAACCTCCCGAGGGTTAAAATCAATATAACACAGTTAACACATATTTAAATCATATATTAAATATCAATATAAAAATTATTTTTAAAAAAAGCTACTGCACCCTTTTACTTTTAGGCAAAAAGTTGTAAGACGATAAGCAGATAATGTCCAGGTTAATGTGGAAACACCATGAAGTAGTAATAAATGGTAACTTTTAGAAATTTGATTATGGGGGGGATTCAATGTAGGGTCACGACTGTCAACAATGATTTGGCAGGAGGGGTTCAATGTCCCACCTCCCGAGCGCCGAGAAGGGGGCGTGGCCGCGAGAAGCGGCTTTAAATCGTGAAGCTGCGACATCCGTTCTCGGCAGAACGTGCCCGACTGCTTGTAAAGTCGGGCGCGTTCTGCCGAGATCCCCTGTTCAATGCTGCCTGAAGTATGACGAGAGCACCGAGCCGTGCAATGGGATGTGGTGCAATTATTTGGTGTCCATATCGACTGTGTTGACATTCGAGACAAAAAAAAGGTGAAAAACCCCATGTTGACCTTTTGACTTTCGATCCTTCCTATTGTCGACCTAATGACCCATACCCACAGCTACCGCGGTTCACAGTTAGGCCCTGTATTAAATAATGGCCTTTATGGCTTAGGTAGGCGCTGTGGGCAAATAGCTTTATGCCAGGCAGCCGGATCCCATTACGAAGTGCCAGGTATAGCGGTTTGTAGGCTTCAGCTGGCGCTGTTCCCGCAGCGCACTTGTCTGTAATAACGCGGTCACATCTCGTGAATGATATATCGACATCTGCTCAATGTTCAATGGACATTGTATGCCCCACCCGTGGGAATACGGGAATCCAACTGCAGGGCCACACTGACACTGTGCTAAGCTCCGGGGACCAGCAATAGTCTTCTCTTTAACGCGTTTCAGGGCGAGGAAACAGAGTATAAAAACTGTGCGCCTGGCCAGCTCGGGTAAAAACGAAAAACAAATAACATCAGAACAAAGTATACCGTAACCGTTCATTAAATATTATTATTATTAGCAATATAACTGCCAACCAGCCTCTCAGTACAGCAGGAAGACAGAAGCCGCTACAGTATACTATAATCCATTCTTGTTCATGTCTGTATTGAGCGAAATTCGATTGTCATTGTGCATGACTCTTTGTAACAATAATATCCTATTACTTTTATTAGACAGATTTACTGCGGATTTATTGTATTGTAGTAGAAAAGATTTATCTAATTTTCCTACAACTGTGACCCTTTAGTCAATAAAACCCATTTATATTACACAATCTCGGACTTGCGTGTGCAAGAATGATTCCCCGTCATCTCTCTGCCTGAAGAGAACATGATTAGGAAAACAGTAAATTGTGAGATCTGTTACAGGATAGGACATTATTGGATTGTTACAAGAAGGTGCTCACCTGGAAGTTACCCGTTTCTGGAGCTTTTGGTGAGAGAGTCGATATAACCAGTAGTGTTAATTATTTGATTTCAATATAGCATATACTGTATGTTTTAATACCTGTTTAGGGACCATGGATGCCTGAGGAGATTGTATTCATGATATATCCTTTGAGCCAGACCAGGTATAAATCGAGAGGCCTACTCTGTACTGGTCACTGGTATAACATGGCATCTAGGAAATACTTTATATGGTTTAGCGGTAGACATTGGGCTGCATTCCAAGAATAACCATAAAAGAAGCAAAACCCTATGGATTAATTCCAGACAAGACCGGGAAGGTTTAGTTTCAGCAGTCAAAACCCAGGTTAAGCTGCTGTACATAAGCCGTGGGATGAAGCAAAAAGCTTTGGCTTCATTGCAGAAATTAAGATTGCAATAAGATGTCTGAGATATATATATATATATATATATATATATATATATGTGTGTATTTTGTGCAGAGCGGCACTCCCAAGGCGATGTGCAATACAATTCAAATAATTCGGTGCCCGCCAATAATAGTCTGCAACTGCAGGCTATGCACATTGGAGTCTGGAGACGGCGGCACTCGATTGAAAGAATAATACCAGGAGACTGGATGTATCACCGACGTTTCTAAGCCGTTACGGCTTTTTTATCTTCTGCACCTTGATAAAAAAGCCGTATATATTGCTATTGTGAAATACACCACTGAACTTTTTATGGTCTGATCAAACCACCATTGTAGTGTGGAACCAGAGACATTTTAATAAATTTATACAAATCATTGGACTTTATTTGCTTGTTTATGGAATTCTGACTAAAGGCTTTATAGATCTAATTATCAAAGATCTCACCAAGGGGCACCAGCCCACAACTGCTATCCCCATATATATATATATATATATATATATATATATATATATATATATATATATAGGGAGACGGTGAGACGTAAATGAAATTCAGCAAAAACCCAAAAAGTGGTTTTAATGTGACATGCAGCAACGTTTCGGGGCTATGCCCCTTTCTCAAGCCAAGTCAAACAACAAGTGGAAAAACCATGTACACACAGTGCATAAATACCTGAAACCAAGCTCAAGCCGCCTCCTCCTCCCTGCGTCCCGTGCTGCACACCGCTGCGTGCTTCCGTTCAGTCCCCAGCCTCCTCTCACTAGGCTAGTGACGTCAGTGGAAGCTCTGCGGCTCAGCTGCTCTGAGTGCCGGGGGATAGACACGGCGTCTCTGTTACCTAGGTGACAGAGTTAAAACATAAACAAGACGAACTCCACAACAACGAAAATAAACATAACATCTCCCGTCTCCCCGTATACACGCACCTTCTGTGTTAGGAAGGCACCGGGGCAAGTTATACCCACACAGCGTCCCGGAGTGCCGGTTCCTACGCATCTCTCTCTCTCTCTCTCTCTCTATATATATATATATATATATATATATATATATATATATATATAGACAAACACAGGCGTCACTCCGGGGCTTATGGTGAAAAAGCTTTACTGTGTGGCGGTCAACGCCGTTTCGGGTTTCCCCGTCGTCAGGACCAAAATTCACAAACAACCAGTGATACAACGTGCAGTGTTTAAATACAAAAAAACTTACAATTGGACGCCCCTCTGCGCCGCTCCGTCACCCGACCGAGGCTACCGGAATATTCTCAGCTAACAACCTGAGTGGCCACTAGATGTCAGTGTGGCCATATCCAGCGAAAAAACATAATATAGACATCAATCGATTATGTATAAATAATGTAATAAACCATAAAACAATATTTAAATGCTATATATGTTACACTGGTGGTAGTCACTGTCACCCTCAGAGACCCAGGACATGGTACCATCTACGAGGGAAAATAATGGCATGATTATATTTACAAAGGATTATCGTTTACAAAGGAAATTAAGGCTTCGTGAATATTTCGACAAGACTGCAACCGTTGCTCCTACCCCTACCAAAGAAGCCTTTATATTGCGCACACTCAAACCGCAGAGTACTTTCGATCCTCTTTCAAATAATTCTACGCTGAAAACTTTTTCTAGGGTACTGGAGAACATTGACAAGAACATCAATGTCCCACCGACCCCCAACCTCACCCATGACGAGCGTTTAGCGTTGAAACAACTCAGTGAGAGAAAGGACATCATGATCCGTTCGGCGGACAAAGGGGGCGCGGTGGTGGTCATGGACTTTACATATTATCTGGAAGAATGCCACCGATTACTGCAGGATACCACCACTTATGTGAAGTTTGGACCGAGATCCCTCCAGTGGCCATATTCAAGAATTAACTACCATTCTGGACAATGCTATTCTCCAACAACACATCTCCATGGATGCTAAGAAGAGTTTGTTGCGGTCTAAACCCGCCATTCCAGCATTCTATATTATTCCCAAATTGCACAAGGACGCCCTGAGACCCCCTGGTAGGCCAATTATAGCCGCTCGGGGATCTTTGTGCGAGCCTCTAGCTAAATTTGTGGATGTTTTCTTGCAGGACTGTGTGCAAAACACCTGTACTTACTTGAGAGACACCACTGATCTTTTGACTAAACTGAACGCCTTAGGGGACATTCCTGATAACACCATTATGGCTGGTATAGACGTTACCAGCCTCTATACCTGTATTCCCCATTTCCAAGGTCTTTCAGCAGTCAGTGACCTCATTAGAGATAACCCTAGGTACTGTGGCCCTAACCCTGACTTCCTGATCCAATTGCTTGAATTCACCCTTACGCATAATATCTTTGTATTTGATGGCAAACATTATAGCCAGGCATCAGGTTGTGCAATGGGTTCCCCGGCAGCGCCTTCATATGCCAATTCTTTTATGTACAAAATAGAAAACGAAATTTTTTTGACCAATGCTGTGTTCCAAAAACACGCCATTTTTTACGCCAGGTATATTGATGACCTGGTCCTGTTCTGGTCAGGGCCAGAGGATATACTGGTCGAGCTGTTGAATAACCACAATGCATCTGACAGTCCGGTAAAATTTACTTTTAAAATTAGTGCCTGCCAGTAAGATTTTTTAGATGTTCGCATCCTAAAATCTGGTAATAAAATCAGCACTCAATTATTCACCAAAGAAACCGACAGAAATATGCTGTTAAAATTCAACAGTTCTCATCCGACCTCCACCATGACCAGCCTCCCTTATTCGCAGTTCCTGCGAGTTTGCAGGATCAATAGCGATCTGCAGACACGAGATATACAACTGGACCAAATGGTCGATAAATTTCTCCAAAGAGGCTATCCATGGTCCTTAATTCAAACAGCCAGGAACAAGGCATGCGCCTTGGACCGTAATGCGCTATTATTAGGAGCCACTTCCAAACAGGCCCCCAAACCCGAGCAGGATAAAATAATCACCTGGGTAAACCACTATTCCAACAAAAGTCCCATCATTAATCAAAAAACTAAACAACTGTGGACCATGGTCAATACTGACCCAGATTTACCGAGCTTGGTGGGAACAAGGTTAAGGGCCGGGTATATTCGTGGTCGCAGTATTGGTGATCAACTGGTTAAATCGGATGTTTCCCTTATGCGTAACACTCCTACACATTTTTTGTCGAAAAAAGGAGGGTGTTACAAGTGCACAGGCTGTGTAACGTGTAGTTACATGGTAACAGGGAACACATTTAGACACCCACATTCGGGTAAAGTTTATCACATCCGTCAAGTGCTCACATGTACCTCTAGGTACGTTGTCTACTTACTCACATGCCCCTGTGGGCTCAACTATGTGGGCAAAACCAGTTGTACATTCAAGGAACGCATGGCCAACCATAGGACAGCCATACGGGCAGCGGCGATAAAAGGCCACAGTGAACAGACTGTGGCTCGCCACTTTTTCGAGGCCAAACACAACATGGCCACCCTCCGCTACCGTATAATAGATCAAATCCCTGACAACCACAGAGGGGGTGACAGGGATAAACGGCTGTTGCGACTTGAAAGCCGTTGGATACACAGGCTAGGTACCTTAAAACCTGGCGGTCTAAACGAGACCTTAAATTTGGGCAGTTTTTTATAATTCACATTATAATAATTTTGTATAACATAGTGTTCATTATATTCATATGTTCATGCCCATGTACCGGTTCAGGGACCCAATATCATAAAGCCCTTTAATATCATATAGGGCACAAAAATTATCATTAAATATAATCATGCCATTATTTTCCCTCGTAGATGGTACCATGTCCTGGGTCTCTGAGGGTGACAGTGACTACCACCAGTGTAACATATATAGCATTTAAATATTGTTTTATGGTTTATTACATTATTTATACATAATCGATTGATGTCTATATTATGTTTTTTCGCTGGATATGGCCACACTGACATCTAGTGGCCACTCAGGTTGTTAGCTGAGAATATTCCTTTTCTTCATGCGTATTGCACTAGCACTTTACATTTTTTATTCATTTCACTGCAGATGCATGTCTTCCGTTATTATATTGTAATATCATGCCTCATATCATTGTTATTTACTAAATATGCACTTTGCTCTTTTTTTCCCTCAGCAGCCTGTGACCTCCCCGCCCGGAGTTCTGACGATTCACTTCCTGGTTGGTTCCAGTAGTGGCGATGGTAGCCTCGGTCGGGTGAGGGGCGTCCAATTGTAAGTTTTTTTGTATTTAAACACTGCACGTTGTATCACTGGTTGTTTGTGAATTTTGGTCCTGACGACGGGGAAACCCGAAACGGCGTTGACCGCCACACAGTAAAGCTTTTTCACCATAAGCCCCGGAGTGACGCCTGTGTTTGTCTCTATACATGTGGTAGTATCCCTCTACCAAGGAAGGCACCCGGGCAGATATCGTTTGAGTGCGACGAGTGCCGGACACCCCCCCTGACGCTATATATATATATATATATATAACTAGGGGTGACTCTAGTCGCGCCACACAGGAGGCTGCTACTCTAGAAATACTCCCCTGTTAGTGGGAGACAAAAGTCCACATAGAATGGAGTTGCTGTAAAGTCACCTATATGGTGGCTTTTTTCTATAGTGATTCTTCCAGATGTAATCTAGGGTAGACAAGAGGTGTAGATAAAACTACTTCCACATAGACAGACGCTGCTGCAAAAACACTTATATGATGGCTTTGTGCAACAGTAGTTCTGTACAAAAGTATCAAAGGGGGCATCGGACGTTGCTGATGCCCCTTTTGGTACTTTTGTACAGAACTACTGTTGCACAAAGCCATCATATAAGTGTTTTTGCAGCAGCGTCTGTCTATGTGGAAGTAGTTTTATCTACACCTCTTGTCTACCCTAGATTACATCTGGAAGAATCACTATAGAAAAAAGCCACCATATAGGTGACTTTACAGCAACTCCATTCTGAGTGGACTCAGTCCCATCTATACCTCCGTGTCTACCCTAGACAACATCTGGAAGAAATTACGGTCGTTTGACCACGTAGACCGTGCATCCGATCCTGTTCCACTCAGTCCGGTTTTAATCAAACTTCTATCATTGGGCATTTGTTGAATCGATAATCTTGTGAAGATTCTTCATATCTAGAAGTATTTGAGACTAAATTATCCTCATCTAACAAGGACCCTTAAAACTTTTTAAGTTGACACACATTCAAGATTGCGACCTCTATTTTATTGAGTTCCATCATACATTTTGAAAATATTTGAGGCATCCCCTTGTATTCTTCCATTGTGTCTATTTTAAAACCCCTGATGAAGTCTTTCTAAAGACGAAACGCGTTGGGTTATATCCGTCTTCAAAAGAACTGAGACACCACACGTTTTTATCATAAACGTTTTAATAAAATTTGTTAATTTTTCAAAAAATGTTCTGATCATTTACATACCTGACTTGAACACTGTACTTAAGGTGGTGGAAATCTTTGGCGCTTTCTATTCTCTCTACTATATATATATATATATATATATATATATATGCTATTTCTTTGGGTGGTCTTGAAAAAGGTCCCCCAGTGGACCGAAACGTCGACCGATGCCTGATGTCTGAATAAATTTATTATCTGCAAATCTACCAGCCTGGTGAGTGCTCTCTGCCTACTGCAAAATATCGATATATATATATATATATATATATATATATATATATATATATATATATATAATATATGCAACAAAGGTCCGGTACTCCAAACAATGTAGAAATCTGTCTCCAGTGCCCTCACAGTCAAAGAATACAAACAGCGGTGGTTGCGGCACTCAGATAAGACAGCCTGCAAACTACTTTGCAGGCTGTTTTATCCAAGTGCCGCACCCACCGCTGTTTATACTGTATATATATATGACAAGGATCACAATATAAAACTTGCAGTTTAAACACCGGTATGCTCAGCAACAGTTCCTGCTGTACACAGTGTCCTTGTTATATCCTTGCTCGCATTCTGCACCAATTGTGACAAGGATCACAAACACGGGGACTCAGATTAAGACATTTGGGGGGAAATTTACTAAAGGAAATTTGTAAAAAAATAGGTGTATTTGTATCCAGAAATACACTTATTTTTGACATTTACTATCCTGAAAATATGGCAATTCGTAGTCGTATTGATGTGTTATCAATACGACTACGAATTGCCGTATTTTTGGGATAGTAAATGTCAAAAATTAGTGTATTTCTGGATACAAATACACCTATTTTTTTACAAATTTCCTTTAGTAAATTTCCCCCTTGGTGTTTATTTTGAACAGCAGGTCACATAATAGCAGGTAAAACCCAGGGCTGGTGCTAGGCAGCGGAGCTCCTCAGGCGAGAGGGGTGCCTCGGGGCTCACCCGGTGTGCGTGATGTGTCCGGCTGCCGAGAGGGGGGGGGGTGTTGAGGTCCGCAATGTGGGCGCCGTGCGTCTGGGGGGGGTGCGCGATGTGGCTGCCCGGCCCTGGTTAAACCCATATGCAGTTGGTATTACAGTCAGTAGCATCTAGGCACTCTCAGCATACTGTAGGAGGCTCTTGATAGGCTCCAATGGTCCCTACCATAGCTCACCCCCGGCCTATCACTTGGGTAGAGCAAGGTGATTCTGCTCTGGAAACCCTTATATCAGGAAATCCCCGGTGCTGCTGATTACACACCTGGGATTCTGCTACTGCTGCCAAAACCTGGTCTGAATCCTCCACATTACTTTCATGTGGGGGAATGCTGACTCAATATATTACCCATGTCCACCTATTTCAGGTATCGATTTAAGCCTGTCGACCTTCAGTGGTTGAACCTATGAATGTCAAACTAAATGGTGTCAACACAATGACCAATAGCCCAAAATACTTCCCTCGGTCAGAAGAACAAAACTATGCATTTGGTGTCATAAGTGGAATGGAAGGGGTTAATAGTTTGACTATATGGCTGGTTATGTCAATTGGATGGTTTGGTTTTCCCATTGTCTCATTAGTAAGAGACATTTGTAATTCAATGAATAATCACACGGTATGTCGCTATTTTCTCTTGAATAGAAAGATCTTTAAAACGTTAAAAACATTGTAAAAATGTGAAGGTTAAATATGAGATTCAGAGAAATTTCATAAATGTGTCAGAAAAGCTCAAAAGATATTGTCAGTTGTTCTGGGAGATTCTAGATGTACAGTATGTGGATGCTGATAACCAGAACTGCAGGCCACATGCAGATGAATCACATGACGAAATTATGAACATAAACCCACACAATACAGATGGCATCAAGGGATCCCGGTCTGGTGAGTACAGAGCATCTTACCGCATTTGTTTCAGGCATTTACACCCAATTTGCTTCCAACTGTTACATGTATTCCTCAATGTTCTACACTTCCGGCTCCTCTGCATTTTGCAATTAGTACAATGTATTTCCAGATAATTGGCCGTGTGTAATAGCAGCTCATCACGGTTCATGTTGTCATATGCATTGGGCTGGCCTTTATCATTACACTGTGCTGATTTCTCCATAGCTATGGTTATCATCCTGTGATGTCCCTGCCGGTCCGTGAACTATGGTAATTCCCATTCTGACTCAGAGATGCCCGCAAGGCCTACATCTACACAATATTATATTGGTTGGCTACACAATCGTCACTGTGCATGCGGCAAGGTACCTCAATGATGCCACTTGCAGGCAGTGATTTATAGTCAGGGACCAATAGGGAGTGGTAACCGGTTGTGGTGGTAAAACACTGACCATTTTCAGGACTTGCTACTGCCTAGGGATTCCTCCTGACCATAGGGTTTGTCAGATGGTCAATTATCAAAAAATCTGTGATGTCGACTTCGTATTTCTATGCTGCCAAGGCCAGGGAATCTCCATTAGGGTTGTAGTCAATGTTCAGGATCAGGCCTTTTCTCACCCAGGATGCTAAAAACTCCCAAATCCACTCTCTGGTCAGCTCCAGACTGGACTACTGTAATTTCCTCCTGACATCTACCTCTCTCCACTCGAAGCTATCCTCAATGCTATAGCCTGGCTCATCTTCCTGGCCAAACACACTGCATCCACCTCCCCTCTCCTACAAGCCCTACACTGGTTCCTCTTCCTTTTCTTAATCCACTTCAAGCTCCTCGTACTCACTTACAAACCCCACCCCATTCCTCTCCCATTTACATCATCTGGCCTCATCTCCCTCTACACTTTGAGTTCTCTTTGCTCTGCTAATGCGTTCCACCTCTCCTGCCTACTGATAATTTCCTCCAACTCCTACCTCCAAGACTTGTCACGTGCTGCTCCCTACCTCTGGAACTCTCTACCTTCTCTATCAGACTCTCCATCTTTCTAGAAAACTTCAAATGGGATCACAAGTCCCACTTCTTCACCAAACCCAGCCAACTTTCATCCTTACCCACCGTTACATGCTACCTGTCTACCCAATCTGTGTCGCCACTGTCTGCCCCTCTCCTTTAGAAGGTAAGCTTTTGCGAGCAGGGCCCTCTTCCCTTTTTTTTGCATGGAATCCAAAAGAGTGTGCACCTCAGCCCCTCTGTGTCTTATAAGTTATGCAATAAAGGGTAGACAGTCATTACTGTAGGTCAACACCAAAAGCTTAACCTGCACAAATTCGACGTAAAAGTGTTTACACAAGCAAAAGGTCGACATGGAAAATGTTAACACTTGAAAAGATCTACATTTTCACGTTTTTTGTTGTCACGGTTGACCCCCTTCTCCCCAGTCTTGGCACCCAATCCGCCCAATCCACCTATTGGTTAATCAGGCACTGTGTCCGATGTGATCAGAATATAACCGTAATCAATCGAGTCTCTCATAAATCTATTGCTAGAAATTGTGGCGAGATGATTAATGATAGCACTAAACAACATGGCTGATTTCTACGTGGCCATTGCAAAGAATGACCACTGTATCCGAGGGAAACACAAAAATGTAAATCTAATTTTGATAGAGTTTTTTGATGATTCATAAAAGATCAGGGAAAGGCAAACAACTGTAAGTGATCCTATCCGTCAGCGCTAAGTGTTGGAAAGCACTGTCATTAGTGTAACACTTACAGTAATTACGGGCATCAATAAGGCCTAATAATAATCCGCAGCTAGCGCTGTGCCGTCTCAGATCACTACACTTCATGGAGCTAAAAATGTTAAAAGCTATTTTTCTTTCACATCAAATGGAAGATAAATTATATTAAAACTTTATTATGATATTACAAGGCATGCTTTTATCAACTGAACTACACTTCAAAGGAAATGTTTGATTACTTCAAAGCAACACTGATAAATAGTTTTAGAAATTTGCTCTCACTAAAAAGAACTATGGGACCCCAGAGTCGGGAATCATGGTCCCCAGTGACATACTTACCACTGATCCTACTCAATGGTCAATCTCACTGTGATAGGGGGCAGGTGAATCTTGAATTTCATAACATGTTGCCAATTTTATTGGCACCCAGGGCAGCCAAGACAAATGGGCCCATCGCACCAGCAACCACGTCTTCCCCTACCGCATACCTGCCCTCTCCAATCGAATAATGCGCACCCCCCCCAGATCAGGGTCCACCTCCATCTTCCTCACCCCCCCCCCCCCCCGCATGGGGCTGTGTGGCACCTCCCTCTCCCTCCCTCTTGGGCAGGATGGGGACTAATTGACACAATCTTCAGCCTCCGCTCTGCTGCTACCAGGAAAGCTGCTGCTGGTGGCGGAGGCTGGAGGGGGTGAGCAGGGGCATAGCAGATCCAGCCGGAGGGCCCCCTAACACAGCGGAGCCCAGGGTTCCCTTCCTGAGTATGGCTCTGTACCTAGCTGTGTGATTGGTTTCTACCAATATGTGTTTGCTACATTAGATCAAAAGAAAAAAGACGACATTCCGGGTCTACAGCAAATATTCATTATTCATCATCGATGTTTTCATTAAAATTGTGAAAATTCTGTAAGATTTGAAAACAAGACAACCTAATATAATAGAGGGGAGGGTTGGGGGGGGGGAGTCTTATTATATAAATGCACTTTTAAAGCACCAGTAATAACTGGTTAATTGCTCTTATAACCGGTACTGTTCCCCATTACTTTTGTATCTGACTCAGCAATGCCTTATTATTTAGGTGACAATGAGGGCTTTAACGCTAAATTAAGGGTGATATTTAATAAATATCTCATCAAATCTGGAAAATGTGATATTTATGTTTTCTGGAGATGGGTCTAATTTTGGCCACAAATTACATGGATAATTTGGAAACAAATAAATAACATTTACAGACAGAAACTAAACTTGAACATTCTGTACAAGGTAAAAAAAGTCACATATTATACAGCTGACCAACATAAAAACAAAATGCTTTTACCTGTCGCTCAAAACTTGATATATCCCAATTTGTTTTAATTGCCAGGAGACAGATCATTTTGATAGAGGATGTAAATGTCCAGAGCCGGGCCCTGGACATTTACATTCTCTATCAGGAGAACTAGGCAAATGCCTGCAGTAGGTCATTTAAAATGCCTAGTAGCAGCAGGCTCCACCTTCCCTGGAGGAGGGCTGCTGGGCATACCCAGCTGCAGTAGCTCCTCCTTCCATTGCACTACTAATGTGTGATTAGTGTATGTGACTGTGCATAATGCATACTTGCCTACCTTTCTTGTCTTCCCTAAGGGAGATACCCGGAGAGGAGACTCTCTGCAGCTTTCCGGGGACGGGGCTTGTCGTCATTAATCCTCACCCCATTAAGCTCCACCCTCATTTCAGTAAATGTGGCTGTTAGGGGGTGATACTAAGTGATGCAATTTGCATCATTTTAGCCGCTCCCCCTTACCGAATAACCGGAAATGCTGGTATTTCAACAGCAGAGGGAGGGGGTGTGGGGGCTCATGTGGGGCGGGGGGCACGAAATGCTGGAGTTTTGACCACCCTTGGCCGGGAGGGGGACACGATTGATTGAGTTGGCTGCTTGGGGAGGGGGAACGTTAGGGTTAGGCTGTGGGGAGGCAGGGTTAGATTTCGGAACTTAGAAAGAAGGGTTAAGGTTAAGCTGCAGGGCACTGGGAGTTAGGTTTAGGTAGCAGGGTAGGGAGTTAGGGTTAGGCACAAGCAAAGGAAGGTTATGGTTAGGCTGTTGGGGAAAACAGTTAGAGTTGGAGGTAAAGGGTACATATATACAGTGTCGGACTGGGAGGGTAAGGGCCCACCGGGGGGGGGGGTAGTGCGGCGCATCTTACCCTCACCCGACAATGAGTCCGGTGAGGTTAAGATGCACCTACCACCACAACCTTGCTAGATGTCCTTGTTGCTGCCGTCAGGTAGCGGGAAGCTGAGCTGTTGACTGGGGGCTGAGGAAGGCAGCAGCGGCACTGCACAGTGCGGACCCGGAGCTTGCTGACTGCGCCGGGAACCGGTCGCACATGTAAGCTGCCTCCTGCGGCTGTAGCTTGGAGCTGCACTCCATCATGCGCTACTACAAGCACTTTGGCGAATCTAGATGTAATGGGCACTGGGGGCCTGCCTGAGCTGCCCCGGCGGAGGACCGGGGGATAAACCTTTTCGTCAGGAGTTGGGACCCACCCACCTAAAAAAGAGGGCATGGTCAAAAATCACCAGGGCCGACCGGGGAATTCCCCGGTAACCCGCTAGGCCAGTCCAAGCCTGCATATATACTCCTGACCCTTGTTGGGATTTCCGCCTTTGGATGCAGCATCCTGACCGGAATTCACCGTTATGTATCACAAAACACACAAAAGTGTTTCAATGACTGGATCGAGTAATCTCCGCTAAAGCAATTGGACATTCTAAATATTCATAGTTAATTGTTATAGGGGCCACAAGAGTTATGGGTGCTGCCACCACTGAGCCGATTTGGTGATTACTGTCAGCCTATTGGTCCCAGCTTGTTCCTTGCAGATCGCCAGTGCAACGAGTATCACAGCTACTGTATGCTGTGAGCGAGTTCCCTGTGATCCCTTTCCTTCTAGCTAAGCTGACCCAGTTCATCTGGCTTCATTGCTGTGTAACTTCTTCAAGCAACTGGATCCAGTCCATCTGATTATTTCTTCAGTTTCATATGATCCTCTTCCAGCAAATTATCGGGTCCATTTGGCTATTCTTCAGTTCCGCATCTACACCTTCCTTCTTCAAGTTCTGTTCCCATCTTCAATATCGTCTTCCGGAGTTTGGGTTCGGCTCGGAAATTGCCTTCTTGGTCTTTAGAATCTGTTTTTCCAGTGTCTTCAGCAAACCTAGTATCAGACTACCCAGACAGAGGCCTGTGACTGCATGTCTGGTGCAGCTAAGTGAATACCTCCTGACATGTTAGACTCCACGCCTCTGTACAGGGTACAACTGTCTGACACAAGCCTCTGTCCCCTTGCTTATTAATCCACCCAATCCAATCGCTATGATGGTCAATCCTCTAAAAATAAATTCTTCCACAAGTATCAAACAGTTTATCAACAGTACGCTCAGACACATTGTGGATAACAGGGTCTAATGGTGTTGTAGATATTCCACGTGCCGCACCATTGGGTGTGAAATTCAATACAGGGGCAGTAATTCCCGTAGACCAGGCATTTCCAACCACGGTCCTCAAGGCACACCAACAGTGCAGGTTTTAGTGATATCCAGGCTTCAGCACAGATGGTTTAATCAGAATCCCTCATATACTAATTAAGTCACCTGTGCTCAAGCCTGGATATCTACAAAACCGGCACTGTTGGTGTGCCTTAAGGACCGTGGTTGGGAATGCCTGCCGTAGACCGTAAAATATTCCTTAAAACCCAAAACAGAAAAGGCATGTTTCCAACAATCCAGGAAATACTACAACTAGGGATATTGACTGCACCAAACACACATATATATTTAGTACGCAAGGGTAGAGCGAAGAGCAATAAATGCAAATATTGAGACATTTATTCTTTAGTAACACACAATACACCCGGATGAGGCTCCCACAGTAAATTTAAAACTTTGCCATAATTTTGACTGAAACCTTACCGGAAAACGTTCACCCCTTGTTACTCAAGGTAGGTCTAAATGTAATCAGTATGTAGGTGATGTGTCTCTATGTGTCCCAGACATTAAAACATCAGTTATGGATAAAGCAGAACAATAATTTGTGTAGATTGTAAACTCCACTGGGGCAAGAACTAATGTGAATGGCCAAAGATTCAATATAAGATGCCGGATAATAAATGTATACTACATAAAGATAGCAGTACATAGATACAGGCCCGAAGCTCTTCGATAGAGTGGTATACACTGCATATATTAACTAGTCTTCTAACAATCCAGTGCTATAATTAGTTGTTCCATTTTGTCTTTTGTGCAATTAGAATTATGCTTTAATCCAACACACACTTAGCTTCTGGTCTTTGTTCTGCACTGAGACGTACATTTGGAGACATTTGCATTAATGAGACGAAGCCAACGGGAATTACACGAAGCGTCATACACGCAGAGTAGGAAAAGTCTTCTTTGTAGCTTATACAGCTAATTAAGAACAGCTGGGAGTAAGAAAATGCCATTTCCTCCCCACCGCCCTGGTTAGCGTTATTACCGAAAGTGAAATGAGCAAATTGTGGTTTTGTTCTGCTCGTTCTCTGACGAAGATGGCAGTGGGGTAACTCGTGCTGCTTGCTGATCACTGAAAGCCCATTTCCTCTCATCGAGAATAGATGTTTTAAGATTGTTTGTGCCTCTGTGTGTCGTGTGTATTGGGAAGAGCAGATACAGACTTGTATGTTATTATACTGTATATACCAAGTTGTGAAGAATTCCAGGGCCATCTTAACATACAGTATAGGGTAAAATATAAAGTATTTTTAAAGCGGCAATCATTTACACTGCAAATCCAGTTTGATTTTGCAATGTAAATGATTGCCGCTTTAAAAAATCTGGAGGTTTCTTACCAAATCTCTCTCTTTCTGATTCCTTCATCCTATTACATTTCACCCATAGGCTCAATGGGTAACTGCCCAAGGGCCTCCAAATTCTAGGGGCCTTTGAGCTTTGGTGGATTGAGTTGTGGCATCTGCCTCCTGAAATCACATCCCCGTGAAAATGCTATGGCGGTCCCCTGGGATCGCAGGCATGGCGTTCTCTGCTCGGGGTGGGAGGCTGATGTCACAGGACACGGCGGATAGGGAAAAAAAAGCAGAAGGATTTTGCTTCCCATCGACCACATGCCAGGGGGTGTTATCAAGCATATTCCTTTTCATTTTACCGAGGGGAGAGATGGGGCGCAGGACCACAGATAGGGCACAGGACCACAGATGGGGCACAGGACCACAGATGGAGTGGGGGACCACAGATGGGGCGCAGGACCACAGATAGGGCACAGGACCACAGATGGGGCACAGGACCACAGATGGAGTGGGGGACCACAGATGGGGCACAGGACCACAGATGGAGCGGAGGACCACAGATGGGGTTCAGAACCACAGATTGAGTGGAGGACCACAGATGGAGCGCAGGAACACAGATGGGGCGCAGGACCACATAGGTGTCATGTTTTGATTCTTTTGTCCTGTTCACAATTTTTCCTGTGAATGGGTATGGAGGGACCCATTCTTTCTTTAGCTGGGTCCTTCAATGCTGTTAAATTGGCCCTGAGATAGACCTGTATTCCTTAGAGGCTGCCAGGAGGATTATTATGAACTGATGACCAGCCGGAAAGGAGCGACTCTTGAATTGCTTTGTTGGGTGCTTTCTAGTGGCACAAAACACTTAAATACACCCCATAGAGGTGAGGAAGAGCTTTAGCTTTTTCATTCCAATAACTATTCAATAATCCATATCAATTACATAGCTGCCAACCCTCCCTCATCTTGCAGGAGGCTCGGTTTTGCCGTTCATCCCCTGCTGCCTTGAATTGCACTCCTAATCTCCTGGATTCTTCAGATTCTGCCAACGGTGCCACTAGGGAATTATTTTTGCAAGGACAGTGATTTGCTGTAATCACTGCGGTTTGCTGGCACTGCTTAGGAGTCCCTGTTGATCACTTTCATTGTCCCCGCTTGTGGGAAGAGAGACAGCAGCACATGATCACACAGGGTCTTCTTATCTGTGCTTGTGTGCACTCATCCATAGCATACTTCTGCTGTTACTAGTGATCTTTCTTTAGTTAAACACATTTGTCGACCTAATGCTTGTGTCGACCTTCAGTGGGCGACCGAATGTATGTCGACCTTCATTGTGTTGACCTAGTGACCCAATCCCTAAGACAATGGGCCTAATTCAGACCTGATTACTGCTGTGCAAATACTCTACAGTGAAATCCTTAATTAACAAATGAATGTGCACGCTATGGGAATAGATGAGTATGGCGAGCGAAGACTTCGCAGCTGAGCTCAAGCCTCTCACCATGGAATGATTTATACACTGGGCACCAGTAAGCTAGGAGTCAGAGACTTACTCATGGCTGCGATGAATGCAGCCAAATCCGGCCTGGAGCTGACATCACACACCCTCCCCTAAAATGCTTGGGTACTTCTGAATTTTCCCGGACAATCCGGGACGCCTGCATTATTATCAGCACTCCCAGTAAAGGGCCGTTTACCTCAGCAGCCGGTTTTCTGTCAATCACATTGCGAACAGCTAATGAAGAAAAAAGCAGCAGGATTCCTTCGCTAGCAGATGTCGCGCATGCGCAGTTCATCGATAATCCATTATCAGCAGCTGGGTAAATGCATGTCTGAGAATTCAGATACATATTTGGCAGAAGCCGACAGTGTTCCCTTGTATAATACTGTACCTTCATAATTACAAGTTTCAAATGCTGACAATGAACTGAACATCCTAATGAATAACAGCCGTACCGCAGATATATAACGCCACGGTCCCTGTGCGAGTGACATTTCCTATTACACAATACAAAGGCTTCCAGCATAAGCAATAACTGAGGACTCCTCACACTCAGGATATGTAAAGGTCCCGCGAAGTGACAAACAGGGATGTACGATCGGCCAGCTTATTATTAGCCTTATTTTCTGTGTTACTTGTAATGGGCAGTCGGGCTGGGCCGATCTTCTACCCTTAAAGAGAAAAGCCCCATACTGTACACAGTGCGTATCCGCAGTCTGTGCATGTGGCTAGAGTATATTGCCAGCGACTGCATGTACGGAGCGGGGACAGGATGATGTCACTAAATCATATTGTTCAGTGTGTATGCAATATATCATTCATCATCGTGAGCTCAAGGGAAATCACTGACAATATCATCTTGTCTATGGGTCTTAAAGGGGAAAGGACTTGGTGCTTTAATAATGACAGATTTGTAATTGTATATTGACAATTAATCAAAGCTTATCTTAATTAAGCCATGGTGAATGCAGGGATTGAGACTACCGCACTAGGTCTTATTAATGTTGTTATAAATTGTCAGGAAGTATAGGAAACACCTCCTTTATATTATTTAAACATAAATAGTTTTTATGATTGAGGGGGTGCAGCCTCAGACAGTAATTACTGCTGGATAAAGAACAGAAGAAAAAAATGAAAGTCTATTTTTGGCGCACTGGGTAAACAAATATATAGAATATATATTTTCTAAAGTTAAGAGTGGAATACTCTGTATATTGTGCACAGAGAGGGGAAGAAAGAAATAATCCGGTCCCTGTACACTAAATAATACTGCAATATTTTCCTAGAGCAATCATTATTCTTAACATATTTCGCTGAATTCTGATTCATTTTAAAATAAACTAATAAAAGTCAATATATTTTATTGCAGTATAATTTAGTGTACAGGGACCGGATTACTTCTTTTTTTCCCTCTTTTCCCCTCTTTGTGCATAATATATAGAGTATCTTAACTTTAGAAAATATATATTCTATATATTTATTTACCCAGTGCGCCAAAAATAAACTTTCTTTTTTTCTTCTGTTCTTTAGCCATCTTAATTAAGTCAAACTGCACCAATGGTGTTATAGGTTGGTAAAGTACACAAGGTTCAAAATTTAAGTTTTAATATCCATAAAAATTATCCGTAGCTTACTAGGACTGCAGATATAAATACGCTCCATGAAAGCTCCGAGGGCCTTATTCAGATTTGTATGCAAAACTTACGTACAAATCTTTCAAACGTACAAATCTTACAATTCAAACGGGCACTGAAAACTCACCTATTCATCAAAGCGTACCCTTCCACTGCATAAACCAGCTGGTTCTCCGACCCCTTGCCTGTTTACATCCTGCTATCTAACCACCACCCCCTCGCTTGCACCTCTTGTAATCTGTCTGTCTCCCCTTCCTACTAGATTGTAAGCTCCTCCGAGTAGGGCCCTCTTCCCTCCTGTTGTCAAAGCCCACTTCTCTTCACATTTCACTCACAGCTCTCCTTTACTCCAACACTCAGTGACCATCTTCATACTCATCTCCATCATTGGCCTCAAGCCTCTAGTTGTATGTTGATTGGGTCCTCACTACTTACATTTAAGCTGTAATGTGTATTGAACTGTGGCGCTCTTTATTTGTACTGTATTTTTGTTATTTATTCAATGTTATGCCAAGTTTTGTCTCCCTGTATTGTTCCTCTGTACGGCGCTGCGAAACACTTGTGGCGCCTTATAAATAAAATTATAATAATAATAATAATAAATCTGACAGTTTTGGGCTTCGCAGGTGGAAGACCCGTGTTACACTTACGCAGAATGGGTGTTGCAAGATCAGCCCAGGACTTACTCTGCGGCTGTGATAGAATCAGGCTGATCGGGGGTGGAGCTGACATCACATGACTTCCCCTCACACACCTGGCCACACTTGCATTATCACTGACACTCCCAGATAACAGCCGCTTACCACGGTGGCGTAACTAATTAATTTGCACACCGCTGCCGCAAATTGGGGCTGCGCCCCCCCCCCCCCCCTGTATGGTTAAAAAACAAAGTGCCCACCACCCGTGCAGCCGGTACCTCCTGCCACCGGCACTTCTGTCAGGACTCGGGTCCCGGCTCTCCCGACTCCTGCTGCTAATAAAAAGTAACACTCAGAAAATGTATGCTCACATAATGCAGACAGAGGATGCTAGAGGAGATGGCGGCGTCCTCTAGCAACCTTTAAAAATGGTCTGCTGTATAGGGGCAGCTGTTTTCTGAGTGTTCTTTTTATTACTGTAGCAACTGGAGCCAGGAGAGCTGGGAGGACCCGACAGAAGCGCCGGCAACAGGAGGTACTAGCTGCATGGGGGGCAGCAGGAGCCGGTACCCGCAGATGGCAGAGGGTAACCATAGCCCCGCAGACCCGCGCGCCCACACCTTCTCAGTGCCTCCCGCCGCGGGGGGCTGTGGGGCTATAGTTATGCCACTGGCTTACCATGTAATGATTCCCCAGTGTGCGCAGTGTGTGCGTAGCTCAGCAGCTGTGATAGAATCAGGCTGATCGGGGGCGGAGCTGACGTCACATGACTTCCCCTCACACACATGGCCACACCTGTATTATCCATGACACTCCAAGATAACAGCCGCTCACCATGTAATGATTCCCCAGTGTGTGCAGTGTGTGCGTAGCCCAGGACTTACTCAGCGGCTGTGATAGAATCAGGCTGATCAGGGGCGGAGCTGACATCACATGACTTCCCCTCATACACCTGGCCACGCCTGTGTATTACCTGACACTCCAGGATAACAGCCGCTCCCCATGTAATGATTCCCCAGTGTGTGCAGTGTGTGCGTAGCCCAGGACTTACTCAGCGGCTGTGATAGTATCAGGCTGATCGGGGGCGGAGCTGACGTCACATGACTTCCCCTCATACACCTGGCCACGCCTGTGTATTACCTGACACTCCCAGATAACAGCCGCTCACCATGTAATGATTCCCCAGTGTGTGCAGTCTGTGTGTAGCCCAGGAGTTACTCAGCGGCTGTGATAGAATCAGGCTGATTGGGGGCGGAGCTGACATCACATGACTTCCCCACACACACCTGGCCACGCCTGCGTATTACCTGACACTCCCAGATAACAGCCGCTCACCATGTAATGATCCCCCAGTGTGTGCAGTCTGTGCGTAGCCCAGGACTTACTCAGCGGCTGTGATAGAATCAGGCTGATCGGGGGCGGAGCTGACATCACATGACTTCCCCTCACACACCTGGCCACGCCTGCATATTCCCTGCCACTCCCAGATAACATCCGGTTACCACCTCCAAATGCCGGCTTCCTGTCAATCAACTTGTATACAGCCAGCGATATAAAAAAAATTTGCAGGATTTTATCGCAGGATGGCCTTGTGCATGCGCACTACGGACCATACACATGTACAGTCTATCGATTATCACCGTCCAGTAAATTTGCAGGCGTGCGATCAGGTCGGAATAACCCCTGAAAATACGTATCTAACTGATGCAACCTACACAGTACTGAAAAGTAACAATTCCGTTCTCACTTCTTTATGAACAGAACCCATTTTATTTTCATTTCTACATTGTTGCACCTGTCAATAAAACACAGCAAGCCGCTATTATAGGCAATAGACATGTAACAAATGACAGTAACGCAGTAATCGCACACGCCGCACTTTGCCGCTCACTCACAAAGCCCTGTTTGTTCGTTCTTTAAAAAAAAATGGTTTGTTTAATTGATTTTTACCTAAGTGGTGGCGTTTTTAATTGGTTTGCTTCATGTACAAGATAAATGGTTCTTTTGTATTGTTACTAGGCTATAATTATATTTATTCACAAGAATGTAACTGGATTAAATATAGATTCTCGCTATCCCCCCTACACGGCGCGGTTTTAAATACAGAACGGGTAGAGTGTAGTTACAGTATCTTTGTGGAATTATTATGGGTGGGGGGATGGGGGGTGCTAGCTAGCGACGCGGGGATCAAGTTCCAGTCAACATACTGTATATTTAGAGAGTTGAATAAAGGTAAAAAAAAAGCTAAGTAAATCCAAGAGATCAAGGTCCTGGTGAGCGCAGCGAGCCCCGCGAGGGGACGCGGACACCTTCACAGGTATACGCGTCCCCTCGCGGGCTTCACAGGTGTCCGCTGCGCTCGCCACGCTTCGGGCTCGGTGGCTCGCTGCGCTCACCACACTTTCTATTCTCAACTCCACGCCGACGTGGATAGTGGGGGTATGAAAAGGTCGGAGGACGCGTACCGCCGCCGCTCGCCACGCTTCGGGTTGACGTTGATCGTGGGGTGGCGTTAACAATTGGGGGGGCCATTTCACACTTCAGGGTGCCTATTTGGCCTCTGTGGGCCTTTTAACATTGTTCCCTATGGAAAATCGGGTCAATTGGGACATTTAACATTGTTCCCTATGGGAAATCGCGTCGGTCGCATCGCATGCGATTTTTTGGTACATGCGATGCCCGCGATGGCTGCCCTTCTAGGTAAAGAGTACCCAATAGTTTTGAGGCCAATATAGGCAGGTATTCAATGCAGCCGGCGAGGGGGTTAAACAGCGAGGATTGCAGAAAACCAGCGATCCTCGCTGTTTAACCCCCTCGCCAGCCGCTCACCCTATTCAATGTTCTGGGGAAATCCTCGCCTTCACAAGATGGTGAGAATTCCCCAAAACAGCAAGACCCATGGCTAAAGCAGAAAACTCTATGTATTTAGCCGCGAGTCTCGCTGGATCAGGAGCCGCATACGCCAATTCCTCCTCGCTCAAAAATTGGAGCGAGGGGGAATTGGCGTATGAGGGGGCTGTGTTGAATACTGACAGGGTGAGCGGTGACAGCGAGCAGGAAGCTCTGCTCGCTGTCACCGCTCGCCCACAGCATTGAATACCCCCCATTGTGTGAATACGGCAGCAAGAAGTTAATTAGTAAGTATTTATATAGCTCACCCTCCGATGTAGATGGAAATAGGCACGGGGAGCCCGATGGAAGGGTGGCTTAACCTTACGCCAACAGATGTAATGAAGATCCCGGAGATAGAACACCTCTAATAGAGGTTAGGCGGCCGGGCAGCTTTACTCCAATTAGTGGTGGACGGAGGGGGCACAGTAAAGAGGGATAGGGCTCAAACCTGTGCCGAATGCTGCAATGAGAGTCCCGGAGATATGCGTCGGTGATGGTAGTTTGGTGGCCGGGCAGTTACCTCTGGCTGCTGGCAGTTGAGGGCACCGGTGGCAGTTTGGTGGAGCAGCTCACATGAAGGAGAACGCCGGACCAGCTGTGGAGTAGATTGCGGGAGTACAGGTGTGCAGTGGGATGACGTCGACGCGTTTAGTTTCTATGACAACTAGAAACTTTTTCAAGACGGATCCTGATTACCACTGTTGGTGCTATTTAAGGACAAGTACGCTTCTATGGAATCAATCAATTAGTCATCTATAATTAAAGCATATCTGTATCTGTGTAAGTTTTGTTAATATATACAGATAGTGGTAGATGCTCAATTAGTTCAGTAATATTACTCAGGTGCATGAGGGAGGGGTTAATACCGAGTAAGTAAAACAAGACATTTTTTCCCCCAGCTCACTGAATCACTAATTATTAACACTATAGTATCTCACTGGCGTGCCGCACTGGGCTTCCCAGCTTATGATAGTTTTAGGGGTGCCACACCCTGCACCTAGATATAGCGCTACGGACCCCCAATATACAGAGAAGCCTTGACGCGGCTTGGGGGCATAGCATACACCTGCGCAGGTATATGTAACCAATATCTCTGAATTCTATTATCATGTAGTGTTCTAGATTGGTTACTAATACCACTCAGTGTGCCGGGGGAAACAATGTCTTGTGTTACTTACTTTGTTTTATTAATACAATTGTGTCCAGTGTTAATAAAAGGGATGCAGTGGTTGGAATATTCAATTATACCAATATTTTATACATATAATAAAATTCTTTAATATCTAGTATAGTTTAATGGGACAGCTTAGATAATAGGATTAATAATATCAGCAATACACATAATAAATCCAAAACATAGATGCTACATTTTATTTTGTTTTGTTTACTTCCATTTACATGAAAAATACTTTAGAGAGGGATTTTTTAAAATATTTTTACAGATACTGTATATACAACTGAAACATTATCAAATAAAGTACGCTGATGTGCTGTCTCCAGGTCACGCTGACTCCTGCTCACACCAGCAGATGGCAGCCTGACTTTCGGAGGCTACTAAGTTCCTAAGAGGCCGATATCACAAATGAACCAACAAATTATCATAAACCAGAAGCAGATCAACACCTCTACCCTGCCCTGAACCTTCATTTTAGCCAAGCTGAGACTGCTTAATATTAGCTGCATGAATAAGAAGAGAAGCAATGATAATGCTGAAATTAGCAAGGATTATGAAATTACTCACTGCATAAACAGCACTCAAGGAGAACTTCATAATGAAGATGCTTCTCCTTTCCGTGTGCAGTCTCCTGCTGCCCTGGATTGTAGCTCAAATACCCCTGGATGCTTTGATACAGCTCAGCCTGCTGGGGTGCCACTAAGGACTTTCTGGGCAAGGATCGTCATTTGCAGCAGTCTCTGTGACTGCTCTAGTTGCTCAGGAGAACCCGGTGATGGCTCTCATTAGCCTCTTGCATAGGCAAACGCAGGAGGGGTTTCTGGTGGCATAGAAACCGCCCTCCTCTTGGCAAGGACCTTACATTGTGACAATAGCACTGGTATATAATATGATTAATAGAGCTGCCACCACATCATGCAGTGTAAGGGGCAGAGCAGAGCTGCTGAACCTGCCCGGTGAACCAGCTTCTTCTACCACATTTACTGCCCTCAAAGATTGTAGTGGACCAGAGAGCAGCTGACAGGAGGAAGATACAGGAACCCTACCATGAAGTGGGAGATTGTGAGCTTAGAAAGTGCAGTACTGGTTATATCTATTGGTCCCCTTGCAAGATATTCTGCAGCAGAGCATGATCACATTGTGTTTTTTCTTTAACTATGATGTGTATCTGCAGTGAACCACGGTCTGATGCTACTGAGGGTAATCATTTGTATTCGTAATCTTTAGTTAAACACAATTTGTATGTCCATAATGATTCAGATGATACTAAAAAGATATGGAAAACAGCACAGCTAATACATACAGATAGGTCTTAAAAGTTGCAGTCCAGTGTTCAGAATAATGCTACAGTATATATTACAAACAAAAAAAATTATATATATTACAAACAAAAAAACAAAAAAAACACTTCTCACTTAACCCAGCAAGAAAAATGTGCTAAAAGCTGAATTCACAACAGGTCAAATTGCATTTGGAATCTATTGCATAGACAACAAAAGAAGAAAGGAAATATCACAGCAAAAAGTTGCAAACAATAAATCCTGTATTGCAGGCAGCAATGTTAGTACCAATAGTTGTAGAAATTTCCCAAAATATGCAGTTACCTAATGCTTGCAACAAGCATCTAAGCGTCTATGTAACAATGGCCCTTATTCTGAATCGTGCGGTACGGCCCGCGTGCGGCCGTACCGCCGATGTTTTCAGTCTGCACATGCGCAGAGGTCAATCTGCGCATGTGCAGCCCAATTCGCCGCAGACGTAGTTCGTCCGCCGCAAAGGGGGCGTATAGGGGCGTGAGGGGCTTCATACCCTCATTTCCCTATGCATACGCCCCGCGTTTCATGGGCGTTCCCATGCAAACGCGGGGCGTATGCATGCTAATGAGGGTATGACGCCAGTGATGGGGGCGGGAAGCTGACGTCGCCGGATGTCAGCTCTCAGCCCCCATACAAGCTATCACACGGACGATTGTCCGTGTGGTCTCAGCTTGCGGGACCTGGTGGGGCGTGCGGCCCTGCCTTCGATGGTCGCCGACCATCGAATGCAGGGGGCAGCTCCCACCATGGTGGAGGCGTACGCCCCACCATTTTCTTGCGGATCGCCAGCCGTCCGTGTACGGACGGCCGTGGCGATCCGTATCGTGGGCGGGGATTGGTTTGTGCGGCCGGAGCACCGTGTGCGGCTCCGGCCGCACAGATCTGAATAAGGGCCAATATGTGGAGCTACTTTGGGTGTCCCAATGCCATGTCACGTTTGCATGATATGTTCTACTACCATCTAACATGCACTGTGTGGGGCCCTGAAAACAGACTTTGAGAACCTGTGCTGTAGAGCAGTGGTTCCCAACCTGGGGTACTAGTACCCCTGGGGGTACTCTGCAGACCAGTTGAGGGTACTTGAAAATAATATTGGTAATGGAGGAAGAAGAAAAAGTCTCCCAATGGTAAAAGAAGTCTAACATCTGCCCTGCACTAACGTGGGTGGAAGAAACATTCATTTTACAGGCGTTAGCGGGAACTCTGGAGACAATACACAGCCAGCGGCCAGACAAAGAGGGACCTGATTCCTGACCATATTCTAGTCCACGGCTACCTCCACGCATACTGCTCACTTCCACTCATAAGTACTGTGGATATTTCAAATTGAGAGGAGGGGTACTTATAAATGAAAAGCCTAATCAAGGGGTACGGGAGAGAAAAAAGGTTGGGAACCACTGCTGTAGAGTGCTAAAGAATGGTCATCCGGCCTCAGAGATAGAGTTTTGTTGACAGGTAAGAGAGCCTGGTTCAGTGAAAAGCCAAGATAGGAACTCTGAGGTGTGCTTGAGGGAGAGAAAGGTTCTGGACCAGGTTTTCGGACCTTCACAGCCACAGCTAGGAATTGGTCTGATTACAACAGCAGGGATTTAAAGCCTGCTCAGTCTGCTGCTGAGTGTGCTAATGCCAAAAAGTGGCCAGTCCGTAGGCCCCAAGTATTGTAGCACAAGGGATCTGGACTCTCAGTGACACCGTGCATATGGAGCACAGATTGGGAAATGTGTGTCTTTGGTTTGCTGTGAAGTTTGCTGCATGTATGCCATTAAATACTTGCACAAATACGGTCAGCTTTGTCCCCGACTTGACGACGACCCTGTTACAATATCATTGTACAAAATAAGTAACAAAACCATATTTCTTCTTACATGAAAAGTGGATGTTGCCCATAGCAACCACTCAAATTCTGACTAACATTTCTCTATTGCATCATAGGAAAACAGAATCTGATTGGTTGCTCTTATTTTTAGAAGCTTTAGTAAATTTACTCTCCAGGCTCTTTTCTATAGTACTGCGCCTCGAAGCCTTGCTGTAGCCATGACACAGTATATAACTGAAGGATATTTCATTTAGTTGGGGGGAAAAAATTAACCCTTTGAGTGCCAACGTGAGAGATGAGCAAAATATTCACTACAAATGCCAGCGTCGCTCACATTTGTTATATAACGGCAAATAAAAAAAAAGTTGTGTAAATAAAATGATAGTTCCTATAGAAGGTGACATTACAGGTGAATAAAAATGTTTTTGGCAATTTTCACACCTATTTTGGCAAATTTACTTGGCACTCAAAGGGTTAAACTGTGCCGATTATTTTATTTTTTTCCTTTTGAGGGTGGATGTTGGCAGCGGTACACGGTCCACCATGTGCGGACACAACACGGCCGCGGGACTGAAAGAAAGATGAAGAATTCCCAAGATGAAAACTTGGTTTTGTGAGGAAGAAAGTTTTAAGTTCAGAAAAGATCATTAGAAAACTGCGGCCATTCATCAGCTTCATAAATTGTTCCCGGGGAAGCAGACAGAGCCATCTGTTTGCAGTATTCATCTACTAATGATATAGTGTACTGTCTGAATGTCTCTGCTTGGTGAGAAACATTGTTATCCATGCACTCATTATATCCCGCATTGATTATTGCAATAGTCTCCTAACTGGTCTTCCCAAGAACAGACTCTCCCCACTGCAATCCATTCTAAATGCTGCTGCTAGGCTGATCTTCCTGGCAAGACGCTCATCGTCTGCTGATCCGCTCTGCCAGTCCCTCTATTGGTTGCCTGTATCTTACCGTATTCAATATAAAACACTTCTACTCTCATATAAAGCTGTTAACCATACTGCACCAGCATATGTCTCTTTACTTATCACAAAATATCTCCCATCTCGACCACTCCGCTCTGCACAAGATCTGCGTCTCTATTCTGCACGGATCACCAGCTCCCATTCACTATTACAGGACTCTCATCGGGCTGCTCCCATCCTATGGAATGCCCTTCCACACACAATAAGACTCTCCACTAGCCTCCAAACTTTCAAGCGTTCCCTGAAAACTCACCTCTTCAGGCAAGCCTATCATATTTAAGTTCTACATGCATAACCCTCCGAGGCACTTATGTATTATATAGCTTCCCTTCTGGACTTGTAACTGCTATGTTATTACTGATGCCTGTCCTTATGTTTCCCTCCTATATCCCTATAGATTGTAAGCTTGCAGCAGGGCCCTCCTACCTCCAAGTCTGTCTGTTGTTACCCAGTTTGTCTTATCACTGTCTACAATTGTAAAGCGCATCTGCTGCGCTATATAAGACGCTGTAACTGAATCTGCTGCGCTATATAAGACGCTGTGACGGAATCTGCTGCGCTATATAAGGCGCGGTAAAGGAATCTGCTGCGCTATATAAGACACTGTAACTGAATCTGCTGCGCTATATAAGACGCTGTAACGGAATCTGCTGCGCTATATAAGAACCTGTAATGGAATCTGCTGCTCTATATAACACGCTGTAACGGAATCTGCTGCGCTATATAAGACACTGTAACAGAATCTGCTGCGCTATATAAGACACTGTAATGGAATCTGCTGCGCTATATAAGGCGCTGTAAGGGAATCTGCTGCGCTATATAAGACGCTGTAACGGAATCTGCTGCTCTATATAAGACGCGGTAAAGGAATCTGCTGCGCTATATAAGACGCTGTAACGGAATCTGCTGCGCTATATAAGACGCGGTAAAGGAATCTGTTGCGCTATATAAGACACTGTAACGGAATCTGCTGCACTATATAAGACACTGTAACGGAATCTGCTGCGCTATATAAGACGCTGTAACGGAATCTGCTGCGCTATATAAGACGCTGTAACGGAATCTGCTGCGCTATATAAGGCGCTGTAATGGAATCTGCTGCGCTATATAAGACACTGTAACGGAATCTGCTGCTCTATATAAGACGTGGTAAAGGAATCTGCTGCGCTATATAAGACGCTGTAACGGAATCTGCTGCTCTATATAAGACGCGGTAAAGGAATCTGCTGCGCTATATAAGACGCTGTAACGGAATCTGCGGCGCTATATAAGACGCGGTAAAGGAATCTGTTGCGCTATATAAGACACTGTAACGGAATCTGCTGCACTATATAAGACACTGTAACGGAATCTGCTGCGCTATATAAGAGGCTGTAACGGAATCTGCTGCGCTATATAAGACACTGTAACGGAATCTGCTGCGCTATATAAGACACTGTAACGGAATCTGCTGCGCTATATAAGACGCTGTAACGGAATCTGCTGCGCTATATAAGAAACTGTAAATAAATAAATAAATAACAGTAGATAAGGCTGAATAAAGACTTGCATCCATTGAGTTCAACCTAGGTTTTAATAGCTTATCCCTTGTTATACGAAGTGTATTCTGATATTTTTCAAGACATATTATGATTCTTATTTGTACCCCTAGATGTTTTTAACCAATAAATGTTTGTCCAACCAAATTTTAAAAGTATTTATTGTGTCCATGAAGAGAGTTCCATAGTTTGGCTGCCCCGACCATAAAGAATTTTTTCCTTGTAAGGGAACAAAATCTTCTTTCTTCTAATCTCAACTCGATCCCACATGTCCTAGAATCCTTCCTTGTAGCAAAAAGGGTGCTTGACAGTTCCTTATATTGGCCCTTGATATATTTGTACATGTTGAGCATGTCCCCCCTTAAACATCTCTTCTTTAATGTAAATAGTCCCGATTTGCTCAGTCTGACCTCGTAGCTTAAATTCTCCATTCCCTTTTATTAGTTTTGTTGCTCTTCTTTGGATTCTTCCAGTTCTATGATGTCCTTTTTATAGTGCGGGGCCCAGAATTGTACTCCGTATTCGAGGTGCAGTCTAACCAATGCTTTTTACAGAGGCATAATTACTTTTGAGTCCCTAGTCTCCATGCCCCTTTTTATACATGCTAGAATTCTGTTGGCCTTTTTTGTTGCTATATTACAATGAGCACTGCACCCCAGTTTGTTATCTATTTGGACTCCTACTGTAGATCCTTTTCAAGTACTGTATGACCTTGCATTTATCCACATTGAACCTCATCTTCCACTTTTTTGCCCACTCATCTAGTTTGTTAAGATCGCTCTGAAGCGCGGAGACATCCTCTGTTGATCTAATTACTCAACTCAGTTTTGTGTCATTAGCAAGTATGGAAACTTTTCTGAGTAATTCCAGCCCAATATCGTTAATAAATATGTTAAATAAAGTGGGCCCTAGTACCGAACCCTGTGGCACTCCACTTAGTACTGGTGTCATATTTGATACTGCGCCATTCACAACCACTCTCTGCTCTCTATTACACAGCCAGTTCCCTACCCATCTACAGATTCTTTCCCCTAATCCCAGGTCCTCCATTTTATTTATCAACCTCTTGTGCGGCACTGTATCAAAAGCTGGTACTCTTTACTTAGAAGGGCGCCCACGATTTTGATCGTGGGCATCGTTAGTAAAAAATCTCGGGCATCTCGGGCATTGAATGCACTAAAAAATCGGGTGCGATCAACCGACGAGATGCCCGAGATTTCCCATAGGGAACAATGTTAAATGTCTCAATTGACCCAATTTTCCTGTTCAATGCCTCATTTGACCCGATTTTTCCATAGGAAACAATGTTAAATGGGCCACAGAGGCCAAATAGGCACCCTGAAGTGTATAATGGCCACCCGAATTGTTAACGCCACCCCACGATCAACGTCAACCCGATGCGTGGCGAGCGCAGCGAGCCCGCGAGGGGCGGCGGTACGCGTCCTACGACCTTTTCATACCCCCACTATCCACGTCGGCGTGGAGTTGAGAATAGAAAGTGTGGCGAGCGCAGCGAGCCACCGAGCCCGAAGCGTGGCGAGCGCAGCGAGCCCCGCGAGGGTACGCGGACAGCTGTGAAGCCCGCGAGGGGACGCGGATACCTGTGGCATCTCGTCTGTCGCATCGCACCTGATTTTTTAGTGCATTCAATGCCCGAGATGGCCGAGATGGACGCCCTTCTAAGTAAAGAGTACCCAAAAGCTTTAGCAAACTCTAGGAAGACCATGTCTACAGCGTTTCCATTATCAAGATTCTTGCTGACATCCTCATAGAAGCCTAGTAAATTCCTCTCTAAATTCCATTAGTACCCTAGGATGAATCCCACCAGGACCTGGTGATTTGTTTTGTTTTGATTTTGTTGAGCTGCAATATTATCTCATTGGTCCTGAAAGCAATATTAAGATCTGGCTTGTTCGTCCCATTTGTGGTATGTGAGCATTCCACAGTCTGCTCTCCCTAGTAAACACTGATGAGAAGAACTCTTTTAACAGTTCTGCTTTTCCATTATCCTCTGTAAAACTTTTACCATTGGTATTAGTTAATGGGCCTATGTTATCTTTAATTATTCATTTACTATTGATGTACTTGAAAAACTTCTTGGGATTGGTTTTGCTCTCAGTGGCTATGCGCTCTTCATAATCCCTTTTAGCTACTTTGATTGCCCCTTTGCAAATGTTGTTTAATTCTTTGTACTTGCTAAATGCCTCCTCATTTATGTTATCCTTATAAAATGTAAATGCTCTTGTTTTGTTGTTGATTGCTGTCCTTACTTTTTTTTTGTCCAACCATGATGTTTTTTTTTATTGAATTTACCCTTATTGACTTTTGGTATGTACTCAATAGTTACTGATTCGAGCACATTTTTTTGTGTATCCCACATTTCTTCTGCATTCCTTCCCTCAAATAACGCTTCCCACTCAATTTCTTTTAGAGATTCTCTGAATAATTCAAAGTTAGCTTTTCTGAAGTTTAATATTTTAGCCGGTCATGTATGCTGTAGTTTACAAAAGTTGATTTCCAGTGAAACCATATTGTGGTCACTGTTCCCTAGATGTTCAATTACTTTGGTGTTTGAAACTAAATCTATGTTATTTGTTAATACTAGATCCAATAACGCCTCGTTACGAGTTGGAGCTTCTACCTTTGTGTGATAAACTGACCTTTGAGTAAGTTTAGGAACCCTCTGCTTTTTGATGACTTACATGTCTCATTTATCCAATCAATGTCTAGAAAGTTAAAATCCCCCATAATTAGTACCTGCCCCTGATCTGACGATTTTTTGATTTGGTTTAAAAAGTAGAGACTTGTCCCTATCATTCAGTTTTGGCGGATACCCCTTTTCAAATTGTATTATTAGGTTTTTTGTTATTGTCAGTTATCACTGCCCACACGGCCTCAGTGTTATCTTCATCTATACCTGAGCATTTCCCTCATTTCCTTCTCACACAGTGTTAAGTTATTTTTTTACATAAAGGCACACCCCCCCCCCCGCACCTACTATTTCCCCTGTATTTTCTCAAGAGAGTATATCCCTCCATGTTTAATGCCCAATTGTGTGACTCATTACACCATGTTTCTGTTATACCAATAATATCATAATCATCCCTAGTGACCACAGTTTCCAGTTCCCCAATTTTTCCTGCCAAGCTTCTTGCATTAGCCAGCAAGCATGTGAATGGTCAACGCCTGAGCACTGGGATGTGGTACGCTAATTGCTAGTCCACCTGCTCAGGTGCCGACATTAAAAAACACTTTGGGCCTTAGGGCCTTATTCTGGTTGGTGTGGCCGGCCCGTACGCGTACGTTCCGGGGTTTTTAATGACCTGCGCATGCGTACCATCTCCAATGCGCAGGCGCGAACACTCCACAACGCTTACGGACGGGTCTCTCCGTGCGAAAACACCTGTACGCGAGAGTACGGGCATTGGGGGCGGCATAGGGGCGTGATGAGGGGAGCGGCCGAAATAATGAGGGAAAATGGGCGTAAATATGGGCGTACACGGGGGTGTGCACCAAAAATGAACGGTGCTACTACCGCACGATCGGCTAAAGCACCGTTCATTTCGGACACAAAACAGGCGGCCGCCAACCGCCACCTCAGACCACCCCTACAGATACCGCATGCCAGCGTGCGCCTGGGTTTGCTAATTTACGCTGATTACTACTCAAACACATACACCTGAATGTAATAAGCAATGCTGCAGTCTATTAAGTCCAAACCATGATTTCACTACCTGCAAGCCTACACACAGCACTCAAACACATTGGAAGCTTATCTTTCTATACTTCTCGACATTTAAAGGTTTGTTTAATTTAAGGTAAGAATCTTTTTAAGACCTGCTTATATATGCTAAGGTAGGTATTTGTTAAACAGTTATACACATTCACTATGTGCTTTCATAGACTTTACACAGTAGCACACTCAATCTACACAAGTCGACATGTGTCAACGTGTTCACTCTAATACAAACATAGGTTTTGTATTTATGATACAATAACATAAACCACATCTAACACCTACAAAGGATGTTTCAGCAATGTTTTAAGCCCATGCCCACTATTTTGCACACAATCTTTGTATAGTACCCAAAATACAGACCTGTACCACTATCTTATCTGCTATGAATTGGATTTTACTACACTCTGGATGTAAGATGCCACCAATCACATTATTGCACTCACATCTCTCTAACAAAGGATTCCTACATCTGCTTATGACACTGTAAAATCATATATATGTACAAAGTTAAACATGTTTGTCCACAAGCAATTTTATCATGTTTGGCCGATTCACACATCTTTTTTTAGGGAGGACACATATGCATTCCTACACAAATGTCCCTTTTGACCCTTGTTTGTCTACCTCACCCACTCCATGAGGAAAGCATTGTTCTGGACCTGCTTTTACCTACTAATGTAGGAGCTACCTCACCTGCACACAAACTGCTTTCTCACCTATTAAGTTGCTTTGCACATGTGCTGACACAAACTAATTAGCAGGGAAAAGTTGGATAGGAACATGTGAATGGCCATGGAGAGGGTTACACATGGGAAACTTCTACCACACTTCAAGAAATGCTCAAAAATACCCTGGTCAGTAAGTACACATAAATGTAGTATTTTTTTCACACAAGAAATTACACATACAACAATTGTGTTTTAATTGGTAAAATAAATTTATTTGCTGTTCAGCATCACAGCTTATTTGACACTTTAATGTCAGAAATCAAATAAACAAATAAAATATACACAAAAATAAAAAAACAGCCAGAACAAGAGGTTGCATATCTCCAAACATGTGTTACCCTGCAAATGCAATGGTGAAAGAAATGGGGACACCAGAATACGTACTGCAACAACCAGGGTGAATACTAAGCAAGATACACACCACCAAAAATTTATCCTGCATTTGTAGAGGTCAAAATAAGAACTTTAATGCCCATGGCACGAAAATGGATCGATGGCCAACTCAGGAAGTGGATGTCCAGTGCAATTTAAACATTTGGGGTCCAACCACAGAGGAAGTGAACCAGGTCTCATTATTTTGGCCCTTTTTTCCCCTTTTTAGATGGGGCCTTGGGGACAGGGGCCTTTGGCTCAGATGGCTTGCGGCGTCTTCCCCTAGTGGACACAGGAGGGTCAGCAGAGGTGGAAGGTTGGGGAGCAGCTTGGGGTGGGCCAGCAGATGGGGGATTGTCCCTTAGGGACCTGGCGGTGGTCAGCAGCTCCGCAAGAATTTCATTCTGGC
Source organism: Crinia signifera (assembly GCF_055691185.1). NCBI lineage: Eukaryota > Metazoa > Chordata > Amphibia > Anura > Myobatrachidae > Crinia > Crinia signifera. The sequence goes on along the minus strand of NC_139223.1, from coordinate 164,683,387 downwards.
GGCTGAGTTGTTGGGCAATGCTTTGCATGCCAGCCGCCAGAGTGTCATTCATGCGGTTGAAGGCCTCACACTGCTGCCTGTTTGTGGCCTTCCAATCCGCCAGAAATTCCCCAACCTGCTGCTGACGGACCGCAGCATCCACCCCTTGCTTCTCGATCCTCTCCAGCATCACCATCACGCTGGCATCCCATGTGTCCTGTGGCTGGGGGTGTCGTCTTGGTGGAGGCTGGACCACTTGCTCCACCTGTGGCTCTGCAGAGGAAGATGCTGCCGGTTCATCCTGGGTTTCTGCTTCTTCTAGGATAATAATTGAAAACAATGTCACCATCACATACGCGCTAAAAAATATCTTTCAAAAATACAATGCATTACTGTGACTTACCATCAAAAGCAGCAGCAAAGACCTCCACCGGGAGCTCACTATCCATATTGGATATCCCCCTGACCTCGGCCACATCAATTACATCCAAGGCGTCCTGCTCCAGGGGGGTATATTCCATGGTGTCTGGCATAGGCCCCCTCCCGGTGGACATGCTGTGGTTGTACCGGTCAGTCATCTTCCTCTTCAGTGTCGTTTTGAAGTCTGTCCACCTACAAGTTTAAAAATACAAATATCACCATGAGATATGTGCACCACTGTGCTAGTGAACATCATGACTACGTTACATTTCCTAGTGTGGGTGATCTTATGTTTTTTAGCCATATGTGTCCCACACACACATTAATGTCTCCATTAGGAGGCATTTCAGTGTCTCATCTCATTCATTAGGCCACTAAATGCACATACATAGATCACTATGCAGAAATGACATCATCCATGGCCAAATTATGCACCTCCACCTGTTGTGAAACTACACATTCCACCATAGCTTGACAGTGTGGTTATTATGGAGTAATTTAACTATGGGATGGCATACTGGGATGTGTAGTTTCTCACCAGCTACATGTGCACAGTTTGGTCATTCTTGTTTCAGTAGCATCATATGGAACATGTTACAACAACTCTTTCAAAAACACACTTTCTCTTGTCCCATCACATACTTCACATACTTCACATGAGCAGAACTGTGCCCATAACCTCACATCACACCAATGGTGCATGTTTCATATATAAATGTGGGTTATTAGACATGGTTGTGTTCACATGTGACATTGAAGTGTAGCACTATCTACAAACACACCTTTCTATTATTCTCAAAACATACATGTAACATATGTACACACATATGACATTATCAGGGGGACAAACACACTTGCCTTTTCTTCACCGCTAGCCAATCTCTGACCACTGGTGACACCTGGTTCTCTTCCTCTGTGATCTTGTCCCAAAGGTTTCTCCTTGCACTGGCACCCGGCTTCCTGGTTGGCAATTCGATCCATTTGCGTGCCCTGGGCACTAAAATTCTCAATTCTGCCTCTACAAATGCAGGGTTTCTCTTTTTGGTGGTGGTATCCTGCTCAGTCCTCACCCTAGATGTTGCAGCTCGTTTTCTGGTGGCCCCAGTTCTCTCACCATGCACCTGCTGGGTCACACCTGTTTGGAGAGATGCAACCTCTTGTTCTGGCTGGTTGCTTGGCCCTTGTGGAGCTGGTGGAGTTTGAACAGGGCCTGTTAGTGAGGGGCCCGCTTGGTCTTGCAGGCTACTTCTCTCTTGGGCCCTCCTTCTCCGCTCCTTTTCCCTCTTCTGCAAAGCTTCAAGCAGGGATTCTGCTGTAGCTCTCTGTAGAGCGTCCTCAGCTGCGGAATCATCTGAGCTAGACATGTTTGCAGCAATTCTGGCCTGCATCTGACTGAATATTTATATGGTAATCTCCCGCCATGAACAAGGGGGCGTATATTTTTCCCCGCAATGTAATAGCTAATTTACGCCGATATTTCCCGGCGATAATTCCCGCTTAAATTACGCAGGTCTCAACGCACCTGATCATTCACCTGTATATGCACATACACAGGTTGTGGAGCATTGTGTGCTACATGGTGAAATGTGTGCACCTGTCATTCCAATGATGAGTGTTGTCAGCTGGTATCTGTTGGAGTTCGTGTATGCTTTCTGAGTCACATTTCAAAACATCACGTTATAATGCTTTCCTTACATATGTAATGAGTATGAAATTGTCATACACCAACATGTTGCATTGTGCCTTTTTTTAGCAGCGTATTTATTAGTAGACGGTTGCGTGTATTATTTTCAGCACACTGTATATACAGTACGTCTCTCTATACATTGAAAGCATGCTGTTGGTTATGGTGTGTGTATATCAGAACGGTCCGCGTAAGTTTCTATTCGCATCCAGTTTGTTAATGTAAGAAGGATTAATAAAGTTAATACTAAACAAACAATTTTTTAGACCAATCAGCAAGCACCAAAAGTGATATATGTACCTGCAATTAATAACTGCGCCATTGCCAATATGACTTCAACCAGGGCTAGCGCGTTTTCTACCCAGGAGCTGGTGGCCTTGGTTGAGGTCATGGACCGGCGCCTGGGGCCCAGGGGCCCATATGTGTCCAACATGGACAAGCGGCGGGCATATAATGCTGCCCGCCGGCTAATATACGCCCGGACCGGCGTACAGAGAAGCCTGGCACAAGTCGAGCGGCGCTGGCCTGACCTGCGCCGGCGCCAGCCAGTGATGCTGAGTTCCATTCGCCGCCATATTGCCCGATGTAAGTTTTTATTAACTAGTATGTCTGCGTTTTTTTTCAAAGATTTCTGTACTTTTTATAAATATGTTCATGAGTATGTGGGTGTATATGGGTGTATAGGGGGTGTATATGGGGTGTATAGGGGGTGTATAGGGGGTGTATAGGGGGTGTATATGGGTGTATAGGGGGTGTATAGGGGGTGTATAGGGGTGTATAGGGGGTGTATAGGGGGTGTATATGGGGTGTATATGGGTGTATAGGGGGTGTATAGGGGGTGTATATGGGTGTATATGGGGTGTATATGGGGTGTATATGGGGTGTATAGGGGGGGTATAAGTAGTCGCTCTGTTTTTGGGTGTAGCATATCAATTAGTTAGCATGATAAATGTCTGAAATATAACAGCAATGATAATTTGTAAGGTTATGAGCATGACTAATGTGAATTTTTCTTTCCCCCATTTTTATGAAACCCAACCTTCGATTTCTATGCCATCAACATGAACATTTCAGCACGGGCAAGGGCACGCATGGAAGCCCGGGAGGAGGCAGCCCGGGAGCAGGCAGCCCAGGAGGAGGAAGAGGAGGAGGAAGAGGAGGAGGAAGAGGAGGAGGAAGAGGAGGAGACTATGGGTCCTGCTGGTGACCACCAAATATCAACATCCCCTTCCACCAGCCACTCCCCTACCCCCACCCCCTCCCCTACCCACACCCCCACCCCCACCCCCTCCCCTACCCCCACCCCCTCCCCTACCCCCACCCCCTCCCCACCCCATTTCCAACCCCCCTACACCTCTCCACCACCCACCCCCAAACCTCTCCAATCCCCACTCCAACCCACTACCTGTATCCCAAGCCCTATCCCATCCACCTTGCTCCTGACCCCCCCAACCACCGGACACCCAACCAGCGGCGAGCAGGATGGCTCAACTAGCCGTAAGTAAATAATGTGTCTAATGTTTACCTACACATTTCTACACATAAACAATCACAACAACCACATATGTGTATCCAACATCAACATTAGTTGCAACATATCACTGCAGGGCGACCATGAGGTGTGGCCTGTCCTTCTCCAGGAACAAGGGTCCCCTTGGTGGTTTTTTGGAGTGTGGCCATGGCTCACACCTTGAATAATTGACATAACAGTACATCCAATGAGATATCCGACATTAGTGGTGTTGTAGTTATGTGGGTCCAGGTGTTGGGTAACTCCACTTCCCAGCATGATGTGCAACATTAATTTATAGATTGTTTTGTTCATAGTGTGTGAGGCCATGCGGATGCATGCTTTACAAACATAGCTTTAGGCCTATAATTTGTACAGCAATGTCCTAAATTTAAAATAGTAAGGAGTGCTTAAGCCGCAACAATGTCATAACCCTTAAATAGCACAGCCTAATTGTGAGGTTAGAGGTGAGTCCCCCAAAACCAAACTACCAATTGGGATACAGCATACATTCATCCAATAAGGAGTCATTTTTATATTTTTATGTAATATGTACAGTATGTGTGTGTCAACAGAATAGTATTTTGGACCATGTTTACAGCATACCCATCTTCAATGTAGTGGAAAAATGTATGTGGCCTTCACACTTAACTCACAAATTCATATTATGTTACAATGCAATAAACATTTATGTATATGATATATTAATTATAATGTGTTTTTCCCCTTCACTACAGACACTGAACAGCACCAGGAGAAGGTGGCCAATATCATGAGGGAAATATTCCTTACTTTATTTTATTTACATATTCTTTTTGTACGTCTGGAGGCCCTCATGTAATTTTTTTTTATCCCCCCCCCCTTATTATGTTTGTTCTAAATAAAAGTTTTTGGAAAGTTAGAAGTTGGCTGTGTTTTTAATCATAAATTTGGCCCTTATTCTGATTGACGCGTACTTTACCGCATACTTTCGGATCGCGTCTTTACGGCGTCTGCGCATGCGTGGAGAGCGCTACGCGCATGTGCCACGCCTTGACTCCGTACCTGTTCGGGCAAATCCCGTACAAAACTGGTCACCGCAATCATTCGGGAAATATGGGCGTATTATGGGCGTCATGCGGAATGACACATGGGCGTAGTTTCAAAGTGGGCAAAACGGGGCGGAAACATGGGCGGACACGGGGGAGTACACTTATGTTGGGGGGCGTACATTCGGATAGCACTCCGAATGCACGCGAACAAAAAGGGAAGAAATGTGCGGTGTCCAAAAGGCCACTATTGCTTTGCGGACACCACTCGTTCCTGCGGGAGGCGAACGGACCGCCTAATGACTACAAGCATTAACACCTGAACCCAATAAAATCGACTCCTTTACTCATTACTCACTAATAGGACGCTTGTCAGTGCTTTAATTGAAACCATTGCACTTCAATTGCTGTAAGGGTTAATGTGTGCAATGCATGTGTTAGGCATGCTTGTAAGGATATATTGGCATCTAATTGATTCCAATTCCAAATAAGCATTTTTTTATGAGGATAGGTAATTGAATAAGTGGGTCATGTGATGTATTGCAGAATATACATAATAGTGGGTTGTTTGGCGTAAATACTCCGCTTACGGGCGGTAGCACCGCTTGGCTCCCGTTCGGATGCGGTATTCCCGAGCATACTCTGTAATACTCTGTAATACCGTGCAGAATCGGAGTGTTTCCCCCGCACACGCATGGTTTGTATGTCGTCCGTAAACACGCCCTGTTTTTAAAGAGTGAGTCCGTCCGAATGCGGAGGACACGTGGGCGTTTCTACGGACGATGGCCGCACGCGGCAGAACACCGTGGCGTGCGGACCGCTCCGTAAGAATGCGGGAATATCCGCACCGATCAGAATAAGGGCCTATGTGAGAGGGTTTGTAAGGGCAGGTACATACAGATGTGTCATGTAAGTTATATTGGTAATTTGAGGTGAGGGGTAATGAATGATGTGTGAATGTGTGTGTTTTGGGGTGAAATAACACATAGTGAAAAGGCATGATTTTTTATTGTTGTTAGATGAAAACATCACACATAACATCAGGGTAGGTATACATGTTAAAAAAATCAGATCAAACTAATTAGGGACATAATTTAGTACATACACACAAACACCAACATAAATTTATTTACAAGTAAAAGCAATGTGGGGACACATAGATAGTGATTAAAATGCCACATTAGAACATAACAAATATACATGTAATGAGGGTTAAAATGTTGTTTTATTAGGGTCTTTATTAAGGTAGACAATTGAGTTAATAGAAAACAATAATTGAATAACAATTAGAATAATTAATTAATTGTCAGAATTCTAGTTGAAAGGCAAGATTTGCAGGTCCATATATGTGAAGGGTATGCCAGCGTGCACGGACGTACGCTCACTCTCACGAGCGGTGACATAAGCTGAGTTTTCCATTGAAAACAATAGGGACCCGTCCGTGCAAGCTGGCGTACGCTCAGATAGCCGCAAGAAGTCGTCGGGAAGACGGACGAGAGACGTCCGTAAACGGTGGCGTACGCTTTGTTGTACGCCAGTTGTCGGAGTCTAAGGGGTGAGCCGTCGGTGTACGTTGGCGTACGCTCAATTGTACGCCACTCCCCTTCGACGTTGTTTCTGGCCGTACGTATGCGGCTGATTTGTGGGTGGACTTAACCTCATCGGCCGCGTACGGAGAGCGTACGCTAATATGGAACGTACGCACGTTTGGCCGCACCGATCAGAATAACCTCCATAATCCTTCCAAATCCAAGCCCACATGGATGGTGCGATGTGCGATGGTATGAAAAAGTAAAAAAATATTTGTGAAATACTAATGTTGGCCTTTGTGTCATTGTTTTGACACAGTCGACAAAATGATGTCAAGCTATTGGATTCTGCATAATTATCTGCTTTAGGAAAGAAGACAGCAGGTGGTTCACATGTTATGTAAGTGTCCAGGGCACTGCAAGCGAGTTCTGAAGTGCGGCATCTGCACAAGCAAAGACCTTACGCCATCAGAGATGCACATACGCCAATACACATCCGGTGGACATGATAATGTCGTCGTGGGTGAAATGACGGCATGCAGCAAGTCTTGTTGACTGATGACAAGTCAGAATGATAAAATGTACAGTACATTCCCCCTGAGCTTTGCAGATCCCAGATCCCCGCGGTGACGCGCTTTCACTTCACATTCTGCACAAGTATAAATTCTGGGCACAAAATGCACAATCTCATAATTACAGAACATTCTGTGATCAGAGACTAAAAGCTTGGCGTAATGCCCGCGTGTAAGTGGTGGTCTGCGTAATAATAATGTACTGTAGGTGACCTACTGCAGACAGTAATTGATTTCTCAGTGCGGTACTACTGGGATAATTATCAGTTGCTTTGATATGTAAATGATAAATACAATCTCTGTGGTCCCTGGCAGTCTGTCGCATGTTTATCAGGACGTTGCGTAGGCACTCACTGCCAAAAAATATGCTGTTCTGATTTTGTTCATGGGGTAAAGGGCACGCAGGCCGGAACATTGTTTTCAGAGATGAAAATCCTTTATTAACACAGAGAGGCTTGTATACAAGTAGCAGGCAGGCGTGCGAGCGAGCGGGCAAGCGAGCGGGCGGGCGATAGGGGAAACAAAATATAAAAAACAAGAAGAAAATTATTGTTTTCATTTTATATATGTGTAATAAGAGGACCGTGGGACGAATGTTCTACATAATTATATGATGCTACACTTAACATTTTGTTACATGGTGGGTATAGATGATAAGCCTGTGATCAGGGCCCTCCTACTCTTTTGTCTGTAAATACCCAGTTTGTTGTATCACTGTTTCCAACATACAGTGGAATCTGCACTGTTAGTAAATGAATAGCACTAACAAACAAGCATCATTACATGTAAAATACTGTAGCTGTGAGATACCTGGGCAACATAGGGTGTAGGGGAGACTTTCTCAAGGTCACTGGGGGTAATGTAATGACCTACGAGCTCTCGGTGCAACTCAAGATGTTGCAACACATGTCTAGATTTAAAGCAGCTGGTTACTTTGTTGGCACTGTAAATCTATGTGCTGCCCAATACTCTCAGGTTGGTATATTTACCCCACAACCTTCTATCCCAGTTTTTTTTTCCCAAGATGCACAGGGCATATACGATAAAATTCAGTGTGTGTGACCACTGAACAGAATCCCCACAGGGGCTGGGTGAGTATACTTAACCTCTCCCGCTACCACCCTAACTGCAATCCTCCATCACCCGCAGCCAAGTCATATCGACCCCCCACTCCTTAATCTCCTAACTACTGTAGTGGTGGAAATATAGCGACATAAATTCCCCTTCATTTCCATTCATTCATCTTTTTGCATCTTTTTGTTTTGTATTATATTCTCTACAGACCAAGTTGCCGGCAGCGCGTTTATGTCACAGTAAATGAAAGGCTTAGTACATCTGATGGAACCCTGAACCAAATAACAATACTGATTATTATTTGGTTTAGAAGGTGAATTGAATGCTTTGTACCCCAGCTAATAATCCCATTGCAGCGCAGCGCTGTAGTAATTCTCTCTCTATGACTCACAGAATACATTATGTATTGAGCTGTGTGTGCGTTGGGAGGGGGATGGGGGGATCGCAGTGTTAGCGGAGAGTTCCTCTGTTAATTCCACCAGTATCATGGGACAATAATTGACATTTCTGCAGTGCGACACATGATTGGGATGACGGTCTGCTTTCAGTTCAACGCTGTTTAACCCTTTGAGCGCCAAATTAATTTTGTCAAAATTGGTTTGAAAATTGCCAAGCAAACATGGTTATTCATCGTAATGACCGGTAATGTCACCTTACATAGGAAATATAATCTTTTTTTACACAACATTTTTTTTTAATTTGAATTAATAAAACAAATGTGAGGGACGCTGGGCATTTTTTGCGGATATTTTGCACATCTCACAGAGATGTTGGCACTCAAAGGGTTAAGTGTATATATTCCCTATGGGCTGTAACGCTGTACCGGTCTTCTACATGCTGGCCCTTATTCAGGTTGATCCAGTCAGATGTGATTTCGCATGGGGGATGATGTTTTCCACATGCGCAGCAGCATTTCTGCGCAAAATCTGTCCCTGCCTTTCAAGTGGGGGGTGGAGGGGAGCGTGGGGTGCCGGCCTGGGGCGTCAGCATATGTAAACGCCCAGCGTTTCATGGTCATTCCCATGAAAGCGCTGGGTGTACACCAGGGTTGCCGACTTTTTAATGCTCCTCTCCGGGAGAAGCCCGGAGAGGAGACTTTCCTTACCCGGTCGGGGGCGGGGCTTGACGGTGACGTCATTAAGCCCCGCCCCCCACTGAGGGAAATAGAAGAAATTACTGATATCCATGGAGGGGGCGGGGCTAAAATGACGCGATTGTGCCATTTTAGCTCCACCCCCTCCTCTGAGACCCGCGGATTGCGGCATTTACATGCCGCGATTCGGTGGGTTCAGAGGGGTCCCCCAGATTCCGGGAGGGTTGCCCACCCTTCCGGGGGGGCAGGGAGGGGGACCCGATTTTTGGGAGACTCCCGGGGAGGGTCGGCAACCCTGGTGTACACATGCTAATGCATTTGTGCCGCACATGCGGGGGGGCGGACAGCTGACATAACCGGATGCCAGCTGTCCGCCCTATTCCCTGGAATTCTACATGCATATGTATGAGTGGACTGGACCACCCTTACATGTCCATGTGCTGCGATGGGAGAGGTTTTCCACTAGCATGCAAATAGTTATTTATGCAAAACATCCATTTGCATGCCAGGCAAACAAACCCGGCGTGTGGTGGGGGGGCAAGCATACCACCATTCACAGGACGGGTTCTGGTTGACTGACAAGGGGGCAAATTCACGCCCGAGCGAATCAACTAGAATAAGGGCCACTGTATATAAGTTTTGGTCAGTGCACCCTTATTCTAGTTTTAATCATTGTTCATAGTGACATTACTGTAAAATGACTGTTATTCTCCTGCGTGCTTGTAGAGCCTTGCAGTAACAAGCATGATGTCACGATGATGTCATGAAGAGGGGGCAGGGCTGGCAGCACCAGGAGACTGCTCAGGACTTGTGGCACTTGTGGGGGCTGGTGAGGAGCAGCGTTATACTTTTATTGTAACGGATATAGGGGGTGATTCAGCAAGCCATGTAACTCCCGCAGCCGCGGTCCGCATAGACCATGGCCATATGCTATTATGTAAATTTACCGAATGAATTAGAATTACCCCCGTAGTGTATTAAAAAATATGCGAAATATGATCCTTGCTACCAGAAAGGGGATGAAAATATATTTTTGCTCTCTTTCTAGGCGTTGGCATTGAGAGAATATTTGGGTCAAACCATAAAATATATTCTCAAAAGTATCTGCCGGATAAATCCTTTACAATATCTTCCAGTTGTGATTCGTAAGTAGCAGATATGACGATTGGCGCAGCTGATATCCTGGGCTGGCTGCAGGTAATTATACACCGCTGCTGTGATGGGTTCTATGCTGTTATCTATGCCTCTCCATGACATGGTAAGGGCGTTCTGTACGACCCCAAAACCAAGGATCCATGTCGAGCGTTTCATAGAAAAGCAATTTCATATTCAGGGAATGTCGACGTCTCGCTGCCTGAGAACGACAGGGCTAATGGAACAAGAAAGGTTCTCTCTGTTGTATTCAGAACTACAATATTTGCTTTGGATATGTATTAGTCAGCAGCCACCTGCCGGAGCAGGAGGCGCTGCCGCGGAAACGTCGCAAAGGGTTAATTTATTCTCTCTGCTGACAAATGAAGTGTGATTGATTTTCACAGAACGTTAAAATAGAAATAGATGCAAAAAACCCAGGAGGAGATGGGATTGCTGGCTCCTGCAGCTCTTATTGTGACACGGATGGAAGAACGGCGCAGGAAACACTAAGGGGCCTAGTTATTAAGCAAGTTGGCTCCTAAAATACGTGGTAGCTGCTGTACCTGTCGGTCTAAAGACAGAATTAAGTATTCCTGCGATGTTCCAATACAGAAATCTCTGTTCTCTTATGCCCACCGGCCCTAAAACTTGTGAAGGCACATCGCAGCTGGAGTGGGGCAAAATCAATGCTGAATTAAGCCCTATATGTGTTACCAAGGGTTCTACACTTTCAGGGGCTGACCAATGACCTAACCAAATCCAGATTTCCAGCCGGATTCGCATGCAGGCCTATTTAGCACCACCAGGGAACGGCAGGTGTACAGGAATATGCAGGGCAGGACATGGGAAATCCCGAGATGCAGCCTCGTATAGTTCATGCTTCTCAGAATAAGGTCATCAGGGGCTTGGACACTCTACGTACTCATTCTGAATGATCCAACTGACTACTGTATATGATCAAAATATGTAATTATCTAGGATTCTTTATATTGATCCTCTTTTATTTATCATGTTTCACTTTATGTCTAGTGTCACACTGCCATCTGCTGGCAGAGAGTGATACTACATCTCTTCCTCACACATGCACAAACACAGAAGTACAGCAGACTAGATTCAAAGCTTTTGCTAGTATATCATATATGTAAAGAAATAGGATTTGCCTATTGTTATACATAGTCCTACTGTACCTGGTCTTCGTATCTGAACCCCCAGACATCATACCTGTAGCTCGGTGCAGTGACTATATCAGTCAGGGCCGGCCCTAGGCATAGGCAGGCTAGGCAATTGCCTAGGGCAGCAGCCTATGCCTAGGGGCAGCATCATTACGTTCAGCAGTGGCGTATTTAGCATGCCGCAACCCCCGCGCTGGCTTGGAGGAGCCAGGACCGAAGGGGGTCTGCGAGGCGCTCTCCCTGACTTGCCTTCTCTCCTGCTGTGCAGGATAAGAGAGGGCGCTGGGGTCACGGAGCTGCGCTGATTTCTTCTGTCTCCAGTCCCTGCGTGTCCTCTCAGGTCTGCTAGAGCTCACAGTGTCACACACTGGATTAAGGGATAGTCTGTAAACTATTTTCCACTTTACAAGTGTATTCAAACACTCTGGATTACACTTAGTGGCAAGTAGTTTGCAGACTGTCCCTTACTTCCAGCATGACTCGTGAGACTTTGTTTACAGGGTGGACTCTGGAGCCTAAGCAGCATGGAGCATAACGGGTGTTCCAGAGGGGGTGACAGGTGAGTGTCACACACAGTGTGTTACAGTGTGTGTGTGTATATCCCCTGTTAACTATGCAAAACACAGGTGTCATTTTTTCATCTGTATAGTTAGATATCTATATATTGATACCTATATTTAATTTTTTATTTCATTTTTTTTTATTTCCCTGTTTTGGCACTCAGAAGAGGGGGCGCTACAATTATTTTTGGGGGGAGCAAAATTTATAGTTACGCCACTGAGCTGGGGCTGGGCGACAATCCACTCTTTACATACTTTTCGCCACAGGCCCGCATACATAGCTCGCCGGATCACCACGGCCACCTCCAGCTGCCCTGTTAATGATGTCAGGCGGAGCTTACTGTTTATCAAGTCCGCCCGGCCAGACGTGGCACACCCCCACATGACGCATGTGGTGACGTGGGCAGCAGGCGGCTCAGTGCTCGCCGTCACATCTCACTCTGTCCCACCTTCTCCAGCCACCGCGGTGCGTGCTGGGAGTAGTGGAGGAGGGACAGTGAGCCACGCAGCAGCAAATTCTGTGTTATGGTGGCAGGTGCGACGCCACTGTCATCAGCGCCTGTATATACTATATATATATATATATATATATATATATATATATATATATATATATAAAGTTGTACAGTATGTATATATATATATGAACTGGCACTTCAGGGCTTAGGTAGAGCCAGAGTAACTTGCCCCGGTGCCTGCAGTTAGGAACTTTGCAGCTCCAAATGTATACTTCCAAGAAAAGGGCACTCAGGGACTCCAGATAGGTGAAACAAACGGACTGGTTTGACAACCTATGACTGAGCAATAAATCAGTCCGTTTGTTTCACCTATCTGGAGTCCCTGAGTGCCCTTTTCTTGGAAGTATATATATATATATATATATATATATCTCCTCTCACCACCCGCAGGTGGCACAGGCAGCACACAGGTAATAAAGTTACTCCGACAGGGCAATCTCTTGCAACATTTCAAATTTCATTAATTCGTCATCAGGCATAACACCAAATTAAAAACACTGACCTTATATCCCCATCACCCAGTGCACACTTCCGACCAGGACTTCCCCACGTCATCAGTATACATCCACCTCTCGCCCCGTCACCATGGAGACGCAAGACGCCTCTCCATGGTGACGGAGCATTACGTAATAGGCATTACGGTATGTAATATGTGTAATGGGCATTACAATGTGTAATATTATCTGTAATGGGCATTACGGTGTGTAACATGTGTAATGGGCATTACGGCATGTGATATTATGTGTAATTGGCATTACGGTGTTTAGTATTATGTATAATGGGCATTACAGTTTTGGTATAATGTGTAATGGGCATTATGGTGTGTGGCATAATTTGTAATGAGCATTACGGTGTGTGTCATTATGTATAATGGGTACCACAGTGTTTGGTATAATGTGTAATGGGCATTACGGTGTGTGATTTTATGTGTAATATGCATTATGGTATGTGATACGTTTTCACGGCCCCACTCACCATTTCCACGTGAGGTGGAAATGGTGAGTGCGGGGGGGTCAGTTGAATATTTGGTGGTGGTATCATCTGCTAGGGGGCGCCAACAAAAATCTTGCCTAGGGCATCAAATTGGATAAGGCCGGCTCTGATATCAGTGACATCACTCATCCCTGCTTCAGGGGCTGTGTATAGGGGTTGTGTCCAGTGTCCAGGGGCTATGTCCAGAGGCAGTCTCCAGTGTGACGGCTGTGTCCAGTGTACAGAGGCTGTGTCCATTGTCCAGGGGCTGTGTCCAGGGTGACGGGCAGTGTCCAGTGTCCAGGAGCAGTGTCCAGGGGCAGTGTCCAGTGTCCAAGGGGCTGTGTCCAGTGTGACAGGCTGTGTCCAGTGTAAAGTAAGAAAAATAAATAAAAGTAATAAATAAAATAAAAACACATTTTTGGAGGATGATGGAGGAGGAAATAGTGGGAGATCAGCAACCTGATAGAAGTGCTGAAGCTGCTACCACCAGTCATGACAAGGCCGATACCTCTTTGTATTTTTTGCTCTTTGGAGCATTTCTCTTTTTTTGGGATAGTTTATTAAACTGCCATCCTGTCTGCCCCTGCAGTGCCGCTCTGCTTCCAAGATGTGCCAGGTTGGAAGTGTAAGGTCCACATGTATGTGATGCCCACTGCTGTCGCTTAGCTTAGTCATCCAGCTACCTCGGTATACCCTTTTGGCCCAACTACAGTAAATGAAAACAATTTTGTAAGCTGTGAAGTGATCAAAATTGACTAGAAATGAGTGGAAACTAATGTTATTGAGGTTAATAATACTTTAGGGGCAAAAACAGGCCCAAATTCTGTTATTTTAGCAATTTTTTGCATTTTTCCAAAAAAATCCAGATCCAAAACCCGCAAGGGTGGTTTTGACAAAACCAATCCAGATCCAAAACACGAAGGGAGATCCAGATCCAAAACCCGAAAAAGTGGCCGCCGCACATCTCTAATTAATGCCAAATAACAAGCAGTTCATTTTGACCTTTAAACACAATTAATTACAGAGAGCTTTCAGATCCCCACTGACTGCAAGGAAATCAGAATGAATGTTTGTGTCTGTCGTGTGTGCAAGTCAGACAGTCTGGGCAGTGACAGTGACCCTGCGAGTGCATCCGAATTACTAATATCTGTACCTCTGTCCTCTCTGATCACTCCCATTGTCAGACACCTCAATGAAGGAATATATTGTAACACCTAATATTATAATACAGAAGCCGTAATATTAGAATGACCTCCCTCCGCCGCCCACCCACCGAGGCTGCCTGCATCAGTCGCCTCTTCCTGGACCATCAGCCGACGTCCACGCGCCTAGGCTGCACCATCCCACCTACACGCTCAGGCTGCATCCGCCCGGCCGCACCGCACCTGTAAGTAAATATGCAGGTGGCCGGGGCGGGTTTTTGCATTAGGGAAGCCAATCCTGGGATCCCGTATTCCAGGATTGAAAAAATGCCCCGGGATTGGCATCCTTAACCCCAATATATGCTAGTTGTAACCGAGAGTCCGTTCCTGGTGTACCCCTGGGAAAAAGGTATTTTTGGATTGAGATAGTTACCACCCTTTTGTTAGGGTACGGTTAGGAGTCAGCAGTCCAGAAGTCTGTCTGTGACAGCTTCCAGAGACCAGGTCTTTGTATGGACATTGACCCTTGTTGTTACCTTCCTTGAGAAAGATCCTAAGAAGGATGGAAACGTCGGACCTTTTGTCCTGACAGCTTCACTTGCCATCGGTAATTTGTGCCATCTTGGACCGATCAAGGACTATTGGAGGACTCCCGTACCCTAACAAAAGGGTGGTTACTATCTCAATTCAAATATACCTTTTCCCCAGGGGTACACCAGGAACGGACTCTCCGGTTACCATTAACATATATTGGGGTGTCTGTATATGTTTTATTGTTCTTAGATGTTTTATGCAATTTTTAAACGATATTAAGGGTGAGATTTAATAGGACGAGAGTTTCAGAAAGTGAGAGATTTGGTGAGAAATCTCCAGTTTTTTTAAAGTGGCAATCATTTACACTGCAAAATCAAACTGGTTATGCAGTGTAAATGATTGGCACTTTAAAAAAACTGGAGATTTCTCACCAAATCTCTCACTTTCGGAATCTCTCATCCTATTAAATCTCACCCTAAGTGTTAATAAATTCATTTTATTTAAGATCGTCCAATTTGAAATTGTTTTTCATTTATTCTGTAAACTGCGCTGCTATACCTGGTTTTTTTTTTTTTCCACGGGACTAACAAGCAGCTGCAGGAAATTGCACCCTTGGTGAGCGCCCCCCCAGCGCTGTCCCTCAGAGTCAGTTCTAAAAAAATCTGTCTTTCAGTGTCTAGCATACAGGTCCGAATCAGGCCCATTGTCTGATATATTTATATCGCCTCACAGACGGCAGAAACACTTCGATGTCGCCCGATTTGTGGTCCAATCGCAATTTTGGTGACTTTTTGCTCAAAGGCAACTGCGTTTCTCTAATTAGGGATCCAGGCTGAATTAGGCCCCAAGGGTCAGTAGGGCCTGGGATAATGGGTCGAAAATGTCTAGGTCGACAGTGACTGGGTCAACATGTACATGATTTTGTGTCTATGTTGACATATGTCGACATTGACACCATATATGTATACCGATGTGCTCGCCACGCTTCGGGCACGGTGCCTCACTACGCCCGGCACACTGTTATATTCTCACACTATGCCCCCTAGTATAGTAAAGTATGTCTTAGTCGGTCTAAACAAAAAAATATGATAAATACATGTCGACCTTTTAAGTGTCGAGCATGTGGTGCTTAAGCTTGTGTCAACACCATTCTTAGGTGTCGACCTAGACAGTGTTGACCTAGTGACATTTTACCAGGTATCGGATTAGTAAAACCATTACAGCTGTTTATATATGATAACCAATGCGGACATGTTTCACAGCAGCACTTACCTAGTCAGCATGGTGTCCCTGTCAGCATCGCAGCCAGTGTAGTCAGCGCTGTCAGCATCAGCGTTGTGTTCCTGCAGCCAGCGTAGTTGCGTAGTTAGCGCTGTCAGCATTAGCATTGTGTTCCCGTGGACAGCGTAGTTGCGTAGTCAGCATCAGCGTTGTGTTCCCGCAGCCAGCGTAGTTGCGTAGTCAGCGCTGTCAGCATTAGCGTCGTGTTCCCGCAGCCAGCGTAGTCAGCGCTGTCAGCATTAGCGTCATGTTCCCGCAGCCAGCGTAGTCAGCGCTGTCAGCATTAGCGTCGTGTTCCCACAGCCAGCGTAGTTGCGTAGTCAGCCCTGTCAGCATTAGCGTCGTGTTCCCGCAGCCAGCGTAGTCAGCGCTGTCAGCATTAGCGTTGTGTTACCGCAGTCAGTGTAGTTGCGTAGTCAGCCCTGTCAGCATTACCGCCGTGTTCCCGCAGCCAGCGTAGTCAGCGCTGTCAGCATTAGCGCCGTGTTCCCGCAGCCAGCGTAGTCAGCGCTGTCAGCATTAGCGTCGTGTTCCCGCAGCCAGCGTAGTCAGCGCTGTCAGCATTAGCGTCGTGTTCCCGCAGCCAGCGTAGTCAGCGCTGTCAGCATTAGCGTTGTGTTCCCGCAGTCAGTGTAGTTGCGTAGTCAGCCCTGTCAGCATTAGCGTTGTGTTCCAGCAGTCAGTGTAGTTGCGTAGTCAGCTTGTATCTGCAACTGTGTGTACGTTTGCGTCTAACAGGAGCTTAGGCAGTTAGCGTAGTCAGTCATCAGTACGCAATTAGCGTAGTCAGTCAGCGGTACGCAGTTAGCGTAGTCAGTCAGCATTATGCAGTTATTAGTGTAGTCAGTCAGCGCTTATTACATTGTGTGGGAGCCATTGACCATTTTTAACCTGCCTGACATGACAGGTGCGAATGTGTTCCTGAAACACCCCCACTATCCATGACAGCCGGAAGTGTGGTGAGCGCAGCAAGGGACGTGGTACGCATCCTCCCGACCTATTTACACCCCCACTATCCACATCGGCGTGGATTTTATTGTATAAAGTGTGGCGAGCGCAGCGAGCCCGAAGCGTGGCGAGCCCCATGAGGGAACGCGTAAAACGAGCCTCAAGCATGGCGAACGCAGCGAGCCCTGCGAGGGGACGCGGATTACTTGACGTGTATTCCACTCACCACACTTTATTAGCGCTGGGGATCTGGCAGTTACCGGCGCTGTGCGAGAGGCGCTCAGTAGGCTTGCCGGGGACAGAGCTGCAGCTCGTGGGGACAGTACAGTGACTACGTTGCCTGACGGGGACACTACGCTGACTACACAGAGCTGCCGCTGGGACACTACGCTGCTGCGGGGATACTACACAAGTACCGTTTTCAGTATTTGGTAAACAATGATTAAGTTTAACGCACTATAAAACAGTTGAATCACTTTTCATAATTGTTATTATTGTTATTGTTATTATGCAGTGTCATCTAAGGAGACTCCTGTATGACGTCAGATGGCACTTCAGTCTATGACGCCAGTAATCCCAATATAGAGTCCTACATATCAGTGTCCAAGGAGAAGAAAGCCCTTCATCTACTGATGTGAATCTCCTGTTATTAGGAAGGGAACTCCAGCCCATAGAGCGTTGATGGTGGAGTGTTCCTTACACAGAGTAGGAGAGCACTTGTGCTGGATAATGATGCTCATTAGCCCCTCTCTCTAAACCCCCCAATCAGCACTCAGCATTGAGCATCTCAAAATCCCAGGCACTTCTGTACTGAAGCCGAGTAGATGGGAATTGATTTGCTTAATTTCCCTATATAATGGACTCTCATTAGCTAAGGAACAGCTGGGTAATGACTTCTCAAATGCCGCACTACAACAGAGGCTGTCATTTGGGCTGAGGCTCCTCAGATCAAGTCAGTGGCACCCTAGGTGGCTTACATCCCCCAAAGCTGTAAGGAGGATCGTAACGATTCAGGAGAACCAACGGTGATGGATTAGGACATGAGGGTGTAAGATTTATACTGAATGCTTTGCATTTCCGTACCCCATACACAGGGACGGCGCCACCACTAGGAAGGTTTAGGCATTTGCCTAGGGCGCCGGCCACTGGAGGGCGGCACTTTGTATGGAAGTGTCGGCCGCTGCACCCACCGTGGAGCCAGGTTAGTGGCGCCCACTCCCTCCCTCCTAATCCAGGCTGGAGCGGGTGTTGAGGGGAGCGGGAGAGCAGGAGAGCGTCCGCAACCCCCCCCCCCCCCCCCCCCGACCGGGTGAGCAGAGAGGAGAGGGGAAGCGGAGGGGGGCGAGTGCATGAGGGGTCATCTGGGGGAGCTGACAGGGCTTGCGCCGGCCCTGCCCATACATTGGTGTGTTATATAATTATACTGCTGTAGCTCTCTGGATTCTCCTTTGGCTGCGGTGGCAGAACAGCAGAAATCACCAGGAACATGGCGCAGCGGCAATTCTCTCAGTGATGTGCGCATGAGCAGCGGAGAAGTCAGATGACACATCTGTAACCATACTACTGTGGAAAAAGCATGTCAGGGAGATGGGAAGGTGGCACCTAGAAGCGCAGTGGGCGTGTACTGCTACTCCTGAGAGGCGCGTCATACAATGACTTACATCTAAATGTAGATGAGCCCGAAAGCAGTCAGTAAGAACTACTGTTACCTGCCAAATATTGTCTATGTATTGTGTGTTACACGCACTTCCACATAAGTGGCCAGGAGAAACCTTATATAAAATGCCTGTAGCCATAGGGATCACTGTGCCTTATACACAATGTAGGGAAATGGTGCTGATGGTTTCAGTTACATGGATACATTTCTGATTTTTTTTTTCCCTGCATACATCATATGGGTTAGGTGAAATCAGGGAGATGTCTATACTATTCAGGGAGTGAGGGAGATTGCTGTTATGTCAGGGAGTAACTATGATGTAACAGTGTAATGTGGGCTAGGTGACATGAGGGAGATTGTTAGACTAATGAGGGAGAGAGGGAGATTGCTGCTATGTCAGTGAGTCTCCTGTAGAATGCAGGTGGGGAGGTAACTATGATGTAACAGTGTAATGTGGGCTAGGTAACATGAGGGAGATTGCTAGACTAATGAGGGAGAGAGGGAGATTGCTGCTATGTCAGGGAGTCTCCTGCAGAATGCAGGAAGGGAGTTAACTATGATGTAACAGTATAATGTGGGCTAAGTGACATGAGGGAGATTGCTAGACTAATGAGGGAGAGAGGGAGATTTCTGCTAAGTCAGGGTGTCTCCTGCAGAATGCAGGAAGGGAGGTAACTATGATGTAACAGTATAATGTGGCAGAGGCGGAACTAGTGAATTGTGGGCCCAGGTGCAAAAATATGCTTTGGGCCCCCCACCGAATCGGGATCGATTGGAAAGAGAATCGCACCATGTGTGCATCCCTTTAGCCTCTATCACCTTTAATGTGAGACTAATGCATGACCCTTTCTGTGAAGTCATTTTCCATCAAACTTCCCACGAACCTCTTCCTCCAGTTTCAGCGCATGTCCTTGTGGCTGTTGTTAACAATGTACTCAGTTATTTGTATATGCATCGTTAACAACCCTGGGGAGTGCACCTCCTTGCTGATATTTAGCATACACACTTATGACATGTTCACACTGCGAGTGTGAACAACACGGAATTTACCCGGCGTTCTCATTGCTAAGGCAAATTCCTGGGTGAAGCAGTTCTATCCGGTAATTTGCCTGTTAACACTTTTTTTTGCAGTGTGAACAGGTCAACCCGTGTCTGCATACCCGATCACAAACACGGGTAACAAGCAGGGTTGGAGAGCCTGGAATTTTGACACGGGTTGACACGTTCACACTTAAAAAAAAAACTGTGTAAAAAGGCAAGTTACCGTCGACATGCCAGACCCGGGAATTTGCCTTGCAGTGAGAACGGGGTATAAGCAATATTTTAAATGATATTGCTCAGAAGGAGAAAAATGAGCGATATAATTTTACAAAAATGCTTAGTGCACATGGAGCTACTCCTCCGACACCCCATGAGCCCCTGTTACAACTATCACACCTGTGGTCCTAGCATTGTTACACCCCTTTTGCCCCATGTCCCTGTTAACCCTATGACTCGCTTTACCACTGGCATCCCCTGTACCTTTGACATTGTTACCACTTTCATCCCATGCTCATGGCAATTATCTGTTTAACACCTCCCATTCCCTGTGTTCTTTGCACAAACACGCCGCTGGGGATGGTGCACGACCACACATACAATAGTAAGGAAACGCAGCCCCCATTCCCCATTCCACTTGCATGTTACACCACAGACCACAATGCCAATTTCATAATATTACGCCACACTTAACTGCTCCATTACATACACACATAGGGTCACACTGCACACTGCATGGGGGGATAGGTTACACTGCATAGGGTTATATATACATACAGTAGTAAAGGCCCATACATACTAGACGATACCAGGCAAACGACGATAAACGATTCCATTATATTCACCTCCCTGTACGACCATGAAGGACGTCGCTCAGAGTCGTTTTTGAGGTGAATCGTTATACATCGTGTACTGTGTATGCCATCAACGATGGCCGACAACCGATGGTGCGCGTACCCGTTGGTCGTTAACAACCATAGCCATCGTCCATGCATGCAGGTCAATTTGGCTATGGTCGTTACCATCGTGCAGGGCGACTGGTGTTGAACGATGGTCACCGATGATCGACCATCGACTGCGGACGACCTAGCCACTCCCAAGACCCGCTCAGGCGCCATTTCCTGAGCACATAACGCAGTGGAGGCACAGTGGAGCACAGCGAAGCACAGCACACGGCAGGGGAGTTTCCATATTTGATTGTGGTGAGTTGAACGGCTTGTCCGGGGGTGGGGTGCAGGGGTGCTGGTGGCGGCGGCTGCAGAGCAGAGTCCTGCTTTTAATGAGGTTATGGATGTCTGCCTGTTTGTACATATATGTTTCCTGGGGTGGGGTGCTGGGTTTGCACAGTGCCCATGCTGGATGTCTGCCTGTTTGTACATATATGTTTCCTGGGGTGGGGTGCTGGGTTTGCACAATGCCCATGCTGGATGTCTGCCTGTTTGTACATATATGTTTCCTGGGGTGGGGTGCTGGGTTTGCACAGTGCCCATGCTGGATGTCTGCCTGTTTGTACATATATGTTTCCTGGGGTGGGGTGCTGGGTTTGCACAATGCCCATGCTGGATGTCTGCCTGTTTGTACATATATGTTTCCTGGGGTGGGGTGCTGGGTTTGCACAATGCCCATGCTGGATGTCTGCCTGTTTGTACATATATGTTTCCTGGGGTGGGGTGCTGGGTTTGCACAGTGCCCATGCTGGATGTCTGCCTGTTTGTACATATATGTTTCCTGGGGTGGGGTGCTGGGTTTGCACAGTGCCCATGCTGGATGTCTGCCTGTTTGTACATATATGTTTCCTGGGGTGGGGTGCTGGGTTTGCACAATGCCCATGCTGGATGTCTGCCTGTTTGTACATATATGTTTCCTGGGGTGGGGTGCTGGGTTTGCACAGTGCCCATGCTGGATGTCTGCCTGTTTGTACATATATGTTTCCTGGGGTGGGGTGCTGGGTTTGCACAATGCCCATGCTGGATGTCTGCCTGTTTGTACATATATGTTTCCTGGGGTGGGGTGCTGGGTTTGCACAGTGCCCATGCTGGATGTCTGCCTGTTTGTACATATATGTTTCCTGGGGTGGGGTGCTGGGTTTGCACAGTGCCCATGCTGGATGTCTGCCTGTTTGTACATATATGTTTCCTGGGGTGGGGTGCTGGGTTTGCACAGTGCCCATGCTGGATGTCTGCCTGTTTGTACATATATGTTTCCTGGGGTGGGGTGCTGGGTTTGCACAGTGCCCATGCTGGATGTCTGCCTGTTTGTACATATATGTTTCCTGGGGTGGGGTGCTGGGTATGGATGGCCATCAACCATCGATGATTGTAATCATTTTTGGTTTATGGCTGATGTTGATGATTTTCCAACATAGATGTACAGCATAATTATTTGTCCCCCAAGAGGCGGGGGGACAGATCCTATCTATCTTGGCACCCAAATACCCATGAAGCCATGCCTGCATGTTTTGATTGGTGTAAACCAAATGATGGTCAATTGATACTTACATGATTGATGGTCATCACATGCCAGACGTTATCAATGACCCGTTGCTCTTAAGATATCGATGGTAACCATGTCTCACTGTAGCCATATGTGTAATGTGGTGGTGCTGCTAGAGCAGTTTTTGTATTAATGATGTATTTTGTTTAGCGTATTTGTTTTCAAAAGGTATTATGTTATAATTTGTTTTTTAATTTGATTATTTTACAGAGATGTCCTTGGAAATTAGTGAACAGGACCACTGGACTGGATTCATTGAAATGTACCAGTCTCATGAGTGCCTTTGGAAAATAACATCAAAAGATTATGCAAATAAGGATAAAAAAGCAAAGGCATACCAGCAGCTCATTGACTACTGTAAGGACAGAAACAATGAAGCTGACTTGCGGTTTGTGAAGCGGAAGATCCAGAATTTCAGAACAGTCTTTCTGAAGGAACACAAGAGAGTGAAGGAGTCACAGCGGTCCGGAGCAGGGGCTGATGAAGTCCGAAGGCCCACACTGTGGTACTACAGCCTGCTACTGTTCACCTTGGAAGAAGAGCCCAGGACACAGTCCACGTGCTCCATGATGTCGGTGGTGCCTGACGAGCCTGATGAGGAGTCATTGGGCAGTGAAGATCTGGTAAGTAGATACACATAGGACAAACACACCCTTCACCAGTGATGTTATCCATCACTTTGACACTCCAGGTATTGTTGGGATGTGTAGTTCAGAAACATCTGTAGTGTCAAAGTTACCCATCACTGTCCAACATCATATTTGTGCCCGCCATCATTAATTTACTTATTTCTCTATTACAGAATGCACACTCTGAGTGTGACCAGGAACTCCCCATTAGTCCGCAAAGTGATTTTGAACTTGGGAACGTGGAACCCTCTCCTCCTCCATCGACGCGTCCACCCCCAACCAGAAGACGTCGTGTGGCTGCAAAGAATTTGAACTCGGGACCGACGCAGGCAGAACAATTTCTGCAGCGTGCAGAGGCGGTCCTACAGAAGCCCCCAGATGAGCATGAAAATTTTGGCTTTAACATCGCCAGTGAACTGCAGGCGATGGATCCTTTCCAACGTCTGCGGTTCAAAAGCATTGTTTATGATGCGCTAATATGTGCTCAAAATGGCAAACTGCCAGAGAGCCCCATATTGCCATCACAAACGTTACATTGGCCACCTCTCCCACCCCCAAATTTCCCATATTATCCTGCATCTCCACCAACCCCAAATACTCCGCCACAACAGCCAGTGTCACACACTGTGTCGCGGAACACCTCTCCAGCTTCCACTGTTCCCTGTGGTAGCTACTCGGCTTGGATGAATGCGCAGGACGCACTCCAAGGCAATGAGCCCGATTTTTTGAATTTGTAGTTTAGTTGTTTACCCAACTTGTTATGTGTGTACTCTTGGCCTATTTTTCTAGGATGCCTAGGAATGTTGTACCACAGTGATAATTTTGAACTTCAGGTTGCCCTTGTTTCTGGACATTCTGACTTCTTGTGTTCTTTCAAGGCCACTATGGGGTTTTTTTTGCTCTAGTCCTCATGACCCAAGTTTATGTTTACTGTTTCTGTGAATGATGTTTTCAAATTTGCAGGTATGCCTTTTTATTTATCCTTATGGGCATAGTCTCTGTTCCAGTGGCACTCAGTGGACTGGTATGCTCAATGAATCCAGTCCAAAAAATGTTTGTTAACATACATTTCGATCTAAAAAAAAAGAAAGGTATAAACATTTCTTGCCAAAAAGGTGTCTTGTATTTTTATTCTTCATGGAAAGAAATTCATGGTGCAGGGTTGATATGATGGGTTGAGGGGTTTGGAGAGTTTGGGATATATCATGGGAAAAACATGGATACATGTATGTGGGAGTATAGCCCTAGAATAATTATTATTAATGGTGAATACAGCTCCCCGTGAACAGCAGCAGCTACGCCAATGCTGTTGCTGCTCACCCAGCGCTGTTCATTTGCTGCTGCTGGTGATCACCTGGTCCCAGGGTGAGTCCGGGTCAGCAACAGCAGCGCCAGTCAAAATCTGACAGACAGATTAAATTATTATATTGCTTCAGATATTTCACTTCAGATTTTTATTTAAATGTATATAAAGATACACTTTTGAACTTTATGTAATTCGGACTTCAAACAAAGAAAATACAGTAGCCATGTAACAATACTCACACTACATCATCCTGCCAGTGCACTGCCCCCTCCCCATTAAAGTAAGTGGTATACTGGGCACGAACTGTTTTGGCCTCGGCAGAGGGCATCACTGTAGCCCCTGCACGCCCTAATGCAGTAAAGCCCTCTGCAAGTCTTTGCCTTGGTGGTTGAAGATGTTCTGGTGGTTCTGGCTGAAATGGGGGTTGATGGGCCATTGTCTTGGAACGCAGGAGGTTGTGCAGGGCACAGCACGCCAACACCACCCAGTTAATCTTGTCCATCCTTAAATTGATGGCTGTATGGAAGACCCTGAAACGATTGCTAAGTATACCAAATGCATTTTCCACTGTCCTGCGTGCTCTGGAAAGTCTATAATTAAAAATTCTTCGCTCATGTGTTAGCCCCCTTTTTGCATATGGCTTCATGACGTGTGCTTGTAAGGCAAAGGCCTCGTCAGCCACAAACACAAAGTTCATTCCATTTGTGCACTGTGAGGGTGAAGGCAGATGGAGGTTATTAGAGATGAGCCTCTCATAAAATAAGGTGTCCTTAAAGGAACCACCATCAGATGCACGGCCATTCTTCCCCACGTCCACATAGAGGAACCTGTAATTGGCATCCACAATGGCCATCATTACTATGCTGAAGTAGCCCTTATAGTTGTAAAATAAGGACCCAGAATTGAGCGGTGGAATAACCTCTATATGCTTTCCATCAATCGCACCTCCACAGTTGGGGAAATTCCACCTTTCTTGAAACTCGGCAGCAACCTGGAGCCACTCTGCCTCTGAGGAGGGCAACTGCAATAGAAGAAGAAACAATTGTGATAAGAAACCAAAAAAACATCAGGTATATGTCTCCAAAACTGCACCGTTGTGCACTCCAAGCTGACACCATGTTAACGTAGAGTAAACTGCACCAGGCTGCTGCAAATGCATTTGGCCTATCTGGAGCAGTTTCTTCTGCGTTTGCCTGCATACCATGTTAACTTAACATAGAGGAAACTGCACCAGATAGCCTGCATACATTTGAAACCACGTTCACATACAAGAAACTGTAAATGAAAACATAACAAGGGGTGTGGCAAATTATTATGGGGGGGGGGGGACATAGCAGTACAATCAAATCAAAAATATTGGGACACAGTGAGGCACATTTGGAGGACATACTACTATAATCAGATGGAGGGAAAGCACTGTTCACATTTGGAGGGAAAATAGACACAGAGCTGGATGTAGTGATTTAAAAACAGGAGGATAACGATGGTGTACATAAACTAAAATATAAAAGGTGTGCTGCATATTACATTTAGGGACAACACATACAATAAGTCATTTTTTCTTACCCGGAAATACTGCTGCCGGAGAACGGTGTATATAGCCTTGCAGGTCTCTGGGATAATGAGGCCCAAAGCCTGCGGTGAAATCACTGCCCCAAATTTCAAATCCTGCAAGGACCTGCCAGTCGCCAGGAATCGCAGGGTAGCAATCAGCCTCTCCTCAGCAGGAATCGCCTTGCGCATCCGCGTATCCTGCTTCTGGATGTGCGGCCTCACCAGTCCCAACAACTCGGTGAACGTGGCATCATCCATGCGCAGAAAATTCCGGAAGTCATCAGGACAGTCCACATGGATCTCTGAAAGCAGCACCATGTGAGAGAGCGAATCCCTCTTCTGGAGCCATTTCTTCGCCCAACACGACCGAATCCTCCTCCGTCTCTGCGAACTCTCCCTGTCAGCTAACAAAGCAACTCCAGCATATGCTGCCATCACTTTAAAGCGATAGGGAACCATAGCAGAAAATCACACTTTGTTAAAGGCAAGCCAGAAACAAAGAACAGCTAGATAGCACTGCAAGAGCGTTCAGCAGGAATCCTCACTGAACTAGCACAGAGCATCAACTGCAGAGATTTCAAAATGGTTGAGCTTATTTATTCACTCTAGTGATCCAGCCCTATTTCAGCCCAGCCCATTTCAGTGATTGACAGCTCATTTATTTGTGATTGACTGCTTGACAATATGTTTTCAACGACCAAAGGTCGTTCGTTGTCGTTCGTCGTTTATCGTCCATCGTACACTATCGTTTGCTGTCTTTCTTCTCAAAATTTCTGATCTTTCAATTTTCCCTTCAAGGGAGAAAATGAACGATGGTCGTTAACGATGTGTCGTAAGTGACACATCGTGGTGTATGTATGGGCCTTTAGTTTTACACACTTTATAGAGTGGACAATCAGTGGGCAGGGGGCATTCAAGAGGTATGGGGCTGGGGGGGCAATTAGCCTATTCATGACATTAACACTTTAACAAACCTTTCATGCAGCAGCACTTCTCCATGGCAGCATCCTCTTCTCAGCCTGCAGCAGCACGTGCTTATGCTAGATCCTGCAAGACTGTGGATCGCAGGCATTCTGCATGAAGCTGGCTCACCTCACTACCTCAGCGCTGCCGTGGAGCTGTGGACCTGGGGTTACTAAGCAGAGGCAGGACATCTCTGCGCCGGTTCTAACAGCTGTGGGGATGGATGCTGTAATCAGATATGCCTTTCCTCATCGTTCCGGGGGCCGCTAGCTTGGACTCGCAGGAGGAGGAGCTGCAGGTTCAGGGGGTCCGAGATCTCTCTCTGTGGCCGGCCACTGGCCAGCCAGTTAGATCCTCCCCCTGCAGCAGCGACCGCCCTCCCTCCAGAGGCACTCTCACGGCTGCGCTGCTGCAGTGCTGCTGAGCAAGTACACATGACACTAGCAGTAGCAGGTAGCAGCTGAGTGGGACAGGCCTATAGAGCGTGGTATGGTTTCAGGTCACCAGAAAACTGTCCCGGCTTTTAGCTGGGGAAGTCCGCTGCTGTAGGCAGCTTATACCCCGCCGCCCGTGCACATTATAAAAAAAAAAAGTGAACTTCGGCATTACAGGCGGACAGCAGAGCCGGGCCCCTATAATAACTTGGGCCCCGGTGCACTGCACCGCCTGCACCGGCGGTAGTTCCGCCCCTGTAATGTGGGCTAGGTGAAATGAGGGAGATTGCTAGACAAATGAGAGAGAGAGGGAGATTGCGGCTATGTCAGGGAGTCTCCTGCAAAATGCAGGAGGGTAGGCAGCTATGGGCCTGATTCAGCAAGGTTCGATAAGGAGCTGTTAGTCACTGCTTAGCAAGACCATATGCTGCCTGCCGCCCGGCTAGGTAGATAGATAGATAGATAGATAGATAGATAGATAGATAGATAGAACAACTATGTGTAGTCTTCCCTCAGTGAGTTAATGATTTGTTTCCTATCTCCGCAGAATAATAATCCCACACAGAATATCAAACGAGAAGCATCAGACAGATCTGCTGCCACCTTTGCCCGTGTTCTGCCACCAGGCGTCTCATTACTGCAGGAACGATGCTCCTTAGAGGCAGCAGAATTCTGACCTCCAGTCTACGCTTATCGATGGTTGTTCTAGTACCACCCCACGCACCAGGTTGTTTCCTGTCCGATAAATCCATCGCATTTTGTACACGTCTAATAGATATTAAACATTCTGCACTTTGACTGCTGAGCGGTTATCACTGCTTACCTGCAATTTGTATCAATCAACCGCTATGCTCGCTTATACAGTAGCGCACGCAGGGGGGGGGGGGTTCTGAGTACCCAGAAAACCCCCCCAGGAGTCTAAGGGCCCTAGACTGAAAGCTGAGGGTCCCCTCTTTCCATGGGTACAAGAATTTTAAAAATCGGCCCTTGGGAACCGGAGATATCTGACTTCAAAGCAGTGGTCCCCATCCAAGCCTGTTAATTGCTCTTCCCAGTCAGATATTTCAGGTTCTGTCTGACTTGAAGCTTTTCTGAGGGTATATTCCAAAAGCTGGGACTCTCCCCCTTTGATGGACACTAGTAGCTTGTCTCTACTATTCCCAGAACCAGAGAGATCACCCTTCCAGCAGCTGGTTACTGCTCCAGCTCCACACACCTGGTATGTAGTTTTATATACTTGTTGGCAGATAGCTCTGCCTCCTGAACTCTGATCCCCTAGTCCCTAATACCATTTGGTAGATGGGATTCTCTAGTTTTAAATTCCATTAAAATCTAAGAAATCTATTTCTGGGAACTGGAGATATCTGCAGTCAAGCAAGCTGTCCTCCCACCAGAAAATTATGAATAATAAGCCCACTCCACTATACACTCCTCCTTTGTGTATTAAACATCCTCTACCACCCTGGAAGTTATGTATCAGGGCCCCTTCATTCAGCCCAATGCCCCCTTCTCCCACCTCATCTCCCACCATCTGTGCAGTTCAGGGGTAATTAGTGGAAATTACTGATCCAGGCCATACATGCTGAGCGGTTGATATAATACCCCCACCTGCGGGACATCAAAGCTTCCCCCACCCCTAACGCTGGAGGATCAATACAATGTTATGCCCAGGGGTCTACACTACTGTTGACGCCCCTGTATGTACATATATATATATATATATATATATATATATATAATTATTATTATTAATATACATTTGGGCTATCTATAATTCTTTAACTGACCCGGCTTTGCTCCGCCCCTCTGGAAACCCCCTTCTGAAAATCCTGCGTTTGCCCCTGTTATAGGAACCAAGTCAGACGTAGCCGCAGCCATCTTTGCGTCTTTGGCGCACTTGTGCCTGCAACTTAATGCCGATTCCTTAACAAAGCCCTCACCGTGGCTTATATCTGTATCCAATGCAACATGTGCACCCTGTGCTGGTCACACCCCCTGAGCGCATGGCGTCATGATGTCACGTGTTGGGTGCGGAGCCACCATTGCTGGGAATTACAGCAATGCAGGGTGCTCAGGGGCTGTAAGGATGGTGCTGCGCGCATCAGATGCATCCTAAGGACACCGCAGGCCGCACTGCAGCATAGATTCTGGGATGCAGGGACCATGGCACGGCCAGTACACCCCTAGTTACAGCCCCAGACTAATGTGCAATGGAGACCACGGTCAGTGACACTGAAGAGCTGTCTTTATGCCACCACACAAATGTGTCTCAGCCAAAAAAGGTGGTGCAGTTCCTCAAGGTCTGAGCATGGCCTCCCATAGGGGGTAGATCATGGTATTTGTACACTCCCTTAAGATGCAACAGTCTGGAATTATTGAATCTTTTTTTATGTTCTTTTAGTTTGAATACTGACAGTTTAGAATCCCCTTGGAATGGAAATGATAACACTTGCGTGAGATGCAGCTTAACAGCGCCACCTCCTGGTGACAGACAGTGGTATCACGTCGTCGGTGCAGATATTTGTTACAAGGGTTTAAGTCCAAAAGGTGCCTTTTAGACTTTTAGTCCTACTCGCAGGCTTACCCTCTATATTCACCAAGCTTATATACAGTATACAGTGGTCCAAGAAAGTATTTGGACAGCCACTGATTGTGCAAGGTGACCCACTTAAAAAGATGAGAGGTCTGTCATTTCCAGCATATGTGGGGAAGTACAGGAAATCACATTGTATGATTTGTAAAAAATGTATTTGTATATTTTTGCGGAAAATAAATATTTGGACCTTCAAAAAGTTACACTCGATACTTTGTAATGTAACCTCGGTCGGCAATTACAGAGGTCAAACGTTTCCTGTAGTTCTTGACCAAGTTTGCGCACACTGTAGCTGGTATTTTGGCCACTATTCCATGACAGATCTTCTGTAGATCGGTCATGTTCTGGCAGCAACACGGACTTTCAACTCCCTCCACAGATTTGCGATTGGGTTGAGGTCTGGTGACTGGCTAGGTCACTCCAGCACCTTAAAATGCTTCTTACGGAGACATTCCTTAGTTGCCAGGGGGTGTGTTTGGGGTCATTGTCATGCTGGAAGACCCAGCCACGTTCCATATTCAGTGCTCTTTCTGGGGGAAGGAGGTTTTTGGCCAAAATCTCATGATACATGGTCCCATTCATCCTCCCCTTAATACGGATCAGTCGTCCTGTCCCCTTTGCAGAAAAGCAGCCCCAATGCATGATGTTTCCACCCCCATGCTTCACAGTGGGTATGGTGTTTTTGGGATGCCAACCATCATTCTTCTTCCTCCAAACACGCGAGTGGAGTTTATACCAAAAACTTATATTTTGCTCTCATCTGACCACATGACATTCTCCCAATCCTCCTCTGGATCATCCAGAAAGTCACTGGCAAACTTTAGATGGGCCTGGACATGTGCTGTATTAAGCAGGGGGACCTTTCTGGCGCTGCAGGATTTGAATCCATGACGACATAGTGTGTTACTAATGGTAACCGTTGTGACTGTGGTCCCAGCTCTCTTGAGGTCATTGACAAGGTCCCCCTGTGTAGTTCTGGGTTGATTCATCACCAGTCTTATGATCATTGATACCCTACGAGGTGAGATATTGCATGGAGCCCCAGGTTGAGGGAGATTGTCAGTGATCTTGTATTTCTTCCACTTATTAGTAATTGCGCCAACAGTTGATCTCTTCTCACCGAGTTGCTGCATATTGAGAGTAGCTCATCCCAGCCTTGTGCAGCTCTACAATTTTCTCCCTGGTGTACTTAGAAATCTCCCAGGTCTTGGCCATGGTGGAGAGGTTGCAGTCTGACTTTTTGAGGGTGTGGACAGGTGTCTTTTATACAGATAACCAGTTCAAACAGGTACCATTAATACAGGTAACAAGTGGAGGATAGAAAAGAACGTGTCTGTGAGAGCCAGAAATCGGTAGGAGTCCAAATACTTATTTTCCCCAAGAATATACAAATATATTGTTTAAAAATCATACAATGTGGTATCCTGTTTTTTTCCAAACAGATGTTTTTGGTGAAGTTCTCAAATATTGGATCACTAATTTGAGAAAATGCAAATCGAGCAATTTTTGAATGGCCGCGCAGGCGTACCGTGTGCATTGCGTATGCGCAATGGGAATTACTGACTGATAATGGTATGGATCGTAAGCACAATGGAGCCACGGTTGGACTGGCAGGAAGTTGGGACATAAAGGGTCTGTTGCACCGGGAAATTTCCATACAAAAAATTAGTACGCTCTATTACCCGTTGTATACTCTATGCAATTGTTCATTCTAACGTAGGGGCTCTACCACGGACAAGGTAATCCAATATGTACAGAAAAGGGTTCACCGAAACACAAAACATAGCTTTTATTAAACAGATAATTCAATATTTGCAGATTGCATTTAAAAAGCAGCAAACAAATTTGTATTAAAAACGTCAGAAAGGAAAACGGCAGCAATAAAATATTCATCAGCGCTGAGCCCATCGCCCACCTTCCTTTATCAATTTGTCAAATATGTTGTATGACTAAAATAGAATAACGGCATCAACTACTGCCGCAATGCAAGGCTCAGAACGCGGAGCTGCCACTGGCATTATGGACGTCAGACCAAATTATTTATCGAGTGTCCAATCTCATTTCAGCCGACAGATGTTAGTATCAAGCTAAGCGGATATGCAGAAATTAGGGAGTCAGAGTTTGGAGCGGCTTCTGTGCCGCCTGCACATTACTGACTATTGGGAATCTGCAGATGCCCACCATCCGTTCTGGGGGGGCGGGCGGATGAATGTGTTCTGAGAAATGGGGTGCCTGCCACGTGTCTAGGGTTACTCCTTCTACAAAGTGTGCTTATATTTAGGGGTAATTAACTAAGACCGGACAACATCCCATCTTCAACAGAATTTTAGTAAATGTACCCATTATATTAACTATATATTTCAGGAACAATTAATTCAGCTTAGAGGAAATAATTTATTTTTATATATTTTTGCAATTGCAGACCATGTGGAATGTTATGGTACAGGAGGTCAGATGCTATCACAACACCACACCTGATATGGTGGGTCCAAATAATGACCATGGTTGGCGTGCCACGTTGGATCTGTTTTGCTGGACACAATATGCGATAGTTTGGTATTTTGCTGGAGCAGGTCCGCAACGTTTCATAAAGATTGGCTGCAGACTCTTTGGGGGTAAGGAGAGGGCGTTTTATATAAAAAAAAAACGGATTCAATTTCCCAATACAGCGGTGAGTGACTGTTGTTTTGGGGGAAGGACGAGGCCGGGATCTCAGTTGGAAGATTGAGATTTCCTGGCCGCCTTGTTGGGTTTGCGGTGAACGGCTCATACGACCAAATGGGACACACAGCCGCAGGTGATCCGTTGGGGTGCAGGATCATTAATACAAACAGGAAGAATCAGCTGCCTCCTGCTCTTTTCCCATATTAATACTATCGCCATAGTTGCCTATTCTCTACGCACTGCCCTGGAAAAGTAAACAAAACCCCCAGAATCCCCAGCAAGTTTTTTGGGCGGAGCCTGGATTACAGACCATCACCCGCATACGACCATTCCCGGTGCAACTGGTAGGGCCAAATGTGTTGCCCGTCCCCACTACACACAACTTAGAAGCGGTACCTGGCTGTGTCCCGATCCTCTGTACTGTAGAGGGACAATAACAGCCCATACCACCTGCAAGAGCTCTGTTGGCAGTGACTGCAGCAGCAAGGGGAGCGCTTCACAACAGATGCGCCAGTGGAGGCTGGCGGTGCACTGCTCCATGGAAAAAGCCGCTACGCCACTAATAACGCCATGATGTGCGTGATTAGGTTGACATGGGTTAGGTCGACAGTCAAAAGGTCGACATGGGGTTTGTCACATTTTTTTTTGAGCCGACATGTGCCGGCAGGCAGTATTTCATGCCCTACCCTCTACTAGGGCATGGTGGGAGAATAAAATAGTGTGCCGAGCGCAGTGAGCCATGAGAGGGGACGCGGTGCTACGTTTCAGTGTCCATGTCGACAGTGTTGACATTCGGGACAAAAAAAATGCCAAAACCCCCATGTCGACCTTTTGACTGTTGACCTAATGACCATGTCCACCTAATGGTGTCAAGTAACATTGTGGTGCCCTAATGATCCATACCCACCCCCATTGTATAAAATTTAGGAAAATAGAAATGTATTTTTGTACTATGCACACAAAGGGTTAATTCCTGATCTGCTGTACCGGCAACGGCGCCTTCTTCACCGCCGGCATCTCGGGCCTGACACTTGATGCCCCACAGGTAGAAGATCTGACAGTGGCTGGGAACAAAGTTATCTATTTAAAGATCCCTTCATTGACTTTCCCAGGGCTGCTCTGTGATGACGTTACTTCAGGTTCTGCTGTGGCCACGGGGAAGTGCGGGTTCTTCTGTAGCATCTAATTAAGCTAAACTCAAAGACAATTACAGGCTCAACATTGAAGAATACGGTCAGTGTCTTAAGTTTCATTGGGGCAGATGTATTAACCAAGGGTAAGTGCAGAAATGCACTTAATGCTAGATAACGTGGGGAGGGGCGGGCGGGGTGTGAGTGGGTTAAGTTTTCCCCAATGTATTACTAGTGCATCTAACGTGTGCTAGTGACAAGCATGATGCGTTATACACTTGGCGGGGTGGTCCCCTGCAATCCCCCCCAGTGGTTAGCGGCCCGTCGCTTTCGACAGCTCAGAAGGACAACGCGAGCTCTGCTGCTGGCTCCGGCCTGCGCTGGAGATCTCACGATAAAAGCGTTGCCTGGGGAGCCGATAAGGAGAGCAATTTAAGCTGGGCATAACTGCTATCCTTATTGGCTGGGGAGGGTTAATAACATTTGCCCATAACGTGTGCCCGCTTCTCCACTTTATGTAAAAGCTGGACCCGTTATTTTAAAAACCTTATCGCACCATCCTACATCTTCTCCAGGAGCTGACCGCAGTTATGGGAAGGTCGGTGCGGTGTGAGCTTGTGGCCAAGCAGGTGTAGCTGGACCTCTTACCTGGTGCCACACCCGCTCACCTTCAGGCCGTGACAATCAAACTGTCCCGGTAACCCAACTGGACCCGGACACGATGACCTAGGTGGAATGAGATGAGGAGAATACCAACCTTCCTGGATGCTGATCAAAGCGCAACCGGGTCGTCAAATCCGGGTTTCCGGCTTAAGTGAAGGTCATTCTCTGCACTGAAGGCCTCAGAGCATGAAGTCTCGTCTATCGGTACTCACGCACCAGGTGAACGTGTAAGGCCCACTGTCCTCGCAGAAGGCAGGAGACAGACGCGGCAGCCGCATAAAAACAGACAGACAGAGATGACACAGACGCTTACCTTATGCAACTCCGTACAGGTCCCTGTAGGCCAGTGGTTCCCAACCTCAGTCCTCCAGACCCTCCCAATGGTTCATGTTTTCCAGGTCACCCGGCAGGTGCACTCATTATTCACTGACACATTTTAAAAGATCCACAGGTGGGGCTAATTACTTCACCTGTGATTCTGTGTGGAGTCCTGGAAAACATGAACTGTTGGGGGTCCTGAGGTTGAGAACCACTGCTGGAGGCAGACAAAAGCTTTTAATGCCCGTGTTAGATTAAATCTGGGGTAGCCAACCCTAGTCCTCGAGAGCTACCAACAGTGCATGTTTTCCAGATCTCATCACAGAATCACAAGTGAGCTAATTAGCTCCATCTGTGGATCTCTTAAAATGTGTCAGTGATTAATGAGTGCAGCAGCTAGGTTGTCTGGAAAATGTGAACTGTTGGTAGCTCTCGAGGGCTAGGGTTGGCTACCACTGGATTAAATCCTTGTAGGGCTCTAGGAGGGATACTGGTTTGGGACCCCCACCACTCCATTTCATCCCAAATTGCCTTTCCCTTGGCATACCCCCCCATACCTCTACTTACAGTACTTAAACTATACATGCCCCAACCACCCTCACCCCAACATTGGGTGTCCCCCATATTCTGCATTAAAACACAGAACACCCCTCTATACTTCAAGCCAACTAGCATTGGGCAGACTCATGCCCCCCACAGAAGCATAATCCTCCATCTCCAGCCCCATCTGGTGTAATATTACCGGGGAAACTTGTGGAACTAGAATACCCAGCAGGTTTAGTCATGCTGAGGCTTGTAGCTCCACAACAACTGGAGGGAAAAGGTTGCAAAGTAAAATTTCGCTCTCTCCTTTTGAGTAAAAATTTGCAGCATAATCATTGCAGAAACGATTTCCCAGCGATCCTGGAAAACATTTCCACGGCAACGGGCGGAAGCTTTATCAGCTTTTGTACTTTCCCCAGTGGCAGCAGGAAACGGTCAGGCGGCAGCACCTGAAAGGACCACACCAATCAAACGCCTGGTTTACAAGTTTATTGTTATACCTATTATAAAACAGCGGAGTTGTCAGAGAATCAAACAATGTTGGTCTATTAAATAGTATGGCAACTATTGACAAGTCAGTCATATAAAATAGATATTAGAACAGCTTTGAACCAAATATATATAAATATATACACATTAATAAACTGTACAAATGCTTGACATCCATCTGTTCAATAATAGATTCTACACAGGTAAAAATAAACTGTAATGCAACAAAGCAGACAAAATAACAACAGCTCTGTAGTGTTCATTCTAGCACCCACTATCTTTGAAAACCCATGCAGTTCCTCTTCCCTGCCTGGGGTGTCGCTGTCTGCTGTGGTGTTTCTAGCACAAGTCTGGTTTGCATATGAGTGTTGATATACAGACCACACTGTGCTAGAAGCACTATAGCAGACAGGCAGGGTTGAGGAACTGCATGGGTTTTCAAAGATAGCGGGTGCTAGAATGAACACTAGCGATGGTACATAAAATGACTGGATTGGGCAACAACCTTCCAACAGCCGGTCCGTCGGGTCATCTACCGGTTATACCGCCGCCATCGCACTATATAAAATATACACTGGGCAGGCGAGGGCGTTCAATCATACTGAAGAGGGCAGCACGTCTATACATGGCATTTAGAAAATAATATTAATACTTTATTTACATGATGCCGCAAGTCAGAAAAACGTCATTTTCCTGGACATAGGAGTAAGTTAAATACAAAGGGAGTTTATATACAGAGTGATATTATTATATTCGGTTCCCATGTGCTGTAAAAGTATACGTGTAACTTGTGATAACGCACCTCACAGGGAACAGCTATGTGCCAAGGTAAGCCGATTAATGTGCATACACTTCAGCCGATGGTACAGGTAGCCCGTTCTAGGAGGAAGACGGCGGTGGAACCAGTCACTGGCGAAATACGGCTAATACTTATTCAGGACTGATTGCATTCTACTAACGAGGCTGCAGCACTGCAGGCGAGCAGGATACATCTGCGCCACGGTCTGTGCATCCACCCCAGCCCACTGCGCAGAGACAATACATAGAGACTGGAGTGCATACAGAAACAGAATCACAGAACGAACGGTCTAATACAAGCTAGGTAGAAGCAAATTCAGATCACTGGATCTACTGAAATATTAAACCGCAGCGTTCAGGTGATTAAACGTGATCTATGTTCCGTCACCTTAGCGTTCGAGCTCGCTGCGTACCAGACGGAAGCTGGAGAAAGGTGTTTCAGTAAAGACTGCTGCAACGTTGGGTGGTGGAACTCGTCCTTTTATATAATTCATTTAGCGGCAGTCACAGCTCAGGTGTGACCGCCGCAGGTGCATAAACAGACACTCATTCTAAGGTGCGTGGTGTAAGGTCATTAGTGGCATATGATTATACATTAGATTTCTGCAACAAGACGATAACATAAATGTGTGGGAAAAGACAATGGGGGATGCTGGAATGTAGACTTATGCGGTTTTCTCCAGGATCCGGAATGCGAGGTGCCCGTATCTCAGTGGAAAACCTCGATACGTAACATAACATTAATTGTGCACAAGTCACCACGTCATAAAGGACTGATCCCCAAACCCCACAAAACATAGTATCACAAACTAATATCCGCAGTGCAAATAATAGCAGCGGTAACAGTTCCCGCGTATATACCGGGTACCTACAATGCCGCAGCGCCAGGGAGGAGTCATATCAAGGCTAACTGCGTTGTCTGATGGGAGGCAGGTCCTGCTTAATCTCAGAAGCGCCAATGCGGAAAACCAACAATCCCATACAGTGATCTCTCCTATGTTCTACAGACAGCCTCCTCTTACCCGCGGTTATTCACAATTGCAGGTTGTTTCCCGGGATTAGCGTGCCTGCGGGCATTCGCCGTACACACGCCATACATAGGATTGAATGGGGAGTACGGTCCCATGCAGCTGTGGGTAGTCAAATCCGTATCACCTCTGAGAGCGGTTCACTCTTTTACTCTACTCACAGGGATCGGTCGCCGCAATGCTCTCTTAAAAAAATTGCCGGTATTGCTGCGCGGACATCTGGTTATATTACGGCCACACAGCGGGATAAAGCCACATTTACTTGCTGCTGTAACGCATCTAAAGCGAACACCAATAGGGCTCTGAGCTCTGCCGCTTTCTCATTATTTGCAGAACACAGGTCCTATTTGGGGCGTCCATTAGCACAAAATACATCTTCTACGCCGAGCGTCTCATGCCGCGTATAAGCCAGCTATCGGTGTGTGTGCAAATACCGCAAACTGTCTATTTTCTGTAGCGACCATGAAAGAAATGGAATTCTCTGTAAAGCAAAAATATGCAACAATACATTTTGTGCGGATATAAAACAAAAACATAATTAAAACATAAAAGTCATAATAATAACAACAACAACACAAAGGAAAAACAAACAACCACCACAGACTGAATCCGCATGTAAAACGGAAATGGTTATTTCTGTAAGGGGGAAGCAATAAACATTTCTATCTATTGCATACATCCGAATTACAAGATCATCCATATACTGGTGGTATAAATGGAAGCAGACAGCCTTCTGTGCAGGACGCTACATGAGATGACCGGTCAGGGACCCCTATGGGAACTAGCACTAGATAGGAAACATTACTCCTTGCTAACTGCTTGATTGGACTCTTCTAGTGAACACAAAAGAGTTTGGTCAAATCCACAGGATGCCGTTAGCCAATGGCTACCGGGAGCCACAAGTCACCGCTCATAAAACACAAATATATACACAAATAGTCCTCATTCTGGCACCCTGCACCTTTCAAAACTCATGCAGTTCAACTTTCCTGTCTGGGGTGTTGCTCTCTGCTGTAGCTCTGGTCTGTATCCCAGTGCTGAGATCCAGATCAGACTGTGCTAGAGAATTGCATGGGTGTTAGAATGAACACTATTTAAGTCACTCTAAACGTTTGTTAGAATGTACCAATATTAATGTCAGTGACGTACGTGCACTGGAGGATTTATTACTGAGGTAGTTATTTAAATGCTCAGCTGTGGTCATCCCACTGGCCTTCCTTATATGGTTAGACTTGGCTTCTTCAGCCAGACTGCAGTAACGGGCTGGGCTAATACTGGCCTCAGGGCATAGGAGAGATCACTAAATGCTGCTACACCTGCAGTGCAAGGGAGACTGACAGCCACAAGCCTAATGAGTAATGTTTTAATTGTGAATCAGGTTGAAATGAAGCATAATGAAGCAATAAATCACATCTTACAGAGGCCGGGTGCAGAATGGGGGGTGGGGGGCAGAATTGGGGGCCACAGGGGGTACACAGCTATACCACATAAACCACTTTAGTGGTTTTTCAAAGTGCTACTGTAGCTCTGAACGAGAGATGACATCAAATAAATAATGAGGCAGCTGAGAACATGGTTCTATCCCGGCCCGGGGGACAGCCTTGTGCGCAGGGAGCGGGGTGACACATTACGTTATTGAATGGTTCCCCCGTAACGGAATTCAGTAATGCAGGGGCCTACTTCCATACAGTCCTCATACAGTCCCTACGTTACAATGTAACAAAGGCAGTCGTTCTGTAGGTAACACCACACAAGGTTTCACCCCACTAATGATAACATGAGACCAAAGTGGTGATTTCATTTTTGTATACCGAAAAAAAAAAAAA
Organism: Crinia signifera; assembly: GCF_055691185.1. NCBI lineage: Eukaryota > Metazoa > Chordata > Amphibia > Anura > Myobatrachidae > Crinia > Crinia signifera. The sequence continues at coordinate 164,644,108 of NC_139223.1, read as the reverse complement.
TTGTGCTGGGAGGGCGAGGTAAGATCTGACGGAGCGTGTCAGCAATTGCCACCAAGCGACGTCCAGTGGTCAGGCACCATAAGAAAATACTTGTCCATCGCTTCACAGAACCGCGTTCTGTACAGCTCCGGGGACACCACAGTCGGCATTTTACCTATGGAGCAAGAGGAGAATAAGAACGTGAGTTGTGTAGACCAGGAACATCGTCTAATACTATGCTGTAAAGCATGGGGTGAGAGATAAATGAGAGATAAAGTACCATTCAGCTACTAACTGCCATTGTTATGCAAGATGGCAGTTACTGTAGGAGCTGATTACATAGTACTTCATCTCCAGCCAGCTACGTACAGGTGCACCAGGCGGCACGCCAGCTCCGTACAGGTGCACCAGGCGGCACGCCAGCTCCGTACAGGTGCACCAGGCGGCACGCCAGCTCCGTACAGGTGCACCAGGCGGCACGCCAGCTCCGTACAGGTGCACCAGGCGGCACGCCAGCTCCGTACAGGTGCACCAGGCGGCACGCCAGCTCCGTACAGGTGCACCAGGCGGCACGCCAGCTCCGTACAGGTGCACCAGGCGGCACGCCAGGTTCACCAGGCGGCACGCCAGCTCCGTACAGGTGCATCAGACGGCACACCAGCTCCGTACAGGTGCATCAGACGGCACGGCAGCTACGTACAGGTGCATCAGACGGCACACCAGCTCCGTACAGGTGCATCAGACGGCACGGCAGCTACGTACAAGCGCATCAGACGGCACGGCAGCTACGTACAGGCGCATCAGACGTCACGTGCCAGCTACGTACAGGCGCATCAGACGCCACAGACGCCATGTACAGGTGAATCAGATGGCACAGGTGCATCAGACGGCACGTGCCAGCTACGTACAGGCGCATCAGATGCCACAGACGCCATGTACAGGTGAATCAGACGGCACAAGTTCCCATCACACCATAAAGCGTTACTAAGGATTAACCATGCGCCTGCTCTCTTACTGAGGACATATGGATTGAACTGATCATTAAGCTCAGGTAACAGCTGCTAATTTGGCCGGATCTAGCTGCTGCGCACACTGGGGACCGCTTAGCGAGCAGAGCCGGATATCGGTAATGAAGCCCAGAGAGGAGTAATGCTGGCGCCCTTCTAGCTGTGCACAGGGTCAGCAAGACTATGGCCTTTATTCAGATCTGATCGCAGTACAAATTTGTTTGGAAAAGGGGCAAAACCATGTGCAATGCAGGTGGGGCAGATGTAACATGTGCCGAGAGAGTTTGATTTGTGTGAGTTATTTTGTTTCTGTGCAGGGTAAATACTGGCTGCATTATTTTTACACTGCAATTTAGATTTCAGTTTCAACACACCCCACCCAAATCTAACTCTCTCTGCACATGTTACATCTGCCCCACGATTCACAACTGTGTACGTAATCTACTGTGACCTACTCAGAATCAGGTCCTATAGGCGGGATCCACTGAGCCGCGCTGGGAGGATTACCCCGAGATAACCTACAGAGGGGTCGTCTCTGCACCGCATCAGGAGCGGCAAGGAGACGTCCACAGGAAAAGAAATCACAATCGGGCGTTTAACGCAATTGGAAATCTATTAAATCCAAAGTTTCCAGGAGCCAGGTGGGGTTACCGAGCATTAGCTCTCGCGGCAGCGGGCCCGTCTCCCGAGGGCGCTCTCGCGGCAGCGGGCCCGTCTCCCGAGGGCGCTCTCGCGGCAGCGGGCCCGTCTCCCGAGGGCGCTCTCGCGGCAGCGGGCCCGTCTCCCGAGGGCGCTCTCGCGGCAGCGGGCCCGTCTCCCGAGGGCGCTCTCGCGGCAGCGGGCCCGTCTCCCGAGGGCGCTCTCGCGGCAGCGGGCCCGTCTCCCGAGGGCGCTCTCGCGGCAGCGGGCCCGTCTCCCGAGGGCGCTCTCGCGGCAGCGGGCCCGTCTCCCGAAGGCGGTCTCTAGAGAATTTAGATTGTAAGCTCGAATGGACAGGAACTGATGCTAGTGATTATTCTTGTAAAGCCCTGATATAAATGTTGGTGCATTAAATATAAAATTATGGATATCCGTGTAGGTCAACAACATATGGCCGACATGGCCAAACAGTCGACATGGCTATGGTCAACACATGAAAAGGTTGAAATGATTATTTGGGGGGGATTTTTAGGGACTTTTCTATCCTCTCTCATACACGTGGTCTCTGATTGGGATCAGTAAAGTGTGCAAGCGTGGCACCTGCCCCCAAAACCGTGGCGATCCATGCGAGGGGCTGCGGTACAATGGTTGGGAGTCCACATGCTCAGATGACAACTTTGACACCCCAAAAAAAAGAAATAAACCTTTTGACCTGCGACACCGCAGCCAGAATGTAGATACGATAATAGATTATCAGATGGAATATAAAATGCTGCAACCATAAAACTCACCTTGGCCACCCAGGATACCAGTCGACTTGACCACCATTTCCAGCTTCTTGTCCCACGTGAACGTTCTGATGTAATCTGTTGGTGGAAAGTAACAAATTCAAACACAACAAAATCGTAGAAAAACAAAGATGGATTTGTTTAAAAAAATAAAACTAGAATAGAATATAAAATGTAACTTAGAATGTGAGCTCTCACAAGCAGGACCCTCTGCCCTCATTTGCTTTTCCTTGTCACACTAAATTCAACGGTTCTCTGCAGTGGTGCAAGTTCGTCCCAGTTGCCCGGAGACCAGATAAATATTGGTGTATCCCCCCCATCATTATTTATTTACTGTTTCTCAGTTTCTGATATAGTGCAGTATATTCCGTTGCATTGTACTATTGAATTATATAGATAAATCGGTTTATCATCTATTTATATGTCTAGTGCCATTAGTGCGTCTCAGAAACATTGCCTTCTGTTGGCAGTGACTGGAACTACATCTCTTTCTCTCTCACACATGCACAAACACAGAGGCAATCACAAGGTAGCATTTGCTTTGAGCAGGGTTACAAGTAATATAAATATTTATTTGGGTATTAAATATAAATATTTATTTTGGGTATTTTGACTTTTAATCGCATGCCATACACCCCATGCACACCGATGCGATTTAAAATTGTATAAGCCCCCTATACGATTTTAAATTGTATAAGCACCTTAATGGGTGCTTACAATGTTAAATGCACCCCCACGCCACCCCCAGTATGAACGCCAACCTGAAGCGTGGCGAGCGCAGCGAGCCCGCGAGGGGCGGCGGTAGGCGTCCTCCGACCTTTTCATACCCCCACTATCCACGTCGGCGTGGAGTTGACTTTATATAGTGTGGCGAGCGTAGCGAGCCACCGAGCCCGAAGCGTGGTGAGCGCAGCGAGCCCCGCGCATTACTTCACATGTATTCCGCGTACGCTCGCCACGCTTCGGGCTCACGTTCATAGTGGGGGTGGCGTGGGGGTGCATTTAACATTGTAAGCCCCCATTAGGGTGCTTATACAATTTAAAATCGCATCGCATTGTATGACATTGTATGCCGTATACAATGCTATACAATTTTAACATTGCATGACAATGGATCCCTTGTTCTCTGCCTCCTGATACTTATGTCAGTGTCCCCTGCTGATACAGTTATGGTTATGTGTCCTGTACTTGCCCTCTATTGTATTCAGCTGTAAGTCACTGTCTCCTGGGTTATATACTCTAATAGGGCACTGCTGATCCCTTGTTCTCTGCCCCCTGATACTTACATCAGTGTCCTCTGCTGATGCAGCTATGGTTATGTGCCCTGTACTTGTCCTCTATTGTATTCAGCTGTAAGTCACTGTCTCCTGGGTTAAATACTATGCAATAGGGCACTGCAGCGCCATGTTACAGCCACCTGATACTTATGTCAGTGCCGCCTGCTGATGCAGCTGTGGTTATGTGCCCTGTACTTGTCCTCTATTGTATACAGCTGTATGTCACTGTCTCCTGGGTTATATACACTGTAATAGGGTGCTGCGGATCCCTTGTTCTCTGCCACCTGATACTTATGTCAGTGTCCCCTGCTGATGCAGCTATGGTTATGTGCCCTGTACTTGCCCTCTATTGTATACAGCTGTAAGTCACTGTCTCCTGGTTTATATACTCTGTAATAGGGTGACGTGGATCCCTTGTTCTCTGCCCCTGATACTTATGTCAGTGCTGCCTGCTGATGCAGCTAAGGTTATGTGCCCTGTACTTGTTTTATATTGTAATCACCTGTATTTCATAGTTTCCTGTTTTGCCCTGTTGTTTATGTACTCTGTAATTGGGCGCTGCTGATCCCTTGTGGCGCCATATAAAGTATATTAATAATAATAATAATAATAATAATAATAATAATAATCATTATTATACAAATAATAATAAAAATTCTATCCATATAGATAAAGCTGCTTGTGTGTGGAGTGGGGGTATCAGGGGTGGGATCATGGGGTACCTTTCAAGACATCAAGGTGGTTCCTCACTGCGGACAAGCAAAGACGCTCTTGATAATTTAGTATGCAACGTGCAGTGCAATGCCGACTCCATCCCATTTTATAGGAGACTTTATTTAGAACAAAGAAACCCCTGTACACCCTCAGGCTGCGGGTTAGACGAGTTGCGCACACTGTACTGTAAGCAGGCAGGAGAACACTTTGGGTGCATTAGCCGCGTACCCTCCTGATGCCCTTGTACAGCTCCGTGAAGTTCGCAGCAAGAAAGATGCTCAGAGGAAAAGTGTTATTTTGGTCTCATCAATAAAATGTGAACCTCAGAATTGTCTGGAGCATATAAAATGGATTTGGTTTAGCAGCCGATAGATAATTCTGCGCTACTTTGTGAAACTGCACAACCTCGCCGGCCTTATCATACCGAGACATTCAAAGCAATCAACTTAGCAGTCACTTGGGATTCCGGTCAGGTACGTGTTTGTTCTCATTATTAATGTGGAGTGGAACACTTTAAGCCATACAAGTTTTTCATTAAAGCGCCCGCTACCAAGATCAGAATAATTCCGGATAATTAAATCTCATATCGCGGTGATTGGCGATTGCTATTCACCACAAATGTATTTATAATCCTCAGGAGACGTTTCATTTAGATGAGGGGAATAAAAAAAAAAAAAAAACACTGGAAAAACAACAAACTTCATAGGATTTTTTCAAGGACAGCGGAAGGGAACGGTCAGCGAATACAGAGCAATATGTTCCCCTGCCTCGCTGCCAGACGTCTCCCAACAGCAAAACGCTGCGCTGTGGGAGGGGCTAGAAGTAACTTTCAAAACCACTGAAGTTCAAGAAACAATACAAGGACGAAAAAGTATAAATGAAGCGTTTCGTCTAGATTAGACTCTTACTGCTCTGGAAAATATGTACAATATAGACGAAACGCGCCAGTGATCAGCAGCTGGATACTATCTTATTATTAAAAGCACTTTCTACATATTAGTGCCATTAACTGGTTTATACATTTTAACTGCTAGGACCCAGGATCAAGGAAAAGGTGGTTCTAAATTGCACACCCTCAGCAATGAAAGGTGCCATCTGCTGAGAATAAAATGGTTTACACAGAGAGAGAGCGGGTGCAAATGCACTATGCTATCATTACATTACAATATAATATATAATAAGAGGTTGTTGGTATATCATTGGCCAGTGATATTGGCCTGCCCACCAATCGTCCAGGTCAAATCTTGTCGAGCAGATCCCTAACACTATGGGGTCACCAGCTGGGACGCAGGGAACCCCGAAACATGACCCAGCTAAGGACCCCCCCAGGACATCACAATAAAGAATAGTAATAGTAAAGTGGTAAAAAAAAGTGTGTGAAAAAAACAGGGAAGCAGGGAACCAGCATGGACTGCACTGAGACAGAGGCATAATACCAAGTAAGTCCTATTTATTTGTATATAGTGTCAGAGAATTTGGGGTTGGCATCTGGGCGTGGGGGCCCCGGGCTGCTCTGGCTGGACTCTCTCAGGGCATCGCAACTTAAATACACAGTCACTTTTTATATCATGTTTGTCTATTATTTATGTATGCACTCTTTATTTCACATACTCTCTACCTCCAAACATATAGTAGGGACCTTCATACTTATAATTTCACCACTTTACTATCCCTATTCTTTATTGTGATGCCCTGGGGGCTCCTTAGCTGGATCATGTTTCGGGGTTCCCTGGTGGTGACCCCATAGTGTTAGGGATCTGCTCCACAAGAGGTGACCTGGACGATTGGTGGGAAGGTCAATATCACTGGCCAATGACATACCAACAACCTCTGGTACTTATATGTTAGTTGGGCGCCCACTAAGCTATTTGCTTAGTTGTTCCGCGGGGCTCGCTACGCTTCGGGCTCGGTGGCTCGCTGCACTCGCCACACTGAATAAAATCGACTCTATGCCGACATGAATAGTGGGGGTATGAGCGTACTAAAGAAACGTGGAAAAGAATACAGAGGAAACATGAATAATCCTCTGTGGAGAGCGCTTGTGTCAGGGCGGTTCACTCAATATGAGCAGCTGCACCGGGGATTAGTCAGGTCCCCGAAAGAAGGCAAGGGAGAGAGAACAATTGCTGCGCTCAGTAATGATTTAAACAAATAATATTAAAACATGAATATATTTAATTAATAGAACATGATTCATGTATAATACATTAAAAACAATATAGAGATCAATACTGGGACCTGGATTGGTATAAAAATAAATGAAGGTAAACCTGCTCAGGACTGTCCATCTCACGGGAGGAGTCCAATAATCAATTGGGCCAATGTAGGCAAGAGGCAAGCTGTGAAGCCACTGGAGGTGTCCCTTATGCTGGATGGATGGTAAGTTACCAGGGGGATCCTCACCAGAATGTGGTGTGCTTGGAATAATTGCCAAAGATGCCGCTGGAGGAGTCACGTTCCCATAAAGTGGGTAAACAAAGGGTCCTCTGAAGTGTATGTTTGCCAATTGAAGGGGTGGCAATGCTCCAATGGAGGAAATGGATGGTAAATAACGTCCAGATGTTTGAGCAGGAAAAAAGTGTCCAAGGTAGGTCCCAGTCCTATCCCCAACGGGTTTCGCTGTCTCTTACAGGGCAGCTTTATCAAGGAGGGGGGTCCTTAGCTGGACAATGTTTCGGGGTTCCCTGCGTCCCAGCTGGTGACCCTTATAGTGTTAGGGACCTGCTCCACAAGAGGTCACCCGGACGATTGGTTGGCAGGCCAATATCACTGGCCAATGATATACTAACAACCTCTGGTAATTATATGTTAGTTGGGCGGCCACTAAGCTATTTGCTTAGTTTTCCGCGTGCGCTCGCCATACTATATAAAATCAACTCCATGCCGACATGAATAGTGGGGGTATGAGCGTACTAACTATAGTGGGCGTCCAACTAACATAAGTACCCAACCTCTTATTATATATTATATTGGAATGTAATGATCGCAGAGTGCATTTGCACCCTCTCTCTCTGAGGACCCAGGATCAAGCCTGTCCCTCCTGTATAGACGACCCAAATCCAGAGGACTATGTAACAGATCAGCGAGCTGCTTAACCACGGGAGTGTTTTCTGTACAGACCGAAAGAGCAGAGATATCACATGTTGGATAACGCCAACACCACTGATACTATCAGGTAATATCTACTAACCTTGCCCTATCACCACATGGGACTCCTCCCGCCCTACCCACGTCGGGGTCCTCCCGCCCTACCCACGTCGGACTGCTCCCGCCCTACCCACGTCGGACTCCTCTTGCCCTACCCACGAAGGACTCCTCCTGCCCTACCCACGAAGGACTCCTCCTGCCCTACCCACGAAGGACTCCTCCTGCCCTACCCACGACGGACTCTTCCTGCATCCCACCCATATCTTTATGAAGCGAGTAGGATACTGGGAAGTTACTCTTCTGCGAGTCTGTGTGACACCCCAAAAGTCAGACATCTACTAGATACCCAGGAACAGCAGGCACGTATACTCTACACTCTTAGGGGTACATTTGCTAAGATGGGAGTTCTAATAAAGATGAAATGTTTCCCATAGCAACCAATGAGAAACTACTTCTTTATTTAGCACCTTCTAGAAGATGATAGGTATAATCTAATTGGTTGCTACGGGGCAACATCACATCTTCAATAGAACTCCCATTTATTAAACCTTTCCTTTAGGAAACCAGAGCACCAGGAGGAAACCCACGAAAGCACGGGGAGAACATACAAACCCCACACAGTTAGGGCAAAGGTGGGAATTGAACCCACAACCTCAGTGATGTGAGGCAGGAATGCTGACCATTACACCGTCCGTGTTGCCCGCTGGGATAGCTTTTATGTGAAGATGGGCGTCACTAAAAGATTTTGTAAATCTTATTAACGTCCCATTGCAGAAAACATTGTGAACGTCGAGGACAAAGAACTCTATAGAACCAGATTTACTGTACATTACCCTCCCCCATCCATAAAACACCAACGTGCACAATTACTCACCAATAATGCCAACAACCAGCTCATCGGTGGTGTCATCACGTCCCACTAGCAGAGAGTAGTCAATGATGAGGTGGCTGGAGAGGAAGTGGGAATCGCTGTGGATGGACGCGCGGAGGACAGATTTGCAGTGTGACCGGATATATAAGGGGTTGTCACGCACCATCTTCAGCAAGTTCTCATCCAACAGAACGACGTCGCAACTCTCCTTTCCCGTCTCTGTTTTCACATTCCGGTTTCTCAAGGACCCCTTCAGGTCAAAGACCTAATATCGGGCGAACAGAAAAACGTGCCATCTATACTTACAGTAAGATCGTAGTCGCCGGGTCCAACAATCACCTGCATCAGACCCGAATATATACACATTATTCCTCCAGTGACCCTTTCACCGCCTCATACGTTACCTGCGCCATCTTTCTGCCGTAAAAAAGGTTTTCCATGACCAGCAGATCCAACTTCTTCTCTGTGTTATTCTGGGAGTTCTTGTAACCAATTCTATACACCCCGAGAATCTTCGCCAGTGCGGTTGGTCTCTGGAGGTGCAGCAAACAAAGAAGACATGGGATTAGGAGGATTCTGCTGTAACCCCTTCATACTGTATACAGAACGAGGCCCACGTTGGTATATGGGCACTATAGAGTATACTTTAGCAGTAATGCGTCGGTACAATATGCAACTTCTGAATATATTTTACAGGGTAGGCAACAGTGACCCAATGTACAGCAATCAGAAGCGGAGATTGGGGACAATACATAGGATGCATCACTTTTCCACGCAGCGAGGTAGAAGAGGTCCCCTGTCCTGACTACACCGCGCTAACATGGTCTGATCTGTGATCCGCACTACAATGCAGAACTACTGTGCTCAGGAACTGCCCACCATGGGTAACACCGTACCCTCCAAGAATAAGGAAGTCCTTGGCCCTTTGGTTCGTAAGTTTCCTACAGAAAATTAAATACTCATGAAACCATATGCGCTGGATTTGCATAAAAAAAAAAAAAAAAGTTCCGTAACAATATAAAAATAATGTTTTTAGATTTGAAAAAGAAACCCAAAACCCTCAAATCTGTATATACAGTGGGGCCCGATTCCGGATGACTAATTTTGAGAAACATTGCAAGGTTACAACTCCTGGCGGCAGTCTGCAGGGGACTACTCAGCGCAGGGCAGAGATGTCCCACAGGCCGGATCCTGCCCTGCAATGCAAAAATTCTGCATTTGCATCGCTGAAGTGCGTATGCTTCGCTACAGTGCAAAGTGCTTGTACAATAGCGGCAGTGATGCCAGGCACAGGCTGGCCATGTTTTGGGTTGCAGCGACTGCTTGAGGCGACGCGCTGTTGGCGGCCCCTGAATGGCCTGGAGACACGTGCGTTGTCCGGACCTCGCCACAGAAAAGGCTGGTCCGTCGGCCTCCGAACTCTCCATCGCCACCCCCAGTCACTCCGGGGACTGAGGTTACATTGCTCACAATGCAATCGAAGTCCACTGCCTCGCATGCGCGGATGCACAGATTCTGCCGCAAAAAGCGATCTGCGATTTTCAGTAATCTGCGGGGCTACCTGAATTAGCCCCATGATTAGATTTTTTTGTTTCTAGAAGATAACTGGTAAGTATAATAATCATATTGTGGTGCATCCTCTACATCAGTGGTTCCCAACCTTTTTTCTCTCCCGTACCCCTTGATTAGGCTTTTCATTTATAAGTACCCCTCCTCTCAATTTGAAATTTCCACAGTACTTATGAGTGTAAGTGAGCGGTATGCGTGTCCTAATATTAAGGAGTAGCCGTGGACTAGTATATGGTCAGGAATCAGGTCCGTCTTTGTCTGGCCGCTGGCTGTGTATTGTCTCCAGAGTTCCCGCTAACACCTGTAGGATTAATGCTTCTTCCACCCATGTCAGTGCGGGGCAGATGTTCACAGGTAGCTCTCAGTGAATTGCTGGTTGGGCAAAAGCACAAGTAGATGCTGATGATGCTGCAGATGGAACTGGAAATGACACAACGTGGCTTGTTTTCATGCCAATGGTAGACTTCTTTTACCATTGGGAGACTTTTTCTTTTTCCGCCATTACCAATATTATTTCCAAGTACCCCTAACTGGTCTGCAGAGTACCCCCAGGGGTACTAGTACCCCAGGTTGGGAACCACTGCTCTACATACATACGTACTACAGACAGCAGCCCATGAATGGTGCAATCCCAGGATTGTATAATAGGATCACCTCAACCTGATGCAGCCGTGAACTAGTCTCTGTGCTAGACCTCAACATTAACACTATTGCAATAGCAGGAAATGAGGCTCATCATATACAGTACGTCTATGGCAGGGCTGGGCAACACCGGCCCTCCAGATGTTAGTGAACTACACATCCCAGGATGCTTTGCATTAGTTTTGCTATGTGGTCATGCTGAAACTGATGCAAATCATCCTGGGATGTGTAGTTCACTAACATCTGGAGGGCCGGTGTTGCCCAGCCCTGGTCTATGGAGAACACCAGAGGTCTGAATTTTATAAATGGGCTCGTGGTGCATTGTATGATCCCCAGAATATGGCCTTGGAGTAACAGGAACATGGGAATATCTTTCGGCACAAAGTCCCTCGTTTGTGCACACGTGTGACATCTACGGCTCAGAGCGGCAAAATGGGAACAATGCAATTCCGCCCTTCCAATGGCCACGCCCAGCTATTCTGCATCAGCAACCTTGTAGGAGCTCTTAAACGGTTTCATTTGAGCATGTGGTATGTATAGGTGTTAGGCTGCGGGCATAGTGGCACTTTGTATGCCCATGTAAGCTCTTAGGGAACGTGACCATGTCTACATAACGGGAATTCGTGGCACACGGTGCAGGGAGACAGGCTGAAAGCAACACATCGGTATTATAGACCGGGACAGACTTACTTCGCATTGGAGAGAGATAAAGCGGACAGAGGAAGTTCAAACCAACCAGCTCTGAACGAACATTTATCAAACCCAGCCTGTAACAGGAGCTGACTGTCTGGTATGTTGTCTCCGTCCACTTTATCTCTCTCCAAAGATTAGTAAAAAGATCCAACAGTAATGCATAGCGCCCTAGTACTGGGACATCCATACACATCTTCCCCAGGGCATCCCGCACCTTACATTTCCACGTGTGTCGCCCGTACCTTCATCTGCACAGCGTTGGTAATGTAAGTGAAGTAGTGAGGAGCAAAGTCCAGGAAGGACTGCACCTCCAGGCGCGGCATCTGCTTCAGAATGAACCGGTCGTCTGTAGGAGAGAACATCATGAGTGGGAGGCTGTACCAGAACACAGAGGGTTTAAGCTGGGGTGCAGGAACATGACGGGTCAGTAATAAAACTAAAATAAAGTCAAAATAAAAGTCTAAAACTCCAGTTATATTCATTCTTCTGTTGGCCGCACTAATCAATGCTTTCCGTACCAGGTCGCCATCTCCCCAGTTACTGCTCTGTAGGTTTGAACAGGTTACGTGCAGCGCAAGATAAAATGGCCGCCCCAATTGGGATTTGCAAGAAAAAACCAGCAACGTGCACGGATTCGTTTTTTGGTCTGATGGTGTGTCTGGTTCAGACATCCATAGAGGACTTTGTGCATAGTGAGGAGAGCGTGTTTTGTCGTGAAGAAGTGTGTGTAAATCGATAGAGAAGGTCGTACAAGTGTCAGCCATGAAGAAGCAGCCAGACGCTCATCCACCTCCATTGACTGAAGAGAACATGAGAATGTACGTGTACTGATTCGGTCAGATAGATGAGTGACCGTGGAATGTGTGTCAAATTACTAAAAAATCCGCCATGGCTTTGCCATGCAATAAACCATAACAGCCATGGATGCATTCATTGATGCTAAAAAGACACTGGGGTGTAATCAATGCTTTTTGCGAGCTGTGACAGTGAGCAGTGATGCCTGCTCACTGTCACAGCTCGCAGGGTGAGTATTCAATAGCTAGGTTTTTGGAGCGAGTGGGAAATGGCATATGTGGCAGATAAAACAGCAAGGCTCGCGGCTAAGTCTATGTAAGGCCTAATGGGTTCCCCCCGAATACCCCCTCCATCTCCCTGGAGTTTGTGAGTCTCATGAACCCAGTGTGATTTGGTGAGATTGTCGCTAGATTTAAAAGCAGCAATTATTTTAAGTACTAAACCAATCTTGCCAGGGTTCTCCCAAATCACATCTATTACATTTGTGCCTACATTTATAATAAGTCAAGATCACAGGAAATTATTGGAAAGAAGTTCTCACCTTCCGTTGCGTAGAATGCCGCTCCCGATTTCCCGCCCCGGGCCTGCCAGGGTACGCAGTGTGCAAGGGAACGGATGAAATCTTCCTCACTGCTTCCCAAAATGACTTTACGCATTTGGTGAAACTCTCCAGCATAATAAATACGGCAGTAAAATTTCGCATTGGCATCGGAGAACTCTGCACAGGAAAAACAAGATATATATATTAAACCGAGTTAATGCAATACAAAGCTTCACGTGCGGATTTTCTTCCTTTAAGACGCTGTAATCGTTATTGTGAACTTCCTAAGCAAGCGGACCGTGATTTGGTTGAGAATACAAATCCTTCAAGGTCATATTGATCTAAACAGAAAACTCAATATGTTCCTGGCACCGTGGTCCTAAAAACTGCCAATTCAGGAATCTACCCCTACTGTAGCCTTCTAGAGGAGAGAGTCTGGAGTTTCTCGTCATTTCATAAGAATTGCGTAATTGTCCCCCGGTACGGTCTCCTATGTGGGAGGCTGAGCATCCTTCTTTTACCAACACTCCCATAACAAGATCCATTGCTGTGGGCACACAAAACCACCACACAGGTGCAATTTAGATGCATACACAGTAGCAAGAAATTCACCCCACTATGTCTAGAATTGGCGGGAATGTACGACAGATTCCTAACCCTAAAAAGAAAGAAAGAATGGAAAGCCAGCATTGGCAAGCAGCGGAATCACATTGCCTTGACTCCCCGATTTATGTCAGGTGTATCTCTGCCTTGTATGGGCTTCCAACTAATAGATCTTATTTAACAGCAAGTTTTTTTTGTTATACTAACAACGATATACATAGTAACATAGTTTGTGAGGTTGAAAAAAGACGGAAGTTCATCCAGTTCAACCTATTTATAGAATACTACTATAGTACTCCATCCCCAGCATTCATTTATTTACCCTACTGGACCTCCCGCTATGTATTATAATTAATGGTTGTGTGTTTTTCTGCTACAAATTGGTCCAACGCTTTCTTATATATATGAAGTGAATCAGCCATCACAACCTGGCAGATCATTCCAGCTCTTACTGCCCTAACTATGACGATCCCTTTCCTTTGCTGCGTGCGACTTCTCCTTTCCCCTGCCTTAGGGGATGTCCGCGTGCCCTGCGCACATAGCGCTCGGTAACCGGGATGTCCGCGTGCCCTGCGCACAGATCTCACGGGAACAGGGATGTCCGCGCGCCCTGCGCACAGATCTCACGGGAACAGGGATGTCCGCGCGCCCTGCGCACAGATCTCACGGGGACAGGGAAGTCCGCATGACCTGCGCATCCTCTGTAAAGTGGTGACTTGCTGGACGGATTTAAAAACTGTATACAGATTGGCGTCATCTGCAGATATTGCCACATTGCTTGCTAAACCACCCCCAATATCATTAAATAATGTTACAGAGAACTGGTCCCAGCACCGAACCTGTTTAGCACTGTGACCCAGTGTGACAATGAACCGCTAACCACTACTTGCTGTACCCTGTTCTGCAGCAAGTTTCTTACCCAATTACAGATGTTAGCTGCTATACCCATCTCCTATAGCGCAGCTGGGTTATGCATTACTGCCTCACAGCACTGAGGTCATGGGTTCTATTCCCAGCCTGTGTTATATATACGGGGCTGTACGGATGGTGTAATGGTTACATTACTGCTTCACAGCGCTGAGGTCAGGGGTTCTATTCCCACCATGTGTTATATATATGGGGCAGTACGAACGGTGTAATGGTTAGCATTACTGCCTCACAGCACTGAGGTCATGGGTTCTATCCCCACCATGTGTTATATATACGGGGCAGTACGGATGGTGTAATGGTTACATTACTGCCTCACAGCACTGAGGTCATGGGTTCTATCCCCACCATGTGTTATATATACGGGGCAGTACGGATTTTGCAATGGTTAGTATTACTGCCTCACAGCGCTGAGGTCCTGGGTTCTATCCCCACCATGTGTTATATATACGGGGCAGTACGGATGGTGTAATAATGGTTAGCATTACTGCCTCACAGCACTGAGGTCATGGGTTCTATTCCCAGCATGTGTTATATATACGGGGCTGTACGGATGTTGTAATGGTTACATTACTGCTTCACAGCGCTGAGGTCAGGGGTTCTATTCCCACCATGTGTTATATATATGGGGCAGTACGAACGGTGTAATGGTTAGCATTACTGCCTCACAGCACTGAGGTCATGGGTTCTATCCCCACCATGTGTTATATATACGGGGCAGTACGGATGGTGTAATGGTTAGCATTACTGCCTCACAGCACTGAGGTCATGGGTTCTATCCCCACCATGTGTTATATATACGGGGCAGTACGGATGGTGTAATGGTTACATTACTGCCTCACAGCACTGAGGTCATGGGTTCTATCCCCACCATGTGTTATATATACGGGGCAGTACGGATGGTGTAATGGTTAGCATTACTGCCTCACAGTACTGAGGCCATGGGTTCTATCCCCACCATGTGTTATATATACGGGCAGTACGGACGGTGTAATGGTTAGCATTACTGCCTCACAGCACTGAGGTCATGGGTTCTATTCCCACCATGTGTTATATATATGGGGCAGTACGAACGGTGTAATGGTTAGCATTACTGCCTCACAGCACTGAGGTCATGGGTTCTATCCCCACCATGTGTTATATATACGGGGCAGTACGGATGGTGTAATGGTTAGCATTACTGCCTCACAGTGCTGAGGTCATGGGTTCTATTCCCACCATGTGTTATATATATGGGGCAGTACGGACGGTGTAATGGTTACATTACTGCCTCACAGCGCTGAGGTCATGGGTTCTATTCCCACCATGTGTTATATATACGGGGCAGTACAGATGGTGTAATGGTTACATTACTGCCTCACAGCACTGAGGTCATGGGTTCTATCCCCACCATGTGTTATATATACGGGGCAGTACGGATGGTGTAATGGTTAGCATTACTGCCTCACAGCGCTGAGGTCACAGGTTCAATTCCCACCATGGCCCTAACTGTGCGGAGTTTGTATATTCTCCCCGTACTTGCGTGGGTTTCCTCCGGGTACTCCGGTTTCCTCCCACAATCCAAAAATATACTGGTAGGCTAATTGGCGCCTAACAAAAATTAACCCTAGAATGTCTGTGTGCGTGTACATGTGGTAGGGAATATAGATTGTAAGCTCCACGGGGGCAGGGACTGATGTGAATGGGACTGATGTGAATGTTCAAATATTCTCTGTAAAGCGCTGCGTAATATGTGTGCGCTATATAAGAAACTGTTAATAAATACGCTAATATACGCATGCGCAGAGGTGAATACGCTGAGGTCTGATGAAACTAGAATCGTGTAAGCGGCAACTTCGGGATCTAAGAATCTCCCACAGAACCTCCAACACTATCAGCACTAAATCTCCCATTACGGAGAACTGTATATTTTATGAAAACCATCCTAATCCCGCCAGGACGCCCCTGACATTTATTGCCGTCACAAAGCTGCCAGCACAGATGTCACACTATTCAGTTTTGATAGACACAATGTTAAACTATAATAATGGATGGAGACAGATTCATGAATAATTCCGAGTCTCTCCGAAAACGTTCCTGAATTACAGCCAATATGTTTCACGTCCTGGAATATATTTCGCACACAATCCCCGCCAGGTGACTTCAGCTCATTTTCAAACCAATTTCTTTGCATTACGCATCAATTCTTGTTACGCATTCAGCAAAGTATCAAAAAGAAAACTAGAAGGGAATCTAATATGCACTTGGTTTAATGTAAATGTAATATAAAAAAGGACATGTACCTTCCTAATAAAAGGAAAAACAGCAGGGAGTTGCTATTATTTTATTGTATGACTTGCGGCAGATCATCTTTAATCTGTATTAGCATCATTTTGATCTAAATAAAAACACATCTAAAGAACGAATTTATCGAGGACATCATGACGAAGGTTCAGTCTGCACGTACAATGCAATGTCACTCTTACAATGGAATACTTTTACTTACAGTACAGACAGGGCCATAAACGGAACTACACCAACGTAGATCTCTTCTCTTATCTCAAAATAACTCCAACCAGACCTCTACGCTCCTCACAAGATCTACATCTCTTATCCACACTCATTACTCGCATTTCTCTGGCTGCACCCATTCAGTGGACTCCCAATCCAGGGACAATAAGACTCTCCAAACGTTCCCTAAAAACTCACCGCTTATCAGATTCCAGTACCGCCCACATAACCTTCATAAACCTCTCCTATCCAATCACATCCCCACAGCACAAATATGCTAATTTATTTCCGATCCCACCTTTCCCATCCTCCAGACCCCCGGCCAACATTGCTTGGTCACCGTACCATACCATACCACCGTACCATGGCCCAGAGCATGGTGCATGTCGTCTGTGAGCTAATCCACACCCAACTATCATCATACTAGTCAAATCAGCGATACGGACAGCAGAACACTGTGTGAGCACATGGTGTAACTGTGCCGCAGGTGTGTACACAGTGCTGCATAAACACGCATCATCTGCAATAAGGAAAACAAACATAACCCCAAACTGAGATGTAACCTTTACCCAGTCTCCAGAATAACTGTCAGGCTGGTAATTACTGAGCGCCAGCGGAAACCTCCGCAGGAGGAGAACTTGCTTACCAAGCGTCTTGTATCGCACGGTTA
Source organism: Crinia signifera (assembly GCF_055691185.1). Lineage (NCBI taxonomy): Eukaryota > Metazoa > Chordata > Amphibia > Anura > Myobatrachidae > Crinia > Crinia signifera. Next base: position 164,626,756 of record NC_139223.1, on the reverse strand, counting down.
CAGATTATAATTGGTCTTAAGACGCCAGCTCTGCAGAACAGGCCTGTGCTATATAAATAATTGAAAATATGTCATAACTTGGCGAACAACAATGGAGGAAATGTCTGTTCTGTAAAACATCTCTGATGTTGGGAAGTGATGGTAAAAACTGCAGTGTTGGATTAATGGTCACATTTCCCCAAATAATCCTGGTGGGATGTGCAGGTAACACTGGGAATGGGTCACTAGCGAGGTGCAGAACACTACAATTAATGTGCGTGGAGAAAGAACAAGCCAGACAAAGATCAACTAGTAATATTCCGCTCTAGAAACATAGTTTCTATGAAATAATTACACAGAAAATGTTGTATTACATGAGATTTATACGTGTGTATATACTAAGGCGATATTGAATAAAATACTTCGATTTTGACTGCATCGGTGCGATAAATCGCATAAATGTACGCACACCGAATGTGTCCCCAAATGTCAAATCTCGCATAGAAATTATGTGTTGCACTTGACATTTATCGCATCGCATGTGGTTTTTGAACACATGCGATTTATTGCAATGCAATGTTCGATCTGCCAGTTTATATACCCTCAGGTAGCAAGGGGCATGCGATAAATCGTATGATTGCATGCATATCGAATGCACAAAAAAACACTTTCAATGCGATTTCTCACATGGGGAGCTTCAAGGGAGATTCAATCGCCCTAGTGTATGGGCACCATAAGACACGGGAAGGACAAGATGATTGTATACTACAGGTTGAGTATCCCGTATCCAAAATGCTCGGGACCAGGAGAAGTTTGGATAACAGATTATTCCGTATTTCGATATATTTTAATATTTCAATGATGTATTTTGAAGTATCTTGCATGTATGCTGTATAAACACATAAAATACAAACAAATATATTTTATTACCACATAAAATACACACAAATATATTTTATTTGTTCAAAAAACAAGGTTTCAAAACATGAAACAAAATTTGTGTACTATCTCAGATATTGAATTTGAATGCCAAGCAATCATTTTCTTGTACATATATAGTGCCAGTTACATATCATGTCACCAGTAGTGCTGTTACATATGTCTCCAGTGAGTTTTTAGCAAAAAAAATATATTTTTTTTCACTTTCTGGAATGTCTGGTTTTCGGAATAATTCGGATAACGGATACTCGGATACGGGATACTCAACCTGTATATCCGAATATGCAGAACGGGATACTCTGACACATGACCCTACATAGTGCTGACCTTTTTTTAAATAGAAGGAACATCTTATGCAGCTGGTATACAGGATGTGTGGAGAAACAGAGACCCCCCCACACACACAGGCAGTGAGAAGGTACAAACTGCACACATATAGTGCCCTTATACTGTGATACTCAAGATAGCAGAAACATCACCATGCCAACCTGCGCATACAGGGGGGGATCCCTTTCCATCATTATTCTCTTAGATTTATTTTTTTAACCAAAGAAAGAAAAAGCAACAAGTGGAGGAGGCATGAGAGGACAGCCAAGGGAGAGTATCGGAAGGATGTCAGAGGGGTGGGGGGGTGGGGAGCGGTAGGTGGGGAGAGAGGGGGAAAGTGGCCGGTGGGAGAGAGGAGGGAAAGCGGGCAGACGGGGCAAAACGGGCAGGCGGGGCAAGAGGGGGGAAGAGGGCAGGCAGGGGCGAGAGAGGGGAAAACAGGCAGGCAGGGGCTAGAGAGGGGAAAGCGGGAAGGCGGGGAGAGAGGGGGGGGAAGCGGGCAGGCGGGGAGAGAGGGGGGGAAGCGGGCAGGCGGGGAGAGAGGGGGGGAAGCGGGCAGGCGGGGGGAAAGCGGGCAGGCGGGGGGAAAGTGGGCAGGCGGGGCGAGAGGGGGGAAAGCGGGCAGGCGGGGCGAGAGGGGGGAAACCGGGCAGGCGGGGCGAGAGGGGGGAAACCGGGCAGGCGGGGCGAGAGGGGGGAAACCGGGCAGGCGGGGCGAGAGGGGGGAACCCGGGCAGGCGGGGCGAGAGGGGGGAAAGCGGGCAGGCAGGGAGAAAGAGGGATAGCAACAGGCAAAGATAGAGGGAAGTGGGGGAGAGAGAGGGAATGCGGCTGGTGAGGAGCGAGGGGAGAAAGCAAGCAGGTGGGGAGAGAGGGGGGAAAGCGGGCAGGTGGGGAGAGAGGGGGAGAGGGGGGGGCAGGCAGGTGGGGAGAGAGGGGGGGAGCAGGCAGGCGGGGAGAGAGGGGGAGCAGGCAGGTGGGGAGAGAGGGGGGGGGAGCAGGCAGGCGGGGGAGAGGGGGGAAAGCAGGCAGGCGGGGAGAGAGTATCATTCAGGGGGGATCCCTTTCCATGATTATTCTTTTAGATTTATTTTTATTTTTTTAACCAAAGAAAGAAAAAGCAACAAGTGGAGGAGGCATGAGAGGACAGCCAAGGGAGAGTATCGGAAGGATGTCAGAGGGGGTGGGGGGCGGTAGGCGGGGAGAGAGGGGGAAAGCGGGCAGGCGGGGGGAGGGGGAGTGGGAAGGCGGGGATAGAGGTGGAAAGTAGCCGGCGGGGAGAGAGGGGGGGAAGCGGGCTGGTGGAGAGAGAGGGGAGAGAGCAGGCTGGCGGGGAGAGAGGGGTAAGAGTTCAGGCGGAAATTAGCAGATGGGGACAGAGGTGGAAACCAGCAGGCAGGGAGAGATGGTAAGCAGGAGATGGCAAGAGAGAGAGGGAGAAAGTCAGGCTAAACAAACTGAGGGCAGTGAATAGGGCCAATTGCTGGCAAAAGTACTGGTACACATTGGAGCCTATGTACTAAGCCTTGGACAGAGAAAGTACCAACCAGCTCCTACGATCATTTTTTAAACCCAGCCTTTAACAGTGAGGAGCCGGCTGGCTAATACTTCTATCTCCTTTCAAGGCTTTGACACTTCTGTGGGAGGAATAGCCTTCCTTTGGCAGACAATAAATGATGGAATGAGGACAGTGACGAGCGCTCATGGTCTCCCCTCTTACATCACAGGTCAGCGCTGTTGAGCATCAGCTTGGCGATGTTACATCCAGAGATTGAATGGCACTATAGAGGATGTGACATGTGTGGGGGCCTATGGGACACGGTGCTGCTGACCCAAATCTACAAATGCCACTCAGGAACACTTACATAATAAATGGCTTCGGCATAAAGTAAGGACAGCAGTTGTAGAACGGACTTTCCTGGTCTTATAACTGTACATAGTAATTGGGCAGGACCCTACATTATCCACATTCTGTAATAAGGCTTCATAGGGAGTGCGGCAGTGTGGTACTTACGCAGCTCTACATGGGGGTTCCCAGCCTGCTTCTTCTGCTTGTCCCCACCATCCGTGTCATCTAAAAACACAAAGGATTTCTTTTACTGTAACAGTTATCACACAAGTACTGTAGAAAACAAAATATTACTTTGTATTTTACTTTATTGCATGTAACGCCTAGAGATGTGTCCTCATACATCTAGGCCCAATGCGCTGCAGAGCGGGAGATGCCGGGCGCGACTGAGCCGACAGGTTCCATGCAACTCAGCTAACGCAAAGGGTTTTAATTCCAAAATGACACAACTAGGACACAGCACCTACACATATTTATCACAGACCGCATCCTGATAAAATGGCCGCTGGGCCATGAAACGTTGATGGAGACTTGGTCTCATGTAATGTATTATTGCTTGGATGTTTAATATAACACAGTGACTGTTTAAACGTGGAGTGCCGTCTCTTTTTGCCTGAATAAGTATTATCTATTCCATTCTGGGCACCCCGGAAGCTGCTTAATCAGGGGTGCCATCCTCAGGTACCCAGACTCAGGGCCCAATATACCAATTCCTTATGCTGGTGGCACTTGCTCCCAAATAAATACTCAGAGGGTCATATGTTAATCATCGACGTTTCGAAGCTTTATTCAGCGTGCTTCTTCATCAGGACATGGGGCCTTATTTTGGTTCATTCTTTCTGACAAAATCCTTCTTAGATGGGCAAAACCATGTGCACTGCAGGTGGGGCAGGTGTTACTTGTGCAGAGAGAATTAGATTTGGGTGGGGTTTTACTTCAAAGTGAGATCTATATTGCAGTGTAAAAATAAAGCAGTCAGTATTTTCCCTGCACAGAAACAAAATTACTCACCCAAATCTAATTCTCTCTGCACATGTTACATCTGCCCCCCTGCAGTGCACATGGTTTTGTCCATCTAAGAAGGATTTTGTCAGAAAGAATGAACCAAAATAAGGCCCATGGTCCTGATGAAGAAGCACGCTGAATAAAGCAAGGACATGGTCCTGATGAAGAAGCACGCTAAATAAAGCAAGGACATGGTCCTGATGAAGAAGCACGCTGAATAAAGCAAGGACATGGTCCTGATGAAGAAGCACGCTGAATAAAGCAAGGACATGGTCCTGATGAAGAAGCACGCTAAATAAAGCAAGGACATGGTCCTGATGAAGAAGCACGCTGAATAAAGCAAGGACATGGTCCTGATGAAGAAGCACGCTGAATAAAGCAAGGACATGGTCCTGATGCAGAAGCACGCTGAATAAAGCAAGGACATGGTCCTGATGAAGAAGCACGCTGAATAAAGCAAGGACATGGTCCTGATGAAGAAGCACGCTGAATAAAGCAAGGACATGGTCCTGATGAAGAAGCACGCTGAATAAAGCAAGGACAGGGTCCTGATGAAGAAGCACGCTGAATAAAGCTTCAAAACGTCGATGATTAACATATGACCCTCTGAGTATTTCTTTGGGAGCGAGTGCCGCCAGCATAAGGAATTGGTATATATATAAAATTGGGGTGAACAGAACAGGCAACACTAAAGAGGAGAATGGGGGAATGTATCAAGCCTTCTAAAGAGTTGAGAAGTTGTACATAGCAACCAGAATACATGACCAGTGTTCGCAGTTTATTTATATATATTAATTTTTGGGATTCCTAGCCAAGCACATACTCCATCAGTAACTATGGACAGGGGGATGATAATCGCCCAGGCTGGGGTGGTAGTGGGTGATGACGTTGTTCGGAATTATTGTAATTTGCAGCTTGCTAGAGTTTTATCTGAAAAGCTGAAGTTAGAAATTCAATTACACTGTGTGGCCGGGAAGCTGCAGATACGGAGATCAGGGGATCGCAGCCTCCATATCTACTGAACGCGCAGCATGTGCACCGGGTCATGAATGTGTATGAGCTGCGGAGGTCGTACAGGGTCATGCTTTTAGCCTATGGGTATTATTTAACCCTGAGCAACCAAAGCAGTTGTGACATAATAGCCGTCCATGGATACATTGTGAGCAATATATTATAATTTTCATCATTTAAGACCAATGAAACCGCAGGGAACCAAGACTTTACCATTCACATTGTGTCCACGCCTTTACGCTGCATTCTGTACATTTACAAACCGTATACACAGACACAAGCAGAAGGGATAAGGGGTTAAACATTATAAAATAATATCTATAAACTAGTTACCAGCCATTAAATCCGGAACATAACCTTTAACGTCAGCGCAGACAGCGAATCGAGCAACACTTGAATTGTTCAGTCAGTTCAGCTACCGTCACGTACAACACTTAAAACCCCCAGTAGAGGTGAGGAGCAGAGTTAGGCCTTTATTTTACAGGATGAAACTTAAGGTGCCTTAGGCAATACCCTCCCAAGCTCCATCCAGGTACAGAAAAATAAAGGCCATGGAATAGAATATCAAAAATAGTGTAATTGTGGAATAAATGTCATTAACAAATCACTGAATAACCCCCAACAAATGCTGAAATGCAGCAGAACTCTTTGTTACGTAACACACTTACACATTTATACCACAGTAAATATCTAACAGAACTGTTCTTTCATTTTAAATTGCAAGTAGTGAGCGCAGGGCACCAAACTGATACAGCTCATGCAGTAATGGTGAGGGGTACACATTCTGCCCTGCCCCGGGTGGTTCTGACGAATATGGCTAACCGGTGGTCAAACAAAGACCATGGGTAGATGGGTGATTGCGAGGGGGTCTTGGCAGGTGTTTCAGAGTCAAAGACGAGACTGTTTGCTAATATTTCTTGAGCAGCAGCAGCAGCTATGGCGCTGACTTGGTGAAACGTGTAGAAATAAAACATCAACACCACAGATACTGCACCGCTGGTGCTTACTCCCAGATACTGACACCTAGGTAACTTTGTGCAAAACAGGTACAGTAAGTGAATGCCGATCAACTGCCTGTAAGCGGGAACTTTTGCTGGGCACAACAAGTATCTTGACCCAACAGTCCAACTCCAAAGAGCGGAATATCTCAGAGAGGTTGCAGTGACCAACGCACATGTTTGCTTCTAAAAGAGAAGTGTCCTCATACATCTAGGCCCAATGCGCCGCAGAGTGGGAGATGCCGGGCGCGACTGAGCCGACAGGTTCCATGCAACTCAGCAAACGCAAAGGGTTTTATTTTTTTTTTTTTTAATAATTTTTATTATTTTTCTTTCACATACATACATATATACACATATACATAAAAAAAGGAACATATAAAAGGAGTTTTTACATGTCTAATTTTTTACAAATTGCTTCTTGGTGCTTTGATTGTCTACCCTTTTGTGTATTTACCAGATATTAATTTAATTAACCGGACCCCGATGCCACAACAATGGCTCCCGCTTTTTAAGTGCTCTGTGCTTATTAATTAATTTTTGTGCTTTCCAATAAAGACTAATGCTCTAAAATATACTTAGTATGTCACAGCAGTGACTTTGTTTCTTTATTTATTTCCTTAATTTAATTAATTTGTCATTATGGCTTTTCTCTTTGAGCCCTCCATGTGAGGAATTAGTAATTTTAACTCTAGTTGGTGCCCATTTTAAATTTTAAGTGAGTATCACCCCTTCCCTACTGTTTCCCAGCGGGTGTCCTTATACAGCACCGGGTTTCGGTCACAGTTATTCGCTTTCAAGTCCCATGTTCCTTTCTACCTGTCATCCTTATTGTTTATCCCGCGGGTGCTAATATTATCCCCCCCTGCCTGTAGAGACATTTGACTTTTTACCTCGTGTCCTCCCCATTTTACCTCCTAGAGTGGTGTAAGTTGGTCAGGGAAAAAAAAAAGTACTAGGGAGAGGAAAGTGGAAAGATACGGGATGAGCCGGATGAGGGGACACCTCTGTCCTATGTCCCGAGTGCCCCACCCCCCCTCAGTCCCATCATAAGGTTTTTGTTCCCTATCTATCAAAAGGGTTCTAAACCAGTAGCCTCCCTTTCAATGTTATACCAGGATGTTGTTGTTATCGTTTTTCTTATTAACTCTTTAACAGGGGGAGAGAGGCTCTTAACATGAGGTAACCAGATGTCAAAAAACTCCTTGACCCTTTTATCTTTATCCAGAACCATCTCTGTCCAGTCCATCTGGTATAAGTACAGGATTCTAGGTTTTAATAGCGCTATTGAAAGTGTGTTTGAGGCTGTCCATTGTGAGAGGATCGTCTTCCGTGTAGCCGCCGCTATCTTGGCTGCAAGTTTCCGTTGTCCTTGTGACAGTTTATTCTGTTTATTACCCGTCATTATGTCCCATATGGCCCATTCGGGAGTAAGTTCTATATCAATGCAGTAGGTAGTTTGTATGTGTGCCACTACTGTCTTCCAGTATCTTTGTACTTCTGGGCAACCATACATGCAATGATACAGATCTGCACCCGGTGTTTTACATTTGAAACAGTTTGTGTCTATAGATACTCCCATTTGATATTTTTTTTGGGGTGTATAATATGCCCTGTGCAGCAACTTGTACTGCATCTCGATGTATGATGCTGTTACTAGATTTCTATTTATTTTAACAAATGCGGTCAGTATGTTTTGTAGGGATATCCCGGGAAGATCTCTACTCCACTTTGCCATCCCTGTCTGAATGTCATCCACCTGGAATTGTTTTCTGATTTGTGTATACAGTAGGGATGTGGTGATGCCCCTGGTGGCTGCTTGGCTGGCTGCTGTTCTGCCTGTCACCACATCCAAGCCCCCTAGTACTTCTCTATTTGGTAATTTAGTTAAAATACTTAATACGTAGCTTCTTATTTGATAGTAACTAAATCTAGGGATGTTTGCTTCCGGGTATTTTTCTGCTAATCTCTCATAAGACAACATTGACAGATCTTTCCGGTCTAATACATCTAACACAGTCCTAATCCCCTCCTTCTTCCACTTATGAATATCTTTCTTATTTTGTATAAGTGGTACCTGAGTTTTTAGATTGTAATATACCGAGGCAAATATTGAATTATATGGGGATAGTCCTAGCCTATTCCGAGCGGTTCTCCATGCTTTACAGGTAGAGACCAGTAGTGGGTTCCCCATAATTTTAGCTGGGAATTTTGCTGTTCTCGTGTGTAATAGATTACTTAAAGGGATTTCATGGCAGAAAGCCTGCTCGAGTCCTGTATTCGCGAAATTTTCTGTGTTGTTAATCCAGTCCACTGCGTACCTATAGTTGGCCGCCAGCCCATAACTCCGTATACATGGCAGATTTATGCCTCCCACACTTGTCTTCTGACTTAGTTTGTATAGAGATATTCTTGCTTTCTTCCCTGCCCATATAAAGGTACTCATAGCCGTGTTTAATATTCGCAAATCTGCCTCCCCAATCAGTAATGGTAACATCTGCATGTAGTATAATAATCGAGGGAAGGCCACCATTTTAATCAGGTGGCACCTCCCAATGTATGATAGCGGCAGGCATCTCCATCTCTTAAAATCTGCCAGGATACGCGTTATTATGGGCTGGATGTTATTAATATATAGATCCTTAGAGTGTGCCGATATTTTAATCCCTAAATAAGTAATAAATGGGTCTGCCCACTTAAATGGGAATGTTCCCGACCACCCTTGCTTTGCCCCTCTATGTAGTGCTAAGGCGTTGGTTTTGGACTTGTTTATCCTAAATCCTGATATTTGTTCAAAGTCCACTAATGTTTTGATTAGTCCCGGGACTGCCTCTTGTGGATTAGTGATATATAGAAGCAGATCGTCCGCGTATGCCGATACTTTCAGTACACTCTGTCCCACTTGTATTCCCTTCCACTCTGTGTTTCTATAGAATTGTCTAATTAGGGGGTCTATCGCTATATCAAACAGCAAGGGTGAGAGTGGACAGCCTTGTCTCGTGCCTCTATGTAGTGTAAATTCTGATGTATTCATTCCGTTAACCGTCAGAAAGGCCTTGGGTGAAGAGTATAATTTCCTAAAAAGTGTGATAAATCCTACTCCTAAATTTTGTGTGTGCATCACTCTTAACAGGTGTGGCCATGACACTCTGTCAAAGGCCTTGTCTGCGTCACAACTTATCAGGATTGATCTTCCCCCTGCGTTGGCCTCCGCTTGAACTAAAGATGCTATCACTTGTCTAATGTTGTGAACAGATGATCTCCCGCGTACAAACCCAGTCTGTGTGGTGTGAAGGAGTTTGGGTAGCACTATTTGCAATCGGTCCGCTATAATAGATGTCAGGATTTTGAGATCTTGGTTTAGTAAGGATATTGGACGATAAGAAGATATTAAGGTGGGGTCTTTTCCTACTTTTGGTATAACAATTACCCTTGCCTTATTGAAATCCGCATATATTGGCTCTCCTAGCAATACTAGGTTGAAGAGTGCTTGGAGGTGTGGTACTAAATACGGAGATAATATTTTATAGTATTCTGCACTCAGCCCATCCGGGCCTGGTGCTTTACCTCTTGCCAACCTCCCAATCACCCCCCTTATTTCCTGGTCTGTAATGGGCCTTACCAGGTTTATGTTCTCTGGCTGTGTCAGTTTAGATAGACCGGCTCCCTTTACAAAGTCCATCCCCAAAGAGGGGTTATCCAAGGGTGCTTCGTAAAGTTTTGTGTAGTAATCTAGGAAAGATTTAGCAATATCTGCAGCCGTATTTAGTTGTTGTGTCCCTGAATTCAATTTGGGTATATGTGTTACAGGGTTTTTACTTCTGATTAAGGAGGCCAGCAGTTTGCCCGCTTTATTCCCTCCCCTAAAAAAACGGTTTTTTTGGCAATCTATATTAAATTGGGCCTTCTCTGTACAGAGTGTGTCATATAGTGCTTTCAATTCCGTGTATATCTTCTGCGTTTCTGTTGTCCTGTTCCCCAGCATATTAGAGTATGCTATTGAAATTTCCTTACTGAGCTCATTAAATCTCTTGTTCATCTGATGTTTTTTTGCGGATACATATGCTATGATATGGCCCCGCATGACCGGTTTAGAGGCCGCCCACAACAGGTTTATATCCTCACTATGTTGTTTGTTGTCTTCCAAATAGTTTAGGAAGTTCTTTTCCAAATGTAATTTAAAATCAGGGGATTCGGCCAAGTATGAGGGGAACCTCCAGTTATAAGAGTGGGCTTTAGGACTCAATAATGTTAACGTAAACCAGGTAGGGGCATGGTCTGTGACTAGTATATCTTCTATTTTTGTATTTCTGACCCTTACCAACAATGTTGTCGGTATGAGCCAGAAATCTATCCTAGATGATGTTCGATGTGGGTGCGAATAGAATGTGAACTCCTTGTCTGTTGGGTGTTGAAATCTCCAAGGATCAGTTAGTTGTAGAGAGTCCATCAATAATGACACTGCCGGGGGGGGAACATCCCTTGTAGCTTTGTCTGATTTGTCCAGTCTTTGATTTAAGGTTGTATTAAAATCCCCTCCTATTATAATGTGTCCCTCAGCCCACTCTTGCAACTGGACATAAAGGTCCGTATAAAACGCTGTGTTCGGGCCAACTGGGCCGTATATTGAGGCTAATGTATATAATTCCCTTTCCAGCCTCATCTTCACAAAAAGATATCGGCCTTCCGGGTCTTGCTTTTTATCTGTAATCACGTACTGCAAGTTTTTATTGATTAAAATCATTACCCCTCTTTTTTTTTCCACAAAAGATGCGTGTATGTGCTCAGTAAACCAGTTGTCTTTGAGTGTGTTCAAGTCCCCATCCCTCCAGTGGGTCTCCTGAAGTAGTGCTATGTCCGGTTTCAGCCTTTTTAGATGCTGGAGTACTTTCTTTTTTTTTAAAGGCGAATTTAGGCCTTCCACGTTCCAGGATAGGAACTTGACACACTCTTGGACAATCGCTCTCCCATTATCCCCAACTTGCTTGTGACAGGAACTGACACTGTCCTGAACAATTTTCCTACCGTCCCCATTTCGCCTATCAACCATTTCCTCCTTGGTAGGGGGTATTCTTCCCATTATACCCTTCCTGCGGGGGCCTTTTTATAACCCCTGCCCCATCCATCCGGGGGACCCATGTCTGGAAACAAACAAGAATAAAAAAAGAGAACCATAGAGGGAACAAAGCAAAAGCAGGACTAGCGGGCACAGGGCATAAAGAATAACGGGGAGTCTCAGCTTCTCTTGTGCTATTAGAATGTAGAGCTACACAAAATTGTAGCACCCACTCATATGTTGTATAACCCCCATGAAGCTTCAATTCCCATATGTTACCCATCAAATGTTGTGGGTTAGTACCCTGAACCAACCAATTAACCCTATATGTTAACAAAAGACGTGCTATTACCTTAATACTACTGTGAAAATTGGAAGGGTCTAACCCCTTACATAATACTTTAGTTACTGTGTCTTGTTTGTTATTTAGGAGGAGCCGGACTTCTTGTCCTCTACATTGTCCATGTGCGTTCTGTGACAATTTTAAAGTGCAAATACCAAACATAAATATAAGTGCTATAAAACCAATTAACTGATAATGCTTTTCCTCTGCATACATTCTTCCTCTTTTAACTATTATATGCTGCCCGTGATTATACTTAAATACAAAAATGTGCACCGTAAAAAAATAAACAAATATACATAAAAAATGTTTGACAGGGTAACTTGTCCCTTGATGATTTCTGTCATATTTCATTATTCAAACTAATGAGTATATTTATACTTGCGTGTCCCTGTGCTCATTTCAGTCCTTAAACCCTGGACCCTCCTTCTGTTTCTCTAGCAACGCAGCCACAAAGGGTTGCGCCGATGAGGTTGTATCAAACATATGCTGTTTTCCATCATGGTAAATTCTTAGCGTGGCAGGGTATTGTAATCCAAACCGTATTCCTGCTTTGAACAGGGAGTTGCAAATTGGTGTAAATTCTTTTCTCTTCATTCCTACCAAGTAGGAGAAGTCCTGGAACAAAAGAAGCCTTTCCCCCTGGTATTCCAAGTTGCGTGACTTTCTGAATGCGTCCATGATGGTGACTTTATCCGTATAATTCAGGACCTTGAAAATTACTGGGCGAGGCCTGGGTCGGTCTAGTTGATGCTCTGGGCCAATTCGATGTGCTCTTTCTACCAAAATATGGCCACATGCTGGGAGGCACTGTAGCTCTTTTGGCAACCACTTTGACACTATATCCATCAGATCTTTATTTTTAACCGTCTCAGGTAACCCGATCAATCTTATATTATTTCTCCGATTTCTATTTTCCATCTCTTCCAGTTTTTCTTGGATATTTGTCAATGTTGTGGCTTGTGTGGTTATAGTTGCTTTGGCTAGAGCCAATTCATCTTCTACATCTGAGATGCGCTGCTCTACCTCTTCAAAGCGTGTGTTGTACTCCTTAAGTTGTACGGCCATAATGTTTATGGCTTCCTTGATCCCTGACAGTTTTTGGTCCAGGAGGGGGGCCAGTATATCAGATATCTCCTGTGCTCTTAAAGCTGCAGAGGTGCTGTTTTGTTGAGTTTCTCTTATCTCCTTGGGTGTATCTTCACTCAAAATTGAGGAGGATGAGCATGAGCTATTATGTGACTGAGTTTTATTTTTGGTGTCTTTTGGGCGTGCCACTGTTTTACCTCCTTTTTGGCTTTTTCCCACATATTTATCCATGATGACAATATTACACGGGGTACCCTGTGGGCTATTTTGTGGGGGGGGTTATATTTATCAAGTAAAAGCAGTTTGTAAATGAGTTGTCCACTCAGATATTTTCGTGATGGCTCCCGTTATATGTCTAAGGAGGGTTGGTGCTGTGTCACAATTCTCGGAGGCCAGTCCTCTAGGCCAGGATCGCAGTCGTCTATACTGGGCTCAAGTTCTCCCCCTATTGCCCTCCAGCTTCTGATTAGTGGGTACACTCTACCTTCACCGTCCCCCTTCGACACCCCACCACTGTGTCCGGGTACTAGCAAACTTGTCTACTGACATATGTATCTCCCAGGCAGGCTTTTTCAGGAACCTATATTATTTCCTGTAACGCACCACTGACAAAGTTCTATTTTAGGGCTACAACTTTAGGTATCTGGTGCCTTTACTATGTATATTCCGGCTTACCAGAGTCCAGTTGTGCCTGAGCTTCCACCGTCGGCGTTATCTGCTCCCCGCTGCCTGTCCCTTTCAATTCCCAGGCAGAGTTCTTTTACCCGGGCTAGAGCCTCCAGGCGGCTCTCTCTCTAGCGTTCTCTGCCTGTGTGCTTCAGCGTGTCTTAGCTGTTGTCCGGGAGCCGCCGCCGTCTGTCTCTGCCGTCTCACGTGGTATACGCGTCTCTCTCCCCAGGGCTTGCTAGGAGAGGACGCGATGATGCAGTCAGAGCGGGTATCGTCACAGGTCTGTTGCTGCTTGGCGTTCTTACTAACGCCCAGATTCCGGGGTGCGAGGTGGATGTTCGGGGAAGCCGGGGCACGCAGGTACCCTCTCTTCAATCCCCGCTTGTATCTCTTGACCTCCCGGCTTCCAGGGGGTCTTTTCTCCGGCGTTGTTTGGGCTGCTTTTAGTATTCAAGCAGCGTCCGGAGCAGAGAGCTTTCTCGTGCGTCCGTATACTCGGTCCGCCCACCGGAAGTTCCTCCCGCAAAGGGTTTTAATTCCAAAATGACACAACTAGGACACAGCACCTACACATATTTATCACAGACCGCATCCTGATAAAATGGCCGCTGGGCCATGAAACGTTGATGGAGACTTGGTCTCATGTAATGTATTATTGCTTGGATGTTTAATATAACACAGTGACTGTTTAAACGTGGAGTGCCGTCTCTTTTTGCCTGAATAAGTATTATCTATTCCATTCTGGGCACCCCGGAAGCTGCTTAATCAGGGGTGCCATCCTCAGGTACCCAGACTCAGGGCCCAATATACCAATTCCTTATGCTGGTGGCACTTGCTCCCAAATAAATACTCAGAGGGTCATATGTTAATCATCGACGTTTCGAAGCTTTATTCAGCGTGCTTCTTCATCAGGACATGGTCCTGATGAAGAAGCACGCTGAATAAAGCAAGGACATGGTCCTGATGAAGAAGCACGCTGAATAAAGCAAGGACATGGTCCTGATGAAGAAGCACGCTGAATAAAGCAAGGACATGGTCCTGATGAAGAAGCACGCTGAATAAAGCAAGGACATGGTCCTGATGAAGAAGCACGCTGAATAAAGCAAGGACATGGTCCTGATGAAGAAGCACGCTGAATAAAGCAAGGACATGGTCCTGATGAAGAAGCACGCTGAATAAAGCTTCAAAACGTCGATGATTAACATATGACCCTCTGAGTATTTCTTTGGGAGCGAGTGCCGCCAGCATAAGGAATTGGTATATATATAAAATTGGGGTGAACAGAACAGGCAACACTAAAGAGGAGAATGGGGGAATGTATCAAGCCTTCTAAAGAGTTGAGAAGTTGTACATAGCAACCAGAATACATGACCAGTGTTCGCAGTTTATTTATATATATTAATTTTTGGGATTCCTAGCCAAGCACATACTCCATCAGTAACTATGGACAGGGGGATGATAATCGCCCAGGCTGGGGTGGTAGTGGGTGATGACGTTGTTCGGAATTATTGTAATTTGCAGCTTGCTAGAGTTTTATCTGAAAAGCTGAAGTTAGAAATTCAATTACACTGTGTGGCCGGGAAGCTGCAGATACGGAGATCAGGGGATCGCAGCCTCTGCAGCTACTGAACGCGCAGCATGTGCACCGGGTCATGAATGTGTATGAGCTGCGGAGGTCGTACAGGGTCATGCTTTTAGCCTATGGGTATTATTTAACCCTGAGCAACCAAAGCAGTTGTGACATAATAGCCGTCCATGGATACATTGTGAGCAATATATTATAATTTTCATCATTTAATACCAATGAAACCGCAGGGAACCAAGACTTTACCATTCACATTGTGTCCACGCCTTTACGCTGCATTCTGTACATTTACAAACCGTATACACAGACACAAGCAGAAGGGATAAGGGGTTAAACATTATAAAATAATATCTATAAACTAGTTACCAGCCATTAAATCCGGAACATAACCTTTAACGTCAGCGCAGACAGCGAATCGAGCAACACTTGAATTGTTCAGTCAGTTCAGCTACCGTCACGTACAACACTTAAAACCCCCAGTAGAGGTGAGGAGCAGAGTTAGGCCTTTTTTTTACAGGATGAAACTTAAGGTGCCTTAGGCAATACCCTCCCAAGCTCCATCCAGGTACAGAAAAATAAAGGCCATGGAATAGAATATCAAAAATAGTGTAATTGTGGAATAAATGTCATTAACAAATCACTGAATAACCCCCAACAAATGCTGAAATGCAGCAGAACTCTTTGTTACGCAACACACTTACACATTTATACCCAGTGGTCGAAGTGGAAATTTTGAAGTGGGGGTATGGAAATTTTGAAGTGGGGGTATGGAAAAGTAAAGAGTGAATATAGTGCGCACCTTCGGACACCCCCCTGTCCATCAATGTCCCCTGCCAGACTGCCCCGTTGTACAGGGGTATTACAAAAGCACAATATGTGCTGCTGAGTGATCAGAGAGCATCCTGAGGGGGAAAAAAAACTTTTTTTTTTTTATCTTCAGATTAAAGTGGGGGTATGCCATACCCCCGTATACCGCCCCACTTCGACCACTGTTTATACCACAGTAAATATATAACAGAACTGTTCTTTCATTTTAAATTGCAAGTAGTGAGCGCAGGGCACCAAACTGATACAGTTCATGCAGTAATGGTGATGGGTAATGATGAGGGTTACACATTCTGCCCTGCCCCGGGTGGTTCTGACGAATATGGCTAACCGGTGGTCAAACGAAGACCTTGGGAAGATGGGTGATTCAGAGTCAAAGACGAGACCGTTTGCTAATATTTCTTGAGCAGCAGCAGGAGCTATGGCGCTGACCTGGTGAAACGTGTAGAAATAAAACATCAACACCACAGATACTGCACCGCTGGTGCTTACTCCCGGATACTGACACCTAGGTAACTTTGTGCAAAACAGGTAAGTGAATGCCGATCAACTGCCTGTAAGCGGAAACTTTTGCTGGGCACAACAAGTTTCTTGACCCAACGGTCCAACTCCAAAGAGCGGAATATCTCAGAGAGGTTGCAGTGACCAACGCACATGTTTGCTTCGAAAAGAGAAGTTTTATGGGAGTTCTGTAACTTTCCTGGCACGGTTTGGGGCAGAGTCATGACTTACAAGGCATGGCCCGGTTGAATAATGGTATTGTTAGAGTTCAATTCTACACATAAGTTTCCTGACCAAAGAGGTGTAACCAGGATATCGATGCCCAGATTCAGGGGACATGCATGTCCGCTACAGGGATTACTACGCTATCCATATCTCCCAGCATAATGTCACCAGATCTGAACATAATCAAACATTTATAGGACACACTGTGCTATTTCTCAGTGCTCGAGCATTGCACTCCGGGAGGTACAGCACTTCCCGCAGCTGCTGTACCGGGTGTGTGCCAGGAAGTCCAGCTCTAACAGTATCACTGGCTGCAGAGTACCATCTAGGCATCCCAAAAGCCAAGGGTAGGTGTCACTGTGCAGCGTTGACCCAGCCATGAGCGATGGCACAACTCAACCTTTATGTTCATAAAAAAAAAAATCTCATTTTATGGATGCAGCACCTTGAGGTTCAGCTCCTTGGCTTGCTACACCAACTCTGCCCATCTGCCCTACTTGATAATAGGTGCTGTCTGCACCCCGTAATGTTTCTTTTTTCTGGGCAGACATGTCTGGGCTCTTCCCACCTGTGCCACGAAAGAATGAAAACACCCCAGAAGGCTTCTTGCCTGAAATGAAGTCAAATAATCAACTTTAGGGGTAACCATAAAAACATCACCCCCGCTTACGGGTTCACTACCGCCAAAGAGAAAGAAGTTTCTACTATTCTACCGCAGTCCTTTAGGTTCATAGATAAAAGGGCGCCGTCCAGTGGCCTGATATCTCTTATTTCTATCGGCTCAGGCGATGTGGACGATGATGAAGATCGCAATAATTAGCTGAGAGAGGGGCGCAACTTGGCCTATTAGATGAACGATGACTGCTTTATAGTTTAAGGGATGACTGATTTCAGAGCAAGTTGATGCGCTATTGCTGATTTTTCCACGCCACTTTATTGACAATGCGGCACTCCCATCTAAATGGATCATCCCTTTAACGTGAATGGTTATATAAAGTAACGTTGACAGAATAAACAAGAGGCCAAAAATAAATATGAGAAAGTATGACCTGTCAAACCGTAACACAGGTGTCCTAAGGCGAGCTCAGGGAGGACAGAAACCTCCCGTGGAGCAGAAGGGCAGGGCAGCACAAGGGGACACCTGCGTTACGATATGACAGGTGTACCGCCCCAGTCAAACTTCCCATCTGCCACTCGCCGGATTTGTTAAAAATGACGTTGTGGCTCTCAAAAAATTTACATTTATTGTTGCCGCATATCATGGTATTAAGGTGAGGGTATTTTCCATGAAGAGATCACGGGAACACAGCCTACGATAAGCGCCCATCCTGGAGATAAATAGTAAAGGGTAGATCTAAAAGTTTTCCTTTGGTTCCAGGTGAAGACCCAGAAACACATAAAAAATGTTGGGTGTACGTTACTTCAGCCAACCAGAGAATTGCAGGACCTCTCTCCAACCAATTCAAAAGGAATTTGAGATCCATGCCAATGAAAGATCGCCCATTCTGGAAAACAAAAAAACTTTTTGGACCTGCAAAAGGCTGAGGCTTCCAAAGCAGACGAGGTCCCCGGTAAGAGATTAAGCAGCAGAGAAGCCTCCGGTGATGCAGAGAAGGCAACTAATCGAAGATCTTTTTAGCCAGAAACTCGGATCGATCGCAGCCTCTTCATTATGATGCCCAATGAAAAGTGGAAAAACAGCAGGACCAATGCAAGCAGAGGTTGCCCATCTGGGCTCATATGCCGCTCACTTGATTGCATTCCACCAGACAGCAGCCCCTAGGTATTGGGATGGGCACCGACACAAATCCAAGAACAGAAAAGGATGCTCCTAAGCAAAGCCAAAAAATTGACAGTGCCACAATGAAAATGGTAACACGACCGTCATGCCAGCAGTCTGCTGCAATGACTACTCCAGTTGTGGGCACTCCGGTTGGAAGATTGCAAGCAGGGCACCGCCTCCAGAACCAACAGCAATGCTGCAGATAACAGACGCCACCCTGTTGGCCGATCCGCAAATAATAAATCAATACCCATCGGCATATCGGTGTATATACAAATCGGTTCTCATAACTGCAGGCAGTGTCCATAGCCGAGAGGTTTGCGGGTAGGCAGGGGCAGCCATTATTCACATACCGCACCACACAATCCAGAGACGGCTCTGTATTAGGAGAGAATGATCATGTAGGCCCGAAGCACAGAGCGACAGACCCTCAGGGACAAACTGTCTCATTCTGCTACAAATAGAACATAATGAATTAGCAGCAGAATATCAGATCTATTTATCATGGTGACAATTCTGACCTATCACTGGTTATCATGGCGACAGAGAGAAAAGCTGATGCTGCTAATATATATATATATATATATATATATATATATATATATACACATATATATATATAAAGGAAAAGAGGTTCAGAGTGCGCTACCAGAAATTATTAGACAATTTGTAAATTACAATACAATTTAATAAAAGGTGCCTTTTAGGGCAACATATAAAACATAAGCACTTTTTACAGCATGTAATAGTTGACTCTCAGTTATTTGTGTTGTTCTTTTGGTGAAGCAGGTCCAACGCGTTTCGTCAGAAAGGTGACTTCATCAGGGGCTTACAAGCAAAAACTTTGACAACCAAGTGGCACTGTAAAATTCAATACAAAGGTTAAGAAATTTTAATAATGTTAAGAGAGGTTTTTTCCTCCTTTTATTCATTGAATGTTTGTATTGAATTTTACAGTGCCACTTGGTTGTCAAAGTTTTTGCTTATAAGCCCCTGATGAAGTCACCTTTCTGACGAAACGCGCTGGTCCTGCTTCACCAAAAGAACAACACAAATAACTGAGAGTCAACTATTACATGCTGTAAAAAGTGCTTATGTTTTATATGTTGCCCTAAAAGGCACCTTTTATTAAATTGTATTGTAATTTACAAATTGTCTAATAATTTCTGGTAGCGCACTCTGAACCTCTTTTCCTTTTTATATATATATATACACACACATATGAAAGGATATACAAAGCCGCCAGCAAGGGGCAGCCGGTACTAGTGTTTAACCTGTCATCGCACATTTTGACTCCACCAGAATTGTCGGTTTTAAACAGAGGATTATCGTTCGTCCCCTCTACAAAACACAGTGACTTACAATGGAAAATCGACCTGTATGGCTTACAACGAAATTTAAAAACAAAAGAATTTTTCCAGTTTAAACCTGCAACTAGCGAATCAAATACCCCGGCATCTTTGATAAAAAATAAGACTACAACTTTTGACCCTCCATCATCGAACCCTACACTAAAGACCTTTAATCGCCTGCTAGACCTGTCAATAACCGAGTATGACTCTAATCAAAAAATGTGCCATAACAATATGTCCAGAGTGGAATGGAATGCTTTAAAACATCTATCAGAGGATAACACCCTAATTATCCGCCCCGCCGACAAAGGCGGGGGTATTGTATTGCAGGACAGAGCTACATATGTGACAAATCTCGACATCTTGCTAAATGATCCAGAAACATACTGTGCCTTGCGAGTGAATCCAACAGAGAAGTTCAACAAAGAACTGGCAGGCATACTACGGAAGGCTGTGGACACGGGTCAAATTGACAACAAAAGCCGTAATAAACTGCTTCAGGAACACCCTCGGATTCCGGTTATTTATTCAATCCCGAAGGTCCACAAAGATGATAAAAATCCTCCTCCAAGGCCTATAATATCGGCTATCGATTCTATAGCACATCCTGTCTCCAAATGGCTGGACTCTTTTCTGCAACCATTGTTGACACAGGAGTCGACATTTCTCAAAGACACGACACAGCTTCTAAATAAATTAAAGAATCTACCAGCTCCACCACCAGACCTGCAGTTATGCACATTGGACGTTAAAAATCTTTATTCTGTCATTCCACACTCAGGGGCACTGGCAGCTACTCAGGCTTTTTTGATACCGAAAAAATTCAACCTCATACCTATTCCACTTTTCATCCAACTTCTTGAATACACGTTATCCCACAATTATTTCATCCACAATGGCCAATATTTCATCCAAACCACGGGGTGTGCCATGGGATCCCCAGTAGCACCGGCCATAGCAAATATATACATGTTTGAAAAAGAGCAACAATTTTTCTTTGACGATGCCACGATTTCAGCCAAGATTTTCATGTATTGCCGCTACATAGACGATCTCCTGATACTATGGACCGGCACACAAGAGGAGTTAAAGGATATCATCCACAATATCAACATCCAAGATACCCCAATTAAATTTACATCCACCATGGATGCATCATCAATTCATTATTTGGATGTAAAGATATCAAAACAGGGTAACACCTTTAGTACATCGGTGTTCCACAAAGACACTGACAGGAACACTTTCCTATTAAACTCCAGCTGTCATCCCCCTCTACTGAAAAGGGGTCTGCCGCGATCACAGATGTTGCGTGCAGCCCGAATTTCAAGTAGTAAATCTATTCTGGCTGATACCTTGGACGACATGATTAAAAAATTCGTGGATCGTGGTTACCCTCTTAAAAAATTGCTACAGACAAAGGCTGAGGTGCTGCGATTATCTCGAGATGATTTACTAAAAACCAGCAATAAAAAATCTGTGGGAGAGAAAATCCCATTTGTTACTAAATATACCCCCACATGCGAGACCCTCTCTAAATCGATAAACAGTCTGTGGCCAATGATAACAAGTGATCCTGCTTTGCCTTGTCTGAAGAATAAACAACTTATGCCAGCATACAGGAGGGGGAGAAGTATCAAGGACATGTTGGTAAAAACGAATTTGATGCCTCTAAACCGTGGAACTTTTTTACCCACTAAAATTCGTGGTAGTGTACGATGCCCTTCTTGCACAACGTGCAACTCGATGGAACCGGGGGCTTATGTAAAGAATCATCATACCGGTAAAAAATTCCACATCCAACACACGCTGACATGTATTATGCCTTTCATTATATACACCATAACATGTCCGTGTGGACTTATGTATGTCGGGCAAACGACGTGCAATTTACGCATCAGAATGGCTCAACATCGGGCAGCAATTCGGGCTGCTATAGCAGGAAAAGATGCCAAGTGTGTGGAACAACCAGTGGCAAAGCATTTCAGAGCCCTTGGACATCCCCTTACCAGCATGCGCTGCAAAATAATCGATCACATTCCCCCTATCCCTAGAGGGGGTGATCGCCTCAAAAAATTGTCCCAGTGCGAGTCCAAATGGATTTACCTGTTAAATACATTGTCCCCAAAAGGACTGAATGAAAAATTCACTTGGAACATTTTTTTGTAATAACTCTAAACATCATGATACGGTATTTTGCATGTCTTACAGTAACAATTGCTTAATTACGCAGATCGATACATATTGTCTAGTTGTAATGCTATACCTGATCCCGCTCTTTATAGATTTATTGCTTCCACATAGGTCGATTAGGTAGACATTTTCATTGGTGTCTACACCCCCATTATAATTATAGTGTATGTGTACTTTACATTGGTTTATATACCTTACAACATCCAATGATAGATTAGCGCTTAACCTGAGTGTTCACAATCCAGACCCACTGGCTCAACACCGGTACCTGAGGAGTTCAGGACCGATTACAGTTTCATTGTTACTTCATGATTAAATGGATTCAAATTGGTACTTGAATTGCCGCACGGACAGACAATCCTTGGGCAACTTACATATACGAACGGGATTAATTAGACCCGCTGCATTATTACATAATTATACATTAAGTACTAATTATTCTATGTCTTTCTTTTAACTACCTTGAGCCTGTACTTGTTTAAAATATTCGCATATATGTATATTTGTATATTTGTATATTTGGTTTTAATTTTCCACTCCTTTTTCCTCTCACACATTTATCTCTCTAACAGTAGCTTTTGCTTTCACCACACCAGGTTTATTTTGACAGTTGGTTTCTCACGCTTTTTTTCACAGTTTTTTTTCGCTGGCAGCCCGGCCATAGTGACGTCGAGTGGACACTCCCCATCGGAGGCGGCTCCGAGAGGTCTGCCGAAACCGGAAGTCCTGTGCACCGGCTGCTGGCGTCCTGTATGCACGCTACTACTACACTCTATGTCTATATAGTCTCCTCTGAGGTAAGATACTTTTGTGATCACATATTGCACAATGTAATGATTGTATTGACCTGATGAAAAGACCGTTGTTTTGGTCTTGAAACGTCGTCGAACTGCACTTTTATTCATGATTTAATACAAAGATTCACTTGATTTAAAAAGTCCGTTTTGAGTGCCGCCTCTTCTTCTGCTTTGGGACCTGCAAAGGAATCTCTGTGGATACTTGTATTGTATACACACACACATACACACACACACACGTAGTAGGTTGCTATTGACACTGACTAAAGACTGACATATGGAAAAAGTTGTCATGGAAAAGATCAATGTGAGTTTTCCCAAGTTTTGGAGTCAATGTTGACATGGGCCCCCAATTAGTGAAGCGTGCTTTAGGCTGAGGTGCCTCGCTGTCCTTGGTACACTTTACCATCCCAATCAAAATTCTTAAAGAATGGAACAGTCCCCAAAAAATTTACAAAAAAAACAACAAATTGTGACAAACTCATGTCAACATTTTGCTTGGGTCAACCCAGTGTATGCCGACTTAGACGCTGTAGAACGATCAACCAGAACCAATGTGAAATATACATAAACACAGAATAAATTGTAAACACAAATGTACGCAACATAAAACCAGCTTCATTTCAAAAACAATCTGCCCCTATGCAGATGAGGGGTGCCAATAACAATCTGCCCCTATGCGGATGAGGGGTGCCAATAACAATCTGCCCCTATGCGGATGAGGGGTGCCAATAACAATCTGCCCCTATGCGGATGAGGGGTGCCAATAACAATCTGCCCCTATGCGGATGAGGGGTGCCAATAACAATCTGCCCCTATGCGGATGAGGGGTGCCAATAACAATCTGCCCCTATGCGGATGAGGGGTGCCAATAACAATCTGCCCCTATGCGGATGAGGGGTGCCAATAACAATCTGCCCCTATGCGGATGAGGGGTGCCAATAACAATCTGCCCCTATGCGGATAAGGGGTGCCAATAACAATATGCCCCTATGCGGATGAGGGGTGCTAATAACAATCTGCCCCTATGCGGATAAGGGGTGCTAATAACAATCTGCCCCTATGCGGATGAGGGGTGCTAATAACAATCTGCCCCTATGCGGATGAGGGGTGCTAATAACAATCTGCCCCTATGCGGATGAGGGGTGCTAATAACAATCTGCCCCTATGCGGATGAGGGGTGCTAATAACAATCTGCCCCTATGCGGATGAGGGGTGCTAATAACAATCTGCCCCTATGCGGATGAGGGGTGCTAATAACAATCTGCCCCTATGCGGATGAGGGGTGCTAATAACAATCTGCCCCTATGCGGATGAGGGGTGCTAATAACAATCTGCCCCTATGCGGATGAGGGGTGCTAATAACAATCTGCCCCTATGCGGATGAGGGGTGCTAATAACAATCTGCCCCTATGCGGATGAGGGGTGCTAATAACAATCTGCCCCTATGCGGATGAGGGGTGCTAATAACAATCTGCCCCTATGCGGATGAGGGGTGCTAATAACAATCTGCCCCTATGCGGATGAGGGGTGCTAATAACAATCTGCCCCTATGCGGATGAGGGGTGCTAATAACAATCTGCCCCTATGCGGATGAGGGGTGCCAATAACAATCTGCCCCTATGCGGATGAGGGGTGCCAATAACAATCTGCCCCTATGCGGATAAGGGGTGCCAATAACAATCTGCCCCTATGCGGATGAGGGGTGCTAATAACAATCTGCCCCTATGCGGATGAGGGGTGCCAATAACAATCTGCCCCTATGCGGATGAGGGGTGCTAATAACAATCTGCCCCAATGCGGATGAGGGGTGATACTAAGCCAAGGGCTTTCCCGTTCCTGAAGAGTTGGAGGCGTTAGGTCAGTTATATCTAACAATGTTATGCGGTTCTGTTGGTCATGTATGTGTCAGGATCTGTCTAATGTCTCACAAGTGATGGGGAAGACACCCCAGGGGAAACCGTTAGTGGGCGAGGATTGTGGACGGGTGAATTACATATACAATGACATGTGCAGTCTTTAATGCAGACTGGAAATGAAGAACGCAGCTTTAAGATTTGTTAGAAAATATATGAAAACATTCTATTTAACCTGCAAACAACTTCAATTCCCAGTGACAGCTGGTGTCGCAGGAAAGATGCCAGAAACCCAAATGATCGGAGATAATTGTAAGAGAAGTGTCAGATTGGCAGATTCCTAATGATGTGGGGAATCAACAAACACCTTCTATAGACTTTCCAAAGTGGGGTGGGTGAGAGTCATTCTACCACTAGGCACACACAGAGGTCTCCTGTAAGAGGAACCAAATATATTGTGTGTGGAATCAATGCAAATGCAGGCAGGTATTATACGGTTATAAATGATAATCTGCCCATTGCCAGTACAGGTAATAGATATACAAAACAAAGAGCATCCCAGTACATCTGTGCAATATTAATAGCATTCTACTGACAATATACAGTATTCTTGTAAATGTTCTACAATGCAGAAAGGATCCAACGTCCACTATACAGTACAGAGAGCATCCAAGAGATTGCCATACGATACAGACAGCAGCCTACTAACCACCATACAAAAGAAAAAGCATAGATGACAACCACGTAATACATCGTACAATACAAAGATTATTTATGTGATCATATTGCAATATTAATTCATTTTTGTGACCACCGCACAATGTTAACCACCTCATCATCAATAAACCCTGTCTACAAAAGCAAAACAACATCGTAACACAACCTCACTGTAATAATAAACTCCTTCATCACCATTATTAACCCCCCTCCTGATGAAAGATATGGCTTTAAGTATTCCTAGTTTAGAAGGTGGGGTCATAAAGCAGCACCTAGTTTCTTTTGTTTTTGTTAAGGGGGGGGGGGGGGGGGGGGGTCGTTTCCATTATTCTCGAACAATACAATACTTTAAAACAACAAATATATATTTACTTGTATCCAGACCCTAATCTGCAAGCAGAAGGATTTACCAGAATAAAGGTGAAGTGGGCTAATACAATCTTAAGTTTAGACGCGGAAAATACTTGATTGGCGCCCACTATAGTGAAATCCCGCCGCGCGGATGGATGCACCTAGCAAACAATTTGCAACTGAACGAATATGCAATTTATTCAGCAGTGATCAGGTCTGGATCGGGCGCCCGGAACAGTGGTCCAGCACACCTAATGCCGGGTACACACCAGCACGTTGCAGCTCGTGAGCAAGTCGTTACAGGAACGTACGACCCGCTCAGAAAATGCACCTGATGTGATCCCGATCCAATCACGTCCTGCACCCACTTCAATGGTCGCTTCTCAGGTCCTACCTGCTGCAGGTAGGATCTCAGAAAACACCTAACGACCCGCAGGGCATCGCATCGGATCAGGATCGCATCAGAACGGCAGATTGTATCTAAATTGGCTAATTTTGGGCCAAAATTGTCCTGGTGTGTACCACACATTAAGCTCATTCGTCAGCTTCTCCTTGTGACATAGTACGGTATTTGTGCTGCTGCACCATAGTCTGGGCGTTCCAAAATACCTGCAGTCCGTGTCTATGACATATGGTAGCAGAGAAGGCGCCAAGGAGCCACCTCTAGCACCGGTGCACATTATACTACTGACCATCTAGAATCTAGATCCTCTACTCTAGGTACATTTGCCATTTGTACATTAAGGAGAACCACAAACGCCTGATAATTCCACCAAGTTGTGGCCATGCTAAACGCACAATATATGATGCTTGATTGTGACTTGGTGTTTGGAATATTAGGTTCTATTGTTTTTAGGATTTAAACTACATTTTTAAAATGTTAAATAGATATAAAAATATACCTGAAGTGAATAAAAAAAAGTGCTGATCAACTCCTAAATGTAATTTCTCAAGCACATACTGTATCACAACAGTTAGGAGCCTATTGATTGGTACTTTATCTCTCTCTAGGAAAAGCCAATACAGCCATTGGGAATAGGAATCAGGTCCGGTAGTAGAGGAACGGCACAGCCCCATTCTGCAGCAAAACATGGGATGTAAAAACCGATTCCTGGCACTAACACCCTGAAAGACCCCCTCCCGGTCAGGAGAGAGATTGGGCAGCATGGGGGATAAAGCGATCACACAGGACACGCCAGAAACAGCGGAACTCGTCTCTGCTGGAAAGTGGCTCAGAGGGATGAGGCGTCCTTATGCTGGTGCCTCACAGACATGGTGAAGAATGATTCCCCTCACTAGAAGGATGTGCACCCACTCAAACTCCGTATGTCGACAGTGTCTAGGTTGACAACTATTGGTCGACAGCCAGAATGTCGACCCTTAAAAAAATTTGACATGCATTAGGTCGATCGGGTCAAAGTTCGACTTGGGAAAAGGTTGACATGAGTTTTTCATAATTTGGGGTGTCTGTGTCATCATGGGTCAACGTGGACACCATAATAGTGTACCACGTCCACTCGCCATATATCGGGCACAGTGCCTCGTGGCACTATTCTATTCTCTCTCTGTGCCCACTGGGATGGTAAGGTGTGAACAAGTCGGTTTTATGAAAAAAATCATGTCGACCTTTTTCCATGTAGACCTTTTGACTGTCGACCTCGACCTAGTTGACATAACTACCGCATACCTCGAGCCCCTTCCCTTCTCACATCCCACGAGGCAAAGTTATAAGCATCATAATCTACTCCCCCCGAGAAATACATCTTCATCAGCATCTACTCCCCCCGAGAAATACATCTTCATCAGCACCTACTCCCCTAGAAATATGTCGTCATCATCATCATCTACTCCCGAGAAATATATCATAATAATCTACTCCTTAAGAAATACGTCATTATCAACTACTCCACGAGAAATACATCATCATCATCACCTACCGAGAAATACATTGTCGTCGTCATCATCATCATCATCTACTCCCCAAGAAATAAACTGTCATCTACTCCCCATGAGAAATACGTCATCATCTACTCCCCGAGAAAAACGTCATCATCATCATCTACTCCCCGAGAAATACGTCATCATCATCATCTACTCCCCGAGAAATACGTCATCATCATCATCATCATCTACTCCCCGAGAAATACATCATCATCATCATCTACTCCCCCAAGAAATACATCATCATCATCATCATCTACTCCCCCAAGAAATACATCATCATCATCATCATCTACTCCCCGAGAAATACGTCATCATCATCATCTACTCCCCGAGAAATACGTCATCATCATCTACTCCCCGAGAAATACGTCATCATCATCTACTCCCCCAAGAAATACATCATCTACTCCCCGAGAAATACGTCATCATCATCATCTACTCCCCTAGAAATACGTTGTCATCATCATCATCATCTACTCCCCTAGAAATACGTCATCATCATCATCTACTCCCCTAGAAATGCGTCATCATCATCATCTACTCCCCTAGAAATACGTCATCATTATCATCATCATCTACTCCCCTAGAAATACGTCATCATCATCATCATCATCTACTCCCCGAGAAATGAATTCCGGACAAGTGTTTTTGTAGTGAGAGTTGGGACGAGCGCTGCCTTTGTACGGAGATGCATTGCAGTATATACAGTATAACATAATACGTCACTTACCAGCAATCTGAGGATCTGTCTCTACTACGCGACTGGGCTGAGCCAAGCTGTTCTCCGGCAGTCTGGAGGGACTGCTGGTTTTTGGTCTGTTATCCATCATGCTACAAATAAAATAAATTCTCATCAGACCATACTTCTATAGGTCATTGAAGGGTGACCTTAATGCCTATGAAAAACTAAACACAATATATTAGCTTTAGTTGCAGGCACACTTTTTAATTATTTAGCCTCCCACTATAAATTGCGTCCACACAGCGTTTAATGTCGCAGGCAGGACTTGGCAGCGCTCATCTGAGGACTGTGTGTAGACAGCGCCACTTGGTGCCTCAGGGGAGCACTGTATAATTGGCAGTACGCTTGGTTAGTATAAAAACCAACCCTCAGGCTGTGTTCCTTATTGCGTCACTACCCTATAAAGGCAGGCTGTACCGTGACAGTACCCACAGGGAATCCTGGAGTAATTATGCCACAATTATACTATAAACCCGATACGCATTAGGTATTAATGAGATAGGTGTTTAATTCTTCTGGATACATGGCTGCTTTCAGCGTGATGACCCTTTCTCAAAAAGTGAGTTTTCCAATGCGGTTTTCTGTGCTAATGACAAGGAATAATTGGTTGCACTGGGAATTTGTGTTACTTTTCTGTCCGCTCAGCAAAGATTCTACACTTGTATGAACAGAGTTACACTTTGATCTACTGTACTGTATATTGCATTTAGGTAAAGGAAGGAAAAATAAACGCTTGAGTCTATGTACTGAAACTTCTTGTCAGGATGAAATGAAGATAAAAAATCCCACTGAAGTAATGAACGTACTTGTTGGGCAGTGAAGCGTCTTCCGGACAGTTCTTCAAAGAAGCTTTTGACAAGTCATCCAATGCCGTCTTATACTCTTTACAGCTATAAGAAAAGGGAACAACGTGCTTAGAGTATTAAAGTAAGAATAGTCCTAGGAATGTTCTATAAAGTCCAAACCGTTCCATTATACTTGATACTACTGAACCAGGGCCTGTGTTAGGGATGGCCATCGAAGGGCCCACCACTGATGACCTCCACCAGCACTTTACATGGATGATTGAGAACCATCATATGGACACGATTGGTGAAGCCAATAATGGAAATGAAAAAGGGAAGCGGGGCTCAGTAGAAACCAATCAGGGAAGGCAATAATGAAAAAGCAATTAGGGGTGGGGCTAATATTGAGTCACATGCAACAGGGAGCCACAACATAGCATAGGTGGTAGAACACCATACAGTGACTTATCATAAATATGCACTAGCCACCACTTCACTACGTCAAATGATCATGTAAGGGTGCCAACATAAATGGCAGTAGGGTGGTGCATCGTGGGAGCACGGATGCCAGAGATTAATATAAGGGTACCTGAGAGCAAACGCTATAATAGAACTGGGCTCCTTCTCGCACACGGCTATCGGGACACGCTCATGCTCGTACATCAGGTAGTGTTTGTCTGGATCACTGAAACAAAACGGAAACAGAGAAACGTCTACTCATGAACATATTGCATACCAAAACTATACTGTATGTCCACCTTCAAGGACATAGTAATTTTAGGGACTGTGCTCCGCTTGGTTTTTTTCCCCATTTCGGACAGAAACATCGCCTCCAACATCTTATAAACATTTTATTTTTGAGGTAGAACTGGAGAATATAGGATGGTGGTGGTGGTGGTGGTGGGGGGGAACAGGGGTCTGCTTAGCATCACTCAATGGATTCAGCGAAAAGGATCTACCTGAATCTTAAAAATCTTGCTCTGTCCTTTGTTTCTACTTAGAGGACACTGAACAGGACACTGAACAATGGGGATACCCCAAAGTCCCCCCGTCCCCCCTTTAAAAACAGGAATTAATTGGCTGGAGGCTGTGTACTATCACACGAATGCCTCTTTATTGGTTGTAGCGGAGAAACGAGTTATGTGGCTCAAACATTACATTCAATGAGTTTTTACATTCAATATATTTATGTACTGATACGAAAGGACCGCAGCTGGCAAACACTGGAAGTGGTAAAAACCGCATAAAGCTCCCAGGTTACCTATTCCCATAACTGCCTCTGTACTTTGTGGATTCCTTGAGGCTTTGTACACTATGAATTGCATGTCTATCCTAATGGAATACCAACCAAATGTCGTGGGTAATTTTACACCAGTGGCTTCTGAAGACCAAGATTGAAGTCAAGATGTGGGAGGGCGCATCTGTACCAGTCAAGAGGAATGTGTGTTTTTGGGGCGGTAGGGGGGAAACGGTACTCTTTACCTAGAAGGGCGCCCATCGCGGGCGACGCGACCGACGCGATGCCCGCGATTTCCCATGGGAAACAATGTTAAATGTCCCAATTGACCCGATTTTCCTGTTCAATGTCTCAATTGACCCGATTTTCCATAGGAAACAATGTTAAATGGCCCACAGAGGCCAAATAGGCACCCTGAAGTGTGAAATGGCCCCCACAATTGTTAACGCCACCCCACGATCAACGTCAACCCGAAGCGTGGCGAGCGCAGCGAGCCCGCGAGGGGCTGCAGTACGCGTCCTACGACCTTTTCATACCCCCACTATCCACGTCGGCGTGGAGATGAGAATAGAATAGTGTGGCGAGCGCAGCGAGCCCCGCGAGGGGACACGGACACCTTCATAGGTATACGCGTCCCCTCGCGGGCTTCACAGCTGTCCGCGGCCGCTCGCCACGCTTCGGGCTCGGTGGCTTGCTGCGCTCGCCACACTTTCTATTCTCAATTGCACGCCGACGTGGATAGTGGGGGTATGAAAAGGTCGTAGGACGCGTACCGCTGCGCTCGCCACGCTTCGGGTTCACGTTCATCGTGGGGTGGCGTTAACAATTGTGGGGGCCATTTCACACTTCAGGGTGCCTATTTGGCCTCTGTGGGCCATTTAACATTGTTTCCTATGGAAAATCGGGTCAATTGAGACATTGAACAGGAAAATCGGGTCAATTGGGACATTTAACATTGTTCCCTATGGGAAATCGCGGGCATCGCGTCGGTCGCATGCGATGCGACCAACGCGATTTTTTTTTTTACTAACGATGCCCACGATCAAAATCGTGGGAGCCCTTCTAGGTAAAGAGTACCGGGGAAACTAATTCTCCGGACTTGGATAATAGGACTTCGCCCTCTTCAGAATGGCGTCCATGGGCCCAGAGTTGTCACATGACAATGCTAGTCACTAAGCCACTGTTCTGCCCAGTAGTAATAATAATACTATTGTGTGGCTTAAATCAGAAATGCAACAGGGTTACATACAGTATTCAATGGACCACTCATGTAGGCACTCAATGAGCAACGGGAAATCAGGCAAGATACATGTGTATTCATATACAACTAGCCTATTTTCATATTAAACAGCCCTTCTAGTCATGCCATGCCAAGGTGCATCTCGGTAGTACCAAGTGTCTTTTTTGTGATCTATTTCATGAAATAGCATTCTATATGAGCATTCAAAACACAAGCACCTTCTTCTGAGTAAAATGATATGTAGCATGCCTATATTCAACGTGTGCTCCAGGATAATACTGTAAGGTTCCATTACTTGTGCAGATACAGCAACGGTCGCACACAGAATATAGGCATGCTGCATACATTTTAATCAGCAGAAGCTGCATGTGCATCCTATTCGCTCTGTTTTGCTAACAAGATGCCTGGTGCTACAGAGTCACGTGGAGCTCACGCGTGTAACACGTCATAATGTATGGAGGCTAGATGTACATAGACACCTCTGTATGTTCACAAAACTGACTTGTGTTGAAATTGCTCCCAGTGGGTCTCATTACCTAGATGCAATTATTTCACAAATACATTTTTACCAAATTAAGTTTTTGGAACAGAGGAGAGACAGATGATGACATGAGATGGAATCTCCATTGCCGCTGATTGCATTGATCATGGAAATCACCCATGACAGCCATAACTAATAATCACAAGTAATGATGACACTGTTGGCTGATGAAAGTGCAGAGCCGGTCATTGGAATCGCGAACCTGAGAAGGCTTCACTAATAAGATTGTATGGTGTTTAGGAGGGTTCCCCACGAAATTGCTTGTCTTGGCACCCACCAGGGCTGAGAGGTAACCAATGCCCACCACTTTCTGTACCAGTGTATGATGGTTCAAACTTTAATTCATGGACTTATATTATATTCTGTCTTATACTCTAGAATATAAAAACAAACTCCACGCAACCGCGGTTCTAACCAACGGTGGTCACAAAGTCATTTATGGACAACGATTCGGACATCAAACTGGCCCCATCACTAAACTTTCCCGGCCCATCTCTTTGTAACGGTCACTCATACTCACAAAGGGAGTGGAATGGGGTTATAGCTGTTTCCAGGAAGCAGGTTAGCGAAAATGGCTTTCATGGTGGATTTCTCCTTCACCTGACTGTCCGTGGAACCCAACAAATGCCCATCAAAGACGTCTAAATGAGGAGCAAAAAAAATATTTAGCTAAGACATTTAAGACCATGGTCCTAAACACACAATGATATACCACCAGGATTCAGGGGCGGATGTACTAAGGCTGGAGAAGTGATCATTGTCCTTGTAACGTTTGTGAAATAACGAGTCCCGCTTCTCCTGCATAACGAGGAGAAGCGGGCACTCATTATGGGGAGATGTATTAACATCCCCCAAGCCGATAAGGAGAGCCGTTATGCCCAGCGTTAACGGCTCTCCTTATCGGCTCCCTCGCCGCCCCGCACATGCGCACTCCCCGTCGCCCCCCCTGCCCGGCTTACTGGGCATGCGCGAGATCTCGCAAAAACCGTGAGATCTCCAGCGCAGCCCAAGCCAGACACAGGGCTAGTGTTGTCCCCATAGTGGGGGATAGGACAACGCTAGCCCTGAGCTGGCGAAGCGGCCGGGGCGAATTAACGCCTTGAAGGCTGTTAATACATCGCCCCGGCCGTTAATCCCTGGGGGGGATTGCAGGGACAGCCCCGCCAAGCGTAACTCGGCGGGCTGTCACTAGCGCACGTTAGGTGCGCTAGTAATACATTAGGGACAGATGTAATCCCCCCCAGTTAACCAGCGTTAAGTGCATTTTTGCACTTAACGCTGGTTAATACATCTGCCCCATTGTGTCTGGTGATAATGCAGCAGCAAATCAGCCCCTAATTGTCATTTTTCAAATCCTGCCTTTAATTTGACAGTTAGGAGCTGACTGGCTGCTGCATTATCACTGGACACTTCATCACTTCCACAGGCTTAATAAATCTGCGCCTTAGTTCCAAAAATGCAGACTGAGCATGGTTCACAGCCAATTCTAATGACCTGTTATTGAGTACATAGGCTGTGGCCGAATAGGCTGTGTGCATGGTGTAGCTGTGTGCATAATAGTTTTGAAGTGCATTATTTTTAAAGTGCGGCATAATTTAAATAGAACTGTGGCGTTATACTGGCGTTCAGCTTATCCTGAACGAACTGACTTCTCTTCTCATCAAGGTAACCAGCATTCTACATACTTGGTCTGGCTGGGCTGCAGATGATTCTACCCTCTGTCCTAGATTGATTTGATATTGTCATAGGTAACCAGCATTCTACATACTTGGTCTGGCTGGGCTGCAGATGATTCTACCCTCTGTCCTAGATTGATTTGATCTTGTCATAGGTAACCAAGCTTTTAGCCATTCAGCTCCGACTTTGTGGAAACTCACTTTTACGCACAGTTGGAGAGACCCCCACTCTAGAATGCTTCAAAAACAGACTCAAGACCTTCCTATTTACTTAAGCGTTTCCTTCAGTCCCTTAAGTATTGTTTATCAAAAGCTTTTCTGTACTGTATTACGTTCATTCTATCTGTTAAGCGCCTTGAATCCTATTGGAGAAAGAGCGCTATATAAATAAAATTATTATTATGTAATGAGGAAAACAAGAAAGGTTTGTAGTATAAACTTATCGATACATAATTCTCGGGATGCAGTCAAAATCCCAACAGGGTCAAAATCCCGACATATAGATTGTACAGGTGAAACAGTCTACATGACTTTCCGTTGACAGGTGCGAGGTCGACATGGGTTTTTTCACTGTTTTTATGAGCCGACAGGGGGTATTTCATGCCCTACCATCCACTAGGGCGTGGTGAGAATAAAATAGTGTGCCCGAAGCATTGCGAGCGAAGCGAGCTATGCAAGGGGCTGCGGTTCACTTCCAACTGTGTCCATGTCGACTGTGTCAACAATCGGGTAAAAAAAAAAAGTGGAAAAAAAAACATGTCGACCTCGCACCTGTCGACAGAAAGTCATGTAGACTGTTTCACCTGTACATTCTATATGTCGGGATTTTCACACTGTCTGGATTTTAAATGTCGGGATTTTGAACCTGTCGGGATTTTAAATGTCAGTATTTTGTCCATGTCGGTATTTTGACCCTGTCAGGATTTTAAATGTAGGGATTTTGACCCTGTCGGGATTTTGAACCTGTCGGGATTTTGAACCTGTCGGGATTTTAAATGTCAGTATTTTGTCCATGTCGGTATTTTGACCCTGTCAGGATTTTAAATGTAGGGATTTTGACCCTGTCGGGATTTTGAACCTGTCGGGATTTTGAACCTGTCGGGATTTTAAATGTCAGTATTTTGTCCATGTCGGTATTTTGACCCTGTCAGGATTTTAAATGTAGGGATTTTGACCCTGTCGGGATTTCATACCAAATCCATAAATCTCTACCGACTGAAGCAACTTTGTTTGCATGCCGCATCTACCAATAATGTATGAGGCAGTGCTATCCCCCAGCACAGGATGACAGATGAGTGCCGCAAGGTTTCTGCCAGTTTAGCGATCCCTACTAGCGGCCTCTCAGTGATCCCTCCAGGCATACAAACTCTGCATATACTGTATATTGCTTCTGCATTTAGCATTCAGTCTGTGTGTATCCCGCGGCTGACGGAGCCTGCTGTTCCTAAGTTGTAGACAGATATATGAATATGTATAATAATGAACGGTGACAAGAATGCGGAATATATAACTATGCAGAACAAAGTGAAGATTGCCCGCATTTAGAATTAATGCTTCGATTAAACATGTGCCTACAAAAATGTACAGCAGAATCATTTCATTATAATGTCCAGGGAGTGTTATCTGTGTGATCCGGGACACGCTCAGGTAGAACGCTAGATTTGCGGAACCCCCTGGGTAGTGGCGACACATGACACTGACATTTTGTGCACAATAACTCTACCTTCGCAGCTGCTGGCAGTATCCATCTCTGCCGCACTGGACGCCCCGGTAAACACTTGGTCCACAACCAGCTCTGGAGGGCTGGGGATCTGGAGATGGGCAGATCCGGTGGAGCTTTGCGAGAAGGTGGTCATGAACCGATCATCTGGAAGAAAGGACACAGCAGTTACATATTTGATGTGTCTCAACTATTATTAGCAATTACTGGCAATGAGCATCTGGTCAATCTGCAAAGATATAGGCCGGCATTCAATATGGGATTCTGACTGTTATATCGACCCAACAATCGGAATCTTGTGCCGTTCTCATTTGATTCGGCAGTAACTTGACAGTTGGAATTCAATGTTCCGGAACGGCATCGCAGCACTTCCCCAACCCCCCTACACTCTTGATCTGGCCCTGGCAGACTTCTTCCTGTTCCCCCCCAGTGAAGACAGCCCTCAAAGGACACCGCCATGGGACCGTAGCAGAGGTCAAATCGGCTTTGACGTGCTGCTTGAAGGACGTTCCGGAAAAGGACTTCCAGGGCGCCTTCCAAGTGTGGTCAACTCATTGGTAGAAGTGCGTCAAGGCACAGGGGTCTTATATTGAAGAATTTTAATTGTTGTAGCAATATCTTCAATAATTATTTTTTCCCAAATTTGGTCTCATTACTTTTTATACTAACTCTTTATATGACATAATGGTCTGTTGCCACCTCCAATAGTTTTTAGTTTATTTTTAGCACCACTGTCACGGACATTTTGCCGCCATTTTTAGGTATAAAAATCTGCAACAGGGAGATTTCAGTCACACTGCCTTGGAAGAAGAGCACTAGTGACTGACTGATCTTGGGTGAACCTACCAAGTGCTGAGGCATTTGGGGCCACTGCAGGGTGCACTTCCGGACTGCATCCCTGCCTTATTCCATCCCTTGCTGGCTCCAAATACCCTTAGGGGTAAGGATTCATCTTGTTCTTTTTAAAAGGAGTTTTTTTTTTTTTTTTTTAAAGGAAATTTTCTGTGTTTTTATCTGTTGTTTGTGTACAAATAAATTGGAATTTATTTTTAAACTCTGGGTGCCTGTTTAAATGATCACACCCATCCTTTTTCCAATATTTTTAGCACGACTTATGTGGCAGTTTTGCAGCCAGGGCCACTTGGGAATGGAAGGACAGGGTCAGCACAGTGTGTATTCTATAATTCTAAGACATTACAGGAGGTGTCAGCACCTCAGCCAAAGACAGACAACAGAGAAAGGCCTTCCAAATAAAGGTTTCATGTAGGAACAAAATGGCTTTGACAAGATAAGCATTGCTCTAATCCTTCCAGCTCAATCAATTCCCCGCAGGATCCGGTTCTCATTTGGGATTTTATTCCAGTGAACAGCGAAGCCGGGATTACAGCATTTATCAGTAAGAAACACTCTGAGAACAGTGAGCTACACACAAAAGCAATGACCCCCACAGCCAGCGGCGTATACACAACGTGAGCCAGAGAGAAACAACTCGAACGAACATTACTTATTGATAAAGTGCCACCATATAACGGAGCACCGTACAGAGAATACCAAATCGTTCGCCTGCCCGAAGTTACTTACAGATGTGTCCTCATACATGAAGTGTGAATACGCCATGTAACATGTGTGAGACCCCAGGTCCGGTGCAGCTCTGCCAACGTCTGGTGGAGTTATTGCCAAAAATGCATTTAAGTTGCAACATGATGCGACTAGGGCGCACAAGGAGACTGCGCTGAGTAATGTGATAGAGGACACATCTGTGTATCTCTCTGTGCGACTGAGTCTGTATACTGAGCAGAACAGAATTTGTACTGCAGCTACATTGTAGCACTTCATATACAGACCAGAGGCTCAGTCACACACAGTATACATGTATCGCATATCACAGTTTGTGCTGGTTTCTCCCAATCATTAGAAAATCTGTATCTAACAATAGATCCTCAATGACAACCCATCACCCTTGTGTCGGATTTCTGACCGAGAAGCTGATGGGCTGGTGCACAACGCATCGTTACCAATGAAGCATTATATATTGGTAAATAGGCGTACAGATACCATGTATGGGTGCACATTCTAAGACTCCCCCCCCCCCCCCTTACAGCTACCATGTGCATTCTAAGATCCCCTCCCCACCCATACAGTTACCATGTGCATTCTAAGATCCCCCCCCCCCCCAACCATACAGTTACCATGTGCTGTCTGAGAAATGCCTATAACTCATAGATCCGTATTCAATGATGGTTGCAATGACCGGCGAGGGGGTTTTACAGCGAGGATCACAGAGAACCAGCGATCCTCGCTGTTTAACCCCCTCGCCAGCCGCCTGCTCTATTCAATGTTCCGGGGGAATCCAATCAGTCACAGGACGGAGAGGATTCCCCCAAACAGCGAAATCACCGGATAATGCAGAAAATCAGCTGCATTTCATCACAGGTTTCGCTGCTTCTGCAGCAAAATATGCCGATTCCTCCTTGCTCCCAAAACGGAGCGAGGTGGGAATCGGCGTATTAGGGGGGTCAGTTGAAAACTGTGGGGACGAGCGGTGACAGTGAGCAGGCAGCCCAGCTCACTGTCACCGCTCGCCCCGGGCATTGAATACTTGCCATAGACATACATACATATATATATATATTACACAACCAGCACTGCAGAGAAAGAACAACAAGAGACATTGACAAGTAGCCGACAGACCTCTGTCCCCATTCTGTGCAGGAGAGGAATTGCGTGGAGAAGCGTCCGTCCCACTTCCCTAGAGGAATAGAGCGGAAGCAGTTATCTATCAGATTATACAGTATAGTAACAGTGTAATGGAGGGAGGGAGTACCATCCTTTATTCCGTAGCACTGAAATATTACCAACATCTTACATGTCCCCCCCCCCCCCCTCCACATGATCCTCCCCCCCCAGCCAGGAATGTATATCCCCTGAATATAATTATCTCCCTGCTGTCATCTTCTGTGTCCTCAATTTGCATAAATTCCATTCCTGCATTTCCCAGCGCCTCCTCTCTGACAGTGATCTAGCTGCACTCCCTCTGTTCGTCCCCACTCTCTACATTGTCACACTGTCAGCTGCTTGCTGCGTGTAATCACCACGGTCCCTGGCAGTAATCCACACTCTGTCCTCCTCTGTGGCCTCTCACATGTTCCCTCTGACTCCATGCTCTCCTGTCCCATGTATACATGGTCTTATGGAACCTCATATCCCTATAATGCCTTATAGTATATCAGTCCCTTAGATGTCCATAGCGCTGGTGCTCCGATACCCTGATACTGTGAAATGTTCTCTATATTTACCCTGTACGGAGCGTCAAAGTTTGTGTAAAACCTAATACATAATCATACTAACAACCAATAATAATAATAATACTAACAGCCCATAATAATAATAATAATACTAACAGCCCATAATAATAATAATAATAATAATAATAATAATAATAATAATAATAATACTAACAGCCCATAATAATACTAACAGCCCATAATAATACTAACAGCCCATAATAATAATAATGATAATAATACTAACAACCAATAATAATAATTATACTAACAGCCCATAATAATAATACTAACAGCCCATAATAATAATAATACTAACAACCAATAATAATAATAATAATAATAATAATAATAATAATACTAACAACCAATAATAATAATAATTATAATAATACTAACAGCACATAATAATAATAATAATAATAATAGCCAATAATAATAATACTAACAACCAATAATAATAATTATACTAACAGCCCATAATAATAATACTAACAGCCCATAATAATAATACTAACAACCAATAATAATAATAATAATAATAATAATAATAATACTAACAACCAATAATAATAATAATTATAATAATACTAACAGCACATAATAATAATAATAATAGCCAATAATAATAATAATAACAACCAATAATAATAATTATAATAATACTAACAGCCCATAATAATGCATACAAATAATAGATAACACAATAATAATGATTAATTCTTAGAACAATAATAATTATTATAATAAATCATTTATTATGAATACAAATAATAATAAGTACAAATACATAGTAATACTAATAATAATACATAATAAATCCTAATTTATAATATTAACAAAAACATTAAAACCTTAATAACAATCACCATAAATAATAACAGGTCAGAAGGTGGCGTTACTCCAGAAAGAAGCCCAAGTGTTCCCAGCGCACAAATTGTTCCGGGCCAAAGCACTGATGTCAAAGGCAACCGTGCGTTTCCATCACTTGGAGACACGTATGCGACACGCAGAATGTCCGCGGCGTTAGCACCATCGTGTGACAATAGCTAAACATCTCAACTAAGTAAAGCTTTTAACACAACAAGGCCGTCTATTAGGTACGGTAGCCCCACATACGGTGACAGTAGCTGTTCTTGGCCCACAGCCTATACAGAAATGATCTAATGCAGCCGGCAGAAAAGGCGCTGGCCGCTGTAAACAGTGTCCAGCCGTGCGAGCGCTGCACATTATTCTATGCAGGCGGCAGAGTGACTACTTGACACCCCACTTACCTATCAGCCCAGGGCCAAGTGTCCAACAGATGAATTTATGGTAAGGCAACCCTGCAGATATAATGGTACAGGACCGGCAGGAGCGATCCGTGATACACAAAGTGAAAACTTAATAAAAGGGCGGGAGTAAGTAAAGGTTTGCTATTACATATAGTGTAAATGCCTAGTAAAAAGGATAATAAATACAAGTATTACCTTATTCTCGTCCCCCTGCCTCATCCTCCCGGGACTGGCCGGCACAGATGGGCGCTTACGGCCCTTCTCCTGCTGGAACAGCTCCTGTAACCTGTACGTTTAAATAGGGGGGAAATCACATATGTAAGGATTCAAATATTAGCTCATAAATCTAGTATACAAACAGAAAAATGTTGATTGGGCCGACGGCTGTTTACACTTTTATAAGGAGATTCACTGGGTCTGTTTATGCATACATATATATTGTTGCCATTCATTGGC
Source organism: Crinia signifera (assembly GCF_055691185.1). Taxonomy (NCBI): domain Eukaryota; kingdom Metazoa; phylum Chordata; class Amphibia; order Anura; family Myobatrachidae; genus Crinia; species Crinia signifera. The sequence goes on along the minus strand of NC_139223.1, from coordinate 164,586,407 downwards.
TTCCAGCCCAGTTTTTTCTCTCCAGCCATTTAGACCCAGTCCCGCTGCTCCGGGTGGGGGGGTTGCGGGCAGGCCCGCTGCTCTGGGTGGGGAGGGGGGGGGGGGGTTGCGGCCAGACCCGCTGCTCCGGGTGGGGTGGTGGTGGAGTGCGGGCAGACCCGCTGCTCCGGGTGGGGTGGGGGTGTTGGGGGCAGACCCGCTGCTCCGGGGGGTGCGGGCAAACAGGGCAGCGTGCTGGTGAGGATGACCTCACTTCATGCCGCCCTCTAGTGGTGAAGGGTGGCGCCGGGCCTGGCTGGCTGTGATGTATAATGGTGGGCGTGTGCTGTAGCCCTGGCTGGGCGGTGTATTCCAAGGGGGTGGTGGTGTGTATAACGCTGGTCTTTTCCCTAGGGGGGGGGGGTGTTTGTGTATAACGCTGGGCAGGGGGCGGTATCCTAAGGCAGAATCTGGCTACACTTTGTGTGTATAACGCTGCCAATCACTCTTGTAACTCCGCCCAGCGTTATACACACATGTGATGAGTGACAGATCTGGCTAAATATATAAGAGATTTCAAAATAAACTATGTACAGTATGATTCCATCCAACACCTTGGTGATATCAGCCCGATACCGATATTTAATGAACAACATAGAATACAACTGCAGATCATTGTCGATTATAATATAGGTCCCTGTTTGTCCTTTTTTTTTTTTTTTTTTTTTTTAGTGAAATTATCAAAATGAATCCTTAAATTCAAAATGCTAATTTTCCATACCTTTCTATTCTAATGCTACAAAGGTAGAAGTTGGGATACATTATTAGAATGGTGTGTTGGAATATGGAACCCAAAAGGAAGCATGTGCGGGATTTCCCGTTGTAGTAAACTTCAGGTTAAACAGCTGTCATGGTGCTTTATTACTAAATTCTAGGAGACCTATATTATGTTAAAAAATCATCCAATGCAACTTAGAAAGGAGTTCTTACAGTGAATCCAGCTCTGTGGGATTTCGCAGGCGACTCTGGCACCTTGCAATCAATGGTGTCATTTAGCAGAATACTAATCCCAAATTCTGCGTTACTGCAAGATTTCCTGAATTGCTCTTTAGTGACATCTAGTGATGTAAAATTAAATTACAGACAGAACAAAGATTGATGAAAATTGGGGGCGTCATGAAGCCCCCTACCCCGCAAGGTTATCCATACCATTTGTGGGCACACGCAAGGAGTCCTAAATTAGAAATACCATTTGGTAAATTGGGGTATGTTACATCTATTTATGATGGCGTTATTTATAACACAACAGCAGGGTAATTTATCATGCTGCCCTGACAACATTTTAGCATGTCTTAATAGCTATACTTGTGCAGGGCATTCTGGGATGTGTAGTTCCACAGAAGCTGGAGTGCCCAATGCAGAAAGACCTCATTAATACACCTGGAGACGTGAGACACCGGCACTAAGTGATCTGCTTTGTATTAATAATGGGGATGAGAGCGCTATTGACCAGCCTGTGCCGTCTATCCAGACAGACATGATTTCCCTGCAGGCATACAATGGATGCTCCGGGTCCTATCCTGCCAGGAGGAGAGCCGCAGAAGCCGCACATGTATTGATCGGTGTATAGAGAGGTTTAATCTGCTCTCAGCAGTATCATCCGTCCACCAGGTTACCGTAACAACCGCAGAATGTGCTCGGACAACATGGCGGCATTACCTGTTGTTCCAGGCCTGCAGCATCTCGCACAAGGATTGCTTCTTCACGATCATGGACTCAAAGACCGACTGAAGCTGCTGGGACGAGTCCATGTTGGAGGAGAGCATCCTGGCCTGAAGCTTCTCAATCCAGTTCCGAAATTCAACCTCCTCCATCTTGGAAAATAGAATAAAAGCACAATTTGGGTCACAGCAGCTGCGTATGACATCAAGCAGCCACCGCAGCCCCTCCCCAAAGTGCCCCTCCCCGCAGCCCCTCCCCATAGTGCTGACATTGCCTGCATTATCCGGACTGCAACCCCCCCACCTGGCTATGCCCTGTTACCGCCTCTCATTGTGCCTTCTACTGCGGTCACATTTTTGCAATTTGACGCCAGTTTAGGAGGTAGGGTGACCAACTCATCCCTTTAACCCCTTCCCGCCGCAGCCTGTTTTTGCCTTCCTGACAGAGCCCTTTTTTTCAAATCTGACAGGTATCACTTAAGTGGGGATAACTTTTTTTTGCTTTTACTTATCCCAGTGATTTTGAGATTGTTTTCTCGTGACACATTGTACTTCAAGTTAGTGGTAAATTTGGGTCGATACAGTCTGTGTTTTTTTGTGAAAAATACCAAAATGTCGTAAAAAAAATGGAAAATTTAGCAATTTTCAAAATGTTAAATTTTCTGCTTGTGAGACAAATAATCATACCACTCAAAATAGTTAATAACTAACATAGACCATATGTCTACTTTATGTTTCCATCATTATTTCAACATCCTTTTAATTTTTTTGGACACTAGGAGGCTTAAAATATGAATAGCAAATTCTCAAATTTTCAAGAAAATTTCAAACACTGATTTTTTTAGGGACCAGTTCAGTTCTGATGTGACTTTGAGGGACTTGTATGTGAGACACCCCCATAAATGATGCCATTTCAAAAACTGCACCCCTCACAGTATTCAAAACAGCATTTTGGAAGTTTGTTAACCCTTTAGGTGTTTCACAGGAATTAAAACAAAGTGTAGGTGAAATTTCAAAATTTCATTTTTTTTGCAGATTTGCAATTTTAATACATTTTTCTAAGGAACACAGTACATTTTACTAGAGAAATGTGACTAAAAATTGATTCCCCCAATTCTTTTGTTTTCATAAATATCCTATATGTGGCCCTAGTGTGCACGTTGACCAAACCACAGGCTTCATAATAGAAGGAGCACCTACTTGATTTTGGAGCCTCCTTTTTATGAGATTATTTTTTAGGCACCATGTAGGTTTCTAGGCACCATAAGATGCTAAAAGTTAGGAACCCCCCCACAAGTGACCCCATTTTGCAAACTACACCCCTCAGGGAATTCATCTAGGGGTATAGTGTACATTTCAAACCCCCAGGGGTTTCACCAATTGTGGTACAACTGGGCAGTGAAAATGAAAAATTAATTTTTTTACACAAAAATGCAGTTCTGGCTCCAAATTTTTCATTTTCACAAGGAATGAAGGAGACAAAGCACCCTAAAATCTGTGCCCCAATTTCTCCCGAGTACGGCAATGCCTCACATGTGACCAAAAAATACCATTTGGGTGCATGGCAGGACTCAGAAGGGAAGGAGTGATTTTTGGATTTTGCAGCTCAGATTCTGGTGGAATGTTGGTGGGTGCTATGTGGCATTAGCAAGACCCCCGAAGCACCAATACAGTGGAACCCCCCCCACAAGTGACCCCATTTTGCAAACTACACCCCTCAAGGAATTCATCTAGGGGTATAGTGTACATTTCAAACCCCCAGGGGTTTCACCAATTTTGATACAACTGGGCTGTGCAAATGAAAAATTACATTTTTTACACAAAAATGCAGTTCTGGCTCCAAATTTGTCATTTTCACAAGGAATGAAGGAGACAAAGCACCCCAAAATCTGTGCCCCAATTTCTCCCGAGTATGGCAATGCCTCACATGTGACCAAAAAATACCATTTGGGTGCATGACAGGACTCAGAAGGGAAGGAGTGATTTTTGGATTTTGCAGCTCAGATTCTGGTGGAATGTTGGTGGGTGCTATGTCGCATTAGCAAGACCCCCGAAGCACCAATACAGTGGAACCCCCCCACAAGTGACCCCATTTTGCAAACTACACCCCTCAGGGAATTCATCTAGGGGTATAGTGTACATTTCAAACCCCCAGGGGTTTCACCAATTTTGATACAACTGGGCTGTGCAAATGAAAAATTACATTTTTTACACAAAAATGCAGTTCTGGCTCCAAATTTGTCATTTTCACAAGGAATGAAGGAGACAAAGCACCCCAAAATCTGTGCCCCAATTTCTCCCGAGTATGGCAATGCCTCACATGTGACCAAAAAATACCATTTGGGTGCATGACAGGACTCAGAAGGGAAGGAGTGATTTTTGGATTTTGCAGCTCAGATTCTGGTGGAATGTTGGTGGGTGCTATGTCGCATTAGCAAGACCCCCGAAGCACCAATACAGTGGAACCCCCCCACAAGTGACCCCATTTTGCAAACTACACACCTCAGGGAATTCATCTAGGGGTATAGTGTACATTTCAAACCCCCAGGGGTTTCACCAATTTTGATACAACTGGGCTGTGCAAATGAAAAATTACATTTTTTACACAAAAATGCAGTTCTGGCTCCAAATTTGTCATTTTCACAAGGAATGAAGGAGACAAAGCACCCCAAAATCTGTGCCCCAATTTCTCCCGAGTACGAGAATGCCTCACATGTGACCAAAAAATACCATTTGGGTGCATGGCAGGACTCAGAAGGGAAGGAGTGATTTTTGGATTTTGCAGCTCAGATTCTGGTGGAATGTTGGTGGGTGCTATGTCGCATTAGCAAGACCCCCGAAGCACCAATACAGTGGAACCCCCCCACAAGTGACCCCATTTTGCAAACTACACCCCTCAGGGAATTCATCTAGGGGTATAGTGTACATTTCAAACCCCCAGGGGTTTCACCAATTTTGATACAACTGGGCTGTGCAAATTAAAAATTACATTTTTTACACAAAAATGCAGTTCTGGCTCCAAATTTGTCATTTTCACAAGGAATGAAGGAGACAAAGCACCCCAAAATCTGTGCCCCAATTTCTCCCGAGTACGACAATGCCTCATGTGTGACCAAAAAATGGCAGGACTCAGAAGGGAAGGAGTGATATTTGGATTTTGCAGCACAGATTCTGGTGGAATGTTGGTGGGTGCTATGTCGCATTAGCAAGACCCCCGAAGCACCAATACAGTGGAACCCCCCCACAAGTGACCCCATTTTGCAAACAACACCCCTCAGGGAATTCATCTAGGGGTATAGTGTACATTTCAAACCCCCAGGGGTTTCACCAATTTTGATACAACTGGGCTGTGCAAATGAAAAATTACATTTTTTACACAAAAATGCAGTTCTGGCTCCAAATTTTTCATTTTCACAAGGAATGAAGGAGACAAAGCACCCCAAAATCTGTGCCCCAATTTCTCCCGAGTATGGCAATGCCTCATATGTGACCAAAAAATACCAGTTGGGTGCATGGCAGGACTCAGAAGGGAAGGAGTGATTTTTGGATTTTGCAGCTCAGATTCTGGTGGAATGAATGGTGGGTGCTATGTGGCATTAGCAAGACCCCCGAAGCACGGTGAAATGATGAACCTAATAATCCATAGATGTGTGGTGTATTTTAAAACACTCCTTTATACATAGGCCGGGTTTGTCGGGGCAAGTTTCACAGTGGAAAATAGTATCCTTTCTTATTCCCTTTTTATAGCAAACTTTGCACCTTTTTTGTGTCCTGCCCTTTCTTGCAGTGGAGGGGATTTCGTTAGGAAAATGCTGCCCTGGTACAATACGGGGGCCAGTACTAGAAGTACTGGGGCCCTCTGCCTGCTGGTTCCCAAATATTAGGCCCTTTATGACTTCCTCTTGAAAGTGCATAAATGTCCCCCTCTGGCTGGTAGAATGGAATAGCACGTAAGCGTTATACAGTGCCATCTGGATGATATACACGGCCAGCTTCTTGTACCAGATTTTTGTTTTCCGCAGGGGACTGTACGGCTTCAGTACCTGATCTGAAAGATCCACTCCGCCCATGTACTTATTGTAATCTAGGATACAATTAGGTTTTGAGGTGTGGGTACTGGTACCTCGTACAGGGATGGAGGTGGTACTGTCTCCATGAATTGTTGTCCGTATAAGGACATCCCTCTTGTCCTTATATTTGACCAACAACATATTTTCGGTGCATATTCCCCTGCTTTCACCCCTTCTCAGTACTTGGGCAATGTGCGTTTTTGGGAGGCCTCTTTGGTTCTTGCGCACAGTACCGCAAGCTGCTGTACCTCTTGAACCAAGGGCCTTAAACAGGGGGATGCTAGTGTAAAAGTTATCCACATAGAGGTGATAACCTTTATCCAGGAAGGGGTGCACTAAATCCCAGACAATTTTTCCACTAACACCTACGAGGGAGGGGGGGCATTCTGGCGGTTCAATTCTTGAATCCTTCCCTTCATATACCCTAAACCTGTGGGTGTACCCTGAGGTGCTTTCACACAGTTTATACATTTTTATGCCATACCTTGCCCTCTTACTGGGAAGGTACTGGCGGAATTTAACCCTTCCTTTAAAATGTAGGGACTCGTCGATACAAATAAATTTTTCAGGGATGTACATCTCTGCAAATTTGGCACTGAAATGATCAATGACCGGCCTGACTTTGAATAGCCGGTCAAAGGTGGGATCATCTCTGGGTGGGCACTGTGCATTATCGGTGTAATGTAAAAATTTAAGGATTATCTCAAAACGAGTCCGAGTCATGGCCATACGGTAAAGTGGGGTGCTGTACAGAACATCTGTACTCCAATATTGCCTAATTTCTGGCTTTTTTACTATGCCCATATGTAACACCAGACCCCAAAACGTCATCATCTCTACTGCATCTACAGGGGTCCACCTAGCAAATGATGACGTGGGGTTTTGAGCAATAAACTGCTGGGCATATAAATTACTTTGGTCCACCATTAAATTTATAAAATCATCAGAGAAAAATAATTTGAAAAAGTCAATTTCTCTGAGACCTGTTGAATCAAATTGGATTCCTGGGATGGCCAAAAACTCAGGAACCTGGGGCTCAAAATTGTCTGGTGGTGGGGTCCATACGGGATCAATCATTTGGGGGGGGGTCTCAGCTGCTCTACGGGGGCGTCTTTGAGGGGGTCCCTCATCACTAGAGGAGGAAGAGGAGCTTAAGACGAATCCTTCAAATTCCCCGCTTGCATCACTGGCTGTGTCAGAGTCAGAGGCAAGCATGGCATATGCCTCCTCCGCTGAATACATTCTTCTGGATGACTGGGATGACATTTGGGATGACATTTGGGATGCCATTTTTATTTTTGTGTTTCTGTAAGTGTAATGTTTCAACACGTGTATAGTGTTGGGGGGGTACAAACTTTATTTCAACACGGGGGGTATGTAGTGTGTAGTGTGTATGTAGTGCAGAAAAAAAAATACTTTATACAGGAATTTGATCCCAATAAAAAAAAAAAAAATTGAAGGGGTTAAAAAAAAAAAAAAAAAAGGTCCTGCGCCAAAAATTGAGCACAGATGTTGGTCAGTAACGTCCGTCACTGAACAGCGCTCAAAGGCAACAGGTGTAAAAACAATTAAAAAAAAAAAAATACCACAGCACTCTCCAAAAAAAAAAAACAATTTAAAAAAACTGCAGAAAAAAAATGATATCAACCCTGTGCCAAAAATGCTGTTCAGTGATGTACGTCACTGATCAGCGGCCACAGGACACCCACAAAAGCAACGTGGGTGTAATAAACCACAGCACTCTCCAAAAAAAAAACAATTTAAAAAAACTGCAGAAAAAAAATGATATCAACCCTGTGCCAAAAATGCTGTTCAGTGATGTACGTCACTGATCAGCGGCCACAGGACAACCCACAAAAGCACCCACAAAAGCAACGTGGGTGTAAAAACAAAACCCCACTGCAATCCCCCCCCCAAAAAAAAAACTGCAGATCAGTGATGCAGTGATGCGACACTGATTAGCAGTGAGGGGCAGCAGGCAGACAACTGTGGGTGCAACCTGACAGGGTATATATAAAAAAAAAAAACCTGGACTTCCAAAAAGTTGCTGATCAGTTAATTAATTTAAACTGATCAGCACAAAAGGGGGGGCAGCAGTCAGTTGCACAGGCAGCACAACCTTTGGTGCAACTGACAGGTATATATATAAAAAAAAAAAACCCAAAAAGTTGCTGATCAGCACAGATATACTGATCAGCACAAAAGGGGTGCAGCAGACACAAAATATAGCACTCTCTGTCACACTCTCTGTCACACTCTCTGTCACACTCTGTGTCACACTCTGTGTCACACTCTCTGTCACACTCTCTGTCACACTCTCTGGCCAGTATTCAATGAGAAATTTTCTCCGTGCATGGCGAGAGATTTTTTCTCTCGCCATGCACTCTCCGTGTTCCGGAGCCTCCTGCTCCCCCTATTCAACGTGTTAAAGACTCGCCGCCACTCGCGGCGAGTCTTAACCCCTGCAGCGGACGAGCGTCCGCGGCAGGGAGCCGGGGGACATAGCAGCCAAGAGAGATTAAAGTCTCTCTTGGCTGCTGCAGGGGATATGGGGAGGGGAGCAGGGCTCCCCTGGACCCAGGCAGCACAGGCTGCCCCCCCTATAGCCAGCGGGGGACCCAGTATTCACTGTACCCGAACGTGCATCGGGTGCAGTGAATATATGAATATCTAATGAGCGGCTCGAGCGCTCCGGCCCCCTGCTGGCTGCACTGTGTAAAAAAAAAAAAAAAATTGTAAAAAAATATTTTTTTTTTTATTAAATATATATTCATGTGCTATAGGCACATGAATAAAAATAACATGGCCCTTCACAGAAAAAAAAACCTGATTTTTTGACACCAAAATTAAAAAAAACACCCTTTTAGTTTAAAAGTTCACATTCCTGCTCTCCATCAAAAGATGGAGAATTTCTACACGAAGAGAGATGGCGAGAATCACTTAGAAAGACGGAGAATATTTCACATTGAATAGGGTGGCTCGCCTTTGGAGAAAAAAAACCTCTCTCCACCGCGTGAAAAGCACAAACTCTCCAGAAATCACAGCGAATTTTTGTCATTGAATACTGGCCTCTGTCACACTCTCTGTCACACTCTCTGTCACACTCTCTGTCACACTCTCTGTCACACTCTCTGTCACTATCTCTCACTATCTGTGACTCTATGACACTGCAGCAGCAGGACACAGGAAGTCACAAGATCCAGGAAGCATCCAACTGCTGGCAGCACGCTACCAGCGGTGATCAGCGGTGATCAGGTAAGTATCAGGCAAGGTTCAGGTATGTATATCACGACAGAGTGGCCGGTGACCGCTCTGCACGCAATTCCAGACCGGAATGGCGTCTGCAGCGCAGTCACCGTTAGTTTAAATGGCGCGCCTTGGCTGTGATTGGTCCGTCGGTCCGACGGACCAATCACAGCCTTGGGGGCAGGTGGGGTGAGGTGTCGTCGTCACCGTTGACCCCCTCATGCCCCCTCGCACCCGGCGGTGATTGACACCTGTGTTACCGAGCGTCTGATTCGCCGGTAACACAGGAAAACGCTGCGAATGGCTGTTCACATTGAACAGCCAATCACAGTGATCGCCGACAGGGGGGCGGCATCGCCGCCCCCCCCTGGGCATGCAGGGACATGTCTGCTGTCAGGGACAGCAGACATCGTCCCTCTGTCACTGCGTCTCTAGACGCAGTGGCACTTTGAAGTCATGACGTATATATACGTCATGTGTCGGGAAGTACATCCCGGCCATGACGTATATATACGTCAAATGTCGGGAAGGGGTTAATCAATCCGGGACACATATTAATTACACAGGTTCTGTGGCTGGTTTTCACCTGGTTTTAAACTGCCACAACTCAAGACTCCATTTCACCTGGTTTTAAACTGCCACAGAACCTGTGTAATTAATGTGTCCAGGATTAAAGGGATGAGTTGGTCACCCTATTAGGAGGTCACATACTGGCGCGTGTGCAGATTGACAAAAATTGCACTTAGCTTACTGAATTAGCCCCTACAAGAAAACCTCACGTTGATCTCTTCATATTTTGACAAATTTCATGAAGACTCTTTTTATTGTTTTAAACGACACCCGAGAGGAGTAATGCCACCTCTAAACAAATGCAGAATCAAATACAGTGCAGTAGCAGCACCCTCGCCTCTGCCATACGGCACAGTGGGAGCGAGGAGATGGGTGCACCCTGTGCACTCCTAAGTTGGGAAAGGGAGGCAGTGTGCCCTTAGCATGCCACAGGGCAGAGGCTGTGACGCCCCAGAGGCACCAGGCGCAGACACCCCGAGCATACGGTACCAGTCACATAAACTGTTCTTAAGTAGTTGCCCTAATAGCAAAAACTGTGGCAGGGAATGCTGGGATGTGTAGTTCCACAGCAGCTGGAGGGCTGCACGCTGAATACCTCTGATCTAGACTTTGCTGCTCAGGTCCATAGAAAGAATATTTTAATGAGCCCGACTATAATGGAGTCATCAATGTTGATGTGATAAGTGAACGTATTATACTGTAATACCAGGAACAATGATGGCGCCCAGCAACTGCCGTGATTCCGTCCGCCTTCTGGAACGCAGGTTTCATGTACTGAGATTTGCTTGTTTAGAGCCCAATGTTTGCGCATTTCCCATTAACGCAGGATATCGGCTTCGTCTTACATCTGATATTCCCCCGTCCTCAGTAATCACAGAACAGATCGCCCTGTACAGTCTAATCAGAAGGATGTTTGCACTTTCCGCACCAGACAGTACATGACATACATTCTGGATTTTCGATCTCTGAGACGGGAACGTGACATACATTCTGGATTTTCGATCTCTGAGACGGGAACAAAGTACCCCAGAGAAAGCTGCAATTTATTTAAATGCTAAAATGAGAGTTTGCTACATTGAGATTGGTAATATTCTAATTATATTTAGCTATATCTGTTTCCATCCTGCACAGAGGTTCCGTGTAATACTCTCCTGCACAAATGGGCTTTTTCTCAGTGATTTATTACCTCTTTCTTGGCAAACAGATCTTCCATCTTCTCCTCCCTCGTTTTGTTAAACGTGTCGGTCTTCAGAGATGTGAGACGGTCGTCCACCGCTAAGTATACCTGAGTCACTCTGACAAAAATTAGGGAGCAAGAAAAATGACAGCTGGTCACCTAGAGCACCAAATGTTAGACCGCCAGGAGAATGACATTACTAACAACAGGAACATATTTCTCTGCTTCTTCATACAGTATACCATACCATCCAATAATGTACTGATATAGGCAGTGGCGTCACAGGTAGGTAGGTGTGCTTGTGGGGTATTCTGTGGGGTATTCCCAGAGTAACGCATGGGAAATGTTTCAGTGTGGAATAAAACACAACTTGATCTGATGAAGTTGCGGGTTAATTCACAAAAAAACGCGTAAGGTAGACAGGAAGTACTGTAGGAAAAAACTAATCTGCTTACACAAGATCACAAAACCATAATCTATACCTGGGCACCAACCAGAGATCAGCATTTCTTTATTATTCTATTTAAACATGTTCCTTTTGCATTACTGTTTATTTTTTTAAATATAAAATGCGTTATATGTTTGTTCTGAAGGGCGAATGAAAGAATAAAGATTAACAAATATCTTGCTTTGAGTATTTAATTGGAACAGGGCTATAAAATATCAATTTTGGATATAGATAGGAGGTATTTGTAAAGGACACTGCCATCCCAACGGAGGGGTTGCAGAAACACAGAACATCTAACACAATTCTAAGTCAAACGGACGTTCTCTGCACATTTATACTTGCAAACTGTTTAACTAGCTGTGGACATCGCTACTACACACATGCATCAGGGTCGTTAAGACATCCATGGGGCCTAGGAATAGGATGAAGTAGGGGTCAACTCAGAGAGGCGGGGCCACATACCCTCAAAAATAAAAAGATATAATGTAGCTAACGTTAAAACTAAACGAATATAGACCTACTTCTGGGAGAAGTCCTTTAAGTCCTGTAGGATGGACACTTTGGCCGGGGTGTGCTGCTTGATGTAGATTTTAGGCATTGGTACGCAAACCTCGAGCAGTCTGATGGAGGAGTAGCTGGACAAAAGTAAACATGAATAAAGTCACTTTATAAACACGGAATCTCCCCGCAGACGTTGGACTGTCTGTATGTAGCATAAATGGGGTGGGGGCTACAGCACAGTTCAAAATTTAAATAGGGGAACCCCACCAACTGCCAGTGAGCCATTTTGTAATGCCACTTGGTGGCAATTGATGTTCTCCCCTATCTGAATTTTGGACTGGGCGGCAGGCCCTCCTCTGGAGCCCCCACAGATGGTAACACATGTAGTACGCTTCCGGGAAGGCTACAGCAATGTGTATGTCGCGTACGGAGGCGGTTCCAGTGCTGCAATCACATAACCTGAATGTGCTGAGAATGATTTACTGCGCACTAACCTGAAGGAAGCCACCATCTGGTTATAGGAGAAATACTGGTGGTAGTTGTGATGTATGGAGTGGCCGCAAGGTTCGGCATTGGCTCGTCGGGTATACTGGTTTCCATAAAACCGGAGCTCCAAATACTTTGCAAAAGACATACACCAGGATTCGTTGGACAAGGGCACAACAGGGGTGACCTAGGAGTAAGGAGCATCCGCAAAATAACATCTCAGGGACAAACATTACCAATCATTGGGTGGTTACAATGGCTAATTATACATAATAACGGTGCATTCTACTAGCTGTAGGCAAAGGGTTAGGATGCGGGACGGAAATAAGGGAGAAGAGATAACATACTAAATGTTACCTATGCTCCAACAATTCAGCATGTCTCATAATGTGTATGACTGTCCCCAGCAGGAGAACTAGGACTGATCACACCAAGAGCCCAGAGCCGCTCGCATCCCATTCTCCAGAGTGAGAGGTTGGAGCATGTATGGGGTATACTGGAGGGCTCAGACTAGTAAGGCATCCCTGGGCAGGAGCTCTGACAAACCCCCACCCCTTCCCAGCAAGGCCTACCAGGGCATAGCACCCAACTACCCACCACGAAGGCAACCAAAGACATGAGACCCAACCACCCCCCTCCCCAGCAATGCCTACTACTACAGGAGACCCAACTTCCAGCCAACCCCTAGAAAGGCCTAGCAGGGCAGGAAACTGACTATCCCCCCAATATCCCAGCAGCAGGGACTACCAGGGATGGAGACACAACTGCGCCACCCAACACGGCCTACCAGGACAGGAGATCAAACTGCCTCCTTCCCCAGCAACGCCTACCAGTGCAGGAGACCCAACTACACTCACCCAGCAAGACCTACCAGGGCTGGAAACCAAACTACTGACTCTCTGACAAGGCCTACCAGTGCAGTGGACCAAACTAGGGGAGAGGACTTTTCCCCAAGCAAGGTCTATCATGGGCAGGAGACCCAACAATCCTAGCTTAAGTCTATCATTGGCGTAGAACTGACTAACCCCTGCAAGGCCTACCCGAGCAAAATATCCTGCTAGCCCAGCAAGGCCTATCGAGCAGAAAATCCTGCTAACCCAGCAAGGCCTACCAGGGCCAAATACTAGATTTCCTCCCAGAACGGCCTAACTGTAGCGTTCTGCCCTTCAAACCCTGCAGCCAGTACTGTGACTTCAGTACATATTAATATATGTATTTAGTGCCCAATAGAAGAGACTCTGTATTCTACACAGAATAACATCCCACCAATAACATACACAATTAATATAAATAATGGGGTGGGGGTTCCCCCTCTACGTTACTGCACCTACAGTACTAACATTAGCTTACACATAAGAGGAATGAATAAAACGTAACACCCAGATACCTGTTGGCAGATCCTACACCAGGAGTAGGTGAGGATGGTGTGCTGGTATCCGGGGACAGGCGAGTCCAGCTCCTTCAGTATGATCTGCACACAGCCACTTCCGTGCACAAAACGCCTGATGTGGTGGACCATTGGTGTGTCACAGAAGACGCTAGGACACTGATAGGACTGTCTGCAGGAACAGCGCACATGTAAGAACAACCAACCAGAACACATACAGAGAGATAAGGTGGCAGCGCAATAGGTCTACGGACAGTACGATCATCTACATAGAACATCGGGAGAAATTCTAACCAATAAATCATTATTGTACCACACGTCCGATAACCCGGTACTGCGGACACCGTCTGACAACCCAATACAAAAAGTGTGATCTATGCAGGTGACGTTCTCCAGTGGGTGTGAAATGGTGGAGGTGAGAAGATACAGTCACTGGCGATAGTAGCGTAATAGGTGAGGAAATCAATTTTAGAACACAAATGGAAACTGAAATACGAAAGACAAACAAATTCTAACAAATGGAAGAAATGGAAATGTCACCGTTAACGAGTGCCACGCGTTTCACAAACTCTCTCTGCAGATCCATATTAAAAACAGCTGGGAGAGCAATCAATTAGATGTAGTCCAGGAGACAATATCTGCACCCCAGGTGTAAGAGGTCAACTAGATTGCAGAGGAGCTCATGTGGTGGGGAAGTGTGCGGGGCAGACAAACAAGATGAGTTACTTCTTATTGTCTGTTTTATGGCCCACATCAAACTCACCTGCAGCAACGCGTTTCAGAGATTGCTGCAGCTGACTAAGCATAAATCTGGGAAAGTGACACCGGGATCTACAGATAAAGGCTCAGTAGGAAGCTTGCATCCCAACAACTGGCTGGTACCCATCGCTGCTCTAAGGGCCCAATTCCAAGGTGTGCGCAATGACGCAGTTTCAAGAACTCAGTGTTGTGCTTTTGGACTGCGCGTGTGAGTCTCTGTACAAAACCCTGTGCTTTTCATTAAAAAAGACAGTGAGGAAGGAAGGCGATAAATAAAGAGCAGAAAGGAAGAGCAGAAATTAAAGGAAGGAAGGAGAAAGGAAGAGAAGGAATGAAGAGAAGGAAGGAAGGAAGGAGAAAGGAAGGAGAAAGGAAGAGAAGGAAGGAAGGAAGGAGAAAGGAAGGAGAAAGGAAGAGAAGGAAGGAAGGAAGGAAGGAAGGAAGGAAGGAAGGAAGGAAGGAAGGAAGGAAGGAAGGAAGGGACAAAAGGAAGCATGAGCAGAAAGGATGGAAGGAAGCATGGATAAAGAAAGAGCAGAAAGGCAGGAAAGAAGGAGACAGGAAAAGCAGAAAGGCAGAAAGGAGAGAGGAAGAGCAGAAAGGAAGGAAGGAGAGAGGAAGGGCAGAAAGGAAGGAAGGAGTGAGGAAGGGCAGAAAGGAAGGAAGGAGAGAGGAAGAGCAGAAAGGAAGGAAGGAAGGAGAGAGGAAGAGCAGAAAGGCAGGAAGGAGAGAGGAAGAGCAGAAAGGCAGGAAGGAGAGAGGAAGAGCAGAAAGGCAGGAAGGAGAGAGGAAGAGCAGAAAGGCAGGAAGGAGAGAGGAAGAGCAGAAAGGAAGGAAGGAGAGAGGAAGAGCAGAAAGGAAGGAAGGAAGGAAGGAAGGAAGGAAGGAAGGAAGGAAGGAAGGAAGGAAGGAAGGAAGGAAGGAAGGAAGGAAGGAAGGAAAGAAGAAGAAAGGATGGAAGGAAGGAAGAGCAGGAAGGAAGAGAAGGGAGGGGAAAGGAAGAGATTAATTTAAAAAGACAGCAACCAACCAAAGCAGCATCACTGGTGTGATCTATATATCAGTAGGGGACACCTCACTTCTCTACTACAGCAGTAGAGTGAGGTGCAAAATAATTGGGGCAATTCTCCTGTAAGTTAGAAAATGTTTATTACAATCCAGATAAGAAAAACCAAACACGAAACAACTGAAACCACCTCATCTGCCAGCACAGGACCTTACAAATCACTATATTATATGAAAGGACATCTCACCGGAAGCAGTATCGCTCCAGGAACACACCCAACGTCAGGTCGTTTTTGCCATAAAACTCCATAGTAACAATCCTGTATAAAAGGAAAGATAGAATAATTGTATAATAATTATTAACCTGCCGCGGCGCTCCCTTTCTCTCTGTAGGAACCTTTAGTGCATATCCCACTAGTAGGTATATGTAACCTATATCCCAACAGGATGCATTCATGTATACATGTATACATGTATACATGCACAGTACACATCCAGTCACTGTATGATATTCACTACGCCATGGACTAGGTCATTGCTTCTCAAGCAGTACACATTATCCAGGTCATCTGGCTTGCCACATGTGTCACCAACTGTCACTGTTTAAAAATCCACATATGACCTTGTGAACGGTTTGGGGTTCTAAGGACAGAGTTTGAGGGCCACCAATAGATCAGAGATATTTGAGCTACCACAGAGTAAAACCAGACGTGGGGTGAGCAGTAAATCAGCAATCACTGACCCGCACAGTAGCAGTCAGATGTTTTTGCATTGAAAGTTCTGCAGTGTATCTGCCAGTTTATCAGCAGGCGGGATTCAATGCCCCGCCTGCCCATGGGCGAAAACGGGGAGTGTCTGCGAAAACGTCCATGGATTGTCAAGATCCGGCTGTGATCTCAACAATCCATGGCGGTTGTTGGAACACGGGCCCAGCTGCTTTTTAACTCAGGTCCTTCTGACGAGCTGCCGCTTCAATGCTGTCGGGAACGGTCAGAAATAGCGTCTAGGATTGAATACCCCTTTATACGTAATGTGAAACTAAAGCGCAGTAAAAATAAACAATTGGAGAACATTATTTTTTTTAAAAAGCATCTAAATGACCGACTCGAAGTGGCCACCTTCCGCAGATCTAAGTGGCGTCACACCCGTGATGTTCTCACTACGATCGGAATCACATTGTTCAGGATATTATTCATAGCACTGTTGCAGAAGGATTCATTTATTGAGCGCAGTTTGCACAAGCTACCGGTTTTTCTGGCACATTTAAGGTGCGTTTTGACCGTGCGATGTGATGTGATGCGCGCGCGGGCATCTCATCGCACAGTACAAAAAGGATGTGCTGCACATACTTTTTGTTCTGCCCTCGCATCGCATGCAAAGCGCATGCGTTGCGATGCAATGCAGCTCATAACCGGGGCGATCATCGCACCGAGTATGGGCACCTTCAGGCCTGAAATTTTTGCTATTAAAAGTATTCTCCTTTAAAATGTTGGCCTTAAGCACACTGGGAAGTTTCATCTTAGTAAATAAGCCCCCAAAACACTAAGGAACCGTCCATGCATCATGAAGCATAGATTATGTCCGGTACTGTAAATAGCAAGCGATCAAAGTCGCAGGCGGGGGATTAGGAGATGGAGGTGAAAGAGTGGCGGGGACAGCGCTGGGACAAGAGCAGGGGGCCCAGCCCATGTGAGCTTACAGTCTAAGAGAGGAATGTAACCAGAAAGGAGAACATGAATTGTTAAAGAGAGGAGGGAAGACCGAGTCTCTACTTACCAGGGACTGACACAGGAGCTGGGAGCATTGCAGGACTGAGCGCTGGAACTGCTGAACAGGACACACAACCTCTGGTGGTTCAGAGTACTAAGGCAATCAATCTGAGGACGAAGCACAAAGGCTGGAATCACATGTATCCCGTGATCATCTCATGTGTCCTTACAGGTCAGTATTGAGCGCTTTGCTTTCTGCCCATTATGAACGTAACATTTTAACGACATTACACAATACAATCAAAAAAAAATATGTAATCTTTTTCCTTCGGAATTTAAGGTTCTATAAAAGAGAAATTAATTATTTTATGGTTGTTATTTTAAAAACAATGCTTTATTATTTTATTTCTCATTTATAAAGATACAATATGAGTCATACACAACCCCCCCCCCCCCCCCCCATCATCGCAGCCTCGTCTCCCACTTTAAAATGATGGGAAGGTGGTCATTGAACAGTAGGAAGCGGCCTACAATGTTGCGATCACCTCACCACACCCGAACGCCTCCTTCACGCCGCTTCCTGCAGAACATCCAATCCTGCAAGTAGGCAGGTATGGTAATGGATATATATTCTAATCCTATATATACTAAAATATGTTATTAGTAATGCAATGGGCAGTTCAGCTGCCCTTTGTGATCAGCACCGGTCACTGGACTACCGTGTTTATGACCCGGGTGTCCATCTGCGCATGCACAGAAGGAACGGGGTGGACGCCGGGAGTGTTCTGATCAGATTCCCTTGGCAGCACAATGGCTTCTATAGGGCATTACCAGTAAAAGGGATCTGATTGGACCCCACCCAGCACAAAGAGGAAAATGGTGCAGAAAGGGAGGGTTCACTGCATCAAATTCTGGGTGGAGTTCTCCTTAAATCATCATTTGATCATGAAATCATGTTCCAAGATGTACCATGTAAAATAAAACCCCAGCAAAGTTCTTGTATCATGTTTAAATTAAAAAGTTTAAAATTAGACAAAAAGTACAAAACTGTATAACAAGGCAAACGTACCTTAGAGTTCCAAGACATTTCATTCTGACTTAAACCTTTGTCTTCCTCCAAATCAGACTTGGTTTCATTCTTACTCAGAAGCCCGTTGGGCATCTCCTTGGTTTGCACGAATGGGTCCCCATCGTCCTTCTGTCTTATTCTGCCTCCCCGGGCTCGATAATCTGCGAGAATCCTGGCTAGGTTCTGGCTATCTCCCAAGTGCTCCGCAATTTTGGTGCTAAGTAGCTCGTGAGAAGGCAGCACCTCGATGGCTCTTCCCGGCACACTTCCGTTCATGCCGTGTAAGCCAGAAAGCTCGCGCAGGAGTTGCTTTTTCCGCCGGCTCTCCATTTCCTTCATCTCCTTGTTGAGTAGTGGTGACATGTACACCTGTTCGGGGAAGTACTCTCGGCTGGGGCACCTCATGCCCTTGTCTGTTAACAAAAAGGGTTCCTTGAAAAGAATAATGGGAGAAATACACAAAAGAACATCTTTCAGCTCCTGCTTAAATGCTACGGAGAGCACTTTGAGCCGGTCATCCGTTGACGCGACCTCCTCGGTTATATAAAGCCCGGTGTCGTCTTGCAGAGGGTCTCTGAAAAGCCGGTGTTGACTTTTGGGTTCTTCTTGCTCAAGCGGTTGCAAGCCCTGGTCGTCTTTGGAGATACCGGGTATGTGACACATTTGTGTCAGCAGCTCAGGTTCAATAGAAACAGAAGATAAAAGTGAAGTGGTCGATAAAACCCGGGGAGGGCCCAGTTGCGTTATGGACGTGGTTTCAAAACCCTTACTGTCCGGTTCTCCAGGTTCCTCGGAGTAGGAGCGGTATTCCGCCAAGTCAATGTCCTCAGAGGACTGGGAATCGGAAGTGGCATGCAGTCTCTCAGAGGACCGGTCGGAGTCCCAGTTGATTGCGCTGCATTCCTCGCCATTAAAGAGATCTCTGTGGCTGCCGTTTTCCTCGTGGCCCTCGATGAGGGACCGGAACGAGCTGCTTTTAGGTAGAGTTGGAGGCATCGCGAACTCGTCCATGAGAAAGGAGATCTCCAGCTGGGAATGATACGCAGCATACACCATAAAGATGAGGATATCCTTGACACGCGCCAGCTCGTACTCGTTGGCTCCGCGCAGCTTAATTGTGCACCCCAGTTGCTGAGGGCACCCCTCAAAGAACATCAGTGTTTTAGACTCATCTGTTTTGGAGATAACAAATAACAAACGTAAGAAACAGGTCAAGTGTTAGCAGCCCGCAGCATCACCGTATGTATATTAGAAGGACCGTCTCGTTGTATACATCATAGAACCTTATTATACAGGAGGCCTAATGTAGGGACGGAGCCGAGAGCAACGCAAAGAAAAACTGCACCTAGAACAAACCATGCTGCAATGCAAGGGGCAGCAAATACATTTATTATTTTTCCATGCAGGGTAAACACTGGCTCCTTGTGCATGTAGCCCCACAGACGGAGGACAGCTTTATGGTTACATGGCAATTAGATCTGAGCAAGGACACAGCCCTCAGACATCTACATCTGGGTGTGGAGCAGTTGGTTACCAGCAAGTTGTTAGACAGTCATTCGGTCGACACCATTAGGCCAACATGCATTTAGGTTGACATGGGTTAGGTCAAAAGGGTCATAAGTTCAACAGGGTCATAAGTTCGACAGGGTCATTAGGTCCACATGGGTTAGGGCAACATGGGTTTTTTCACTGTTTTTTACTTGAATGTCAACACAGTCGACATGGACACAGATTACAGTGCTTCGGGCACACTATTTTATTCTCCCGCCACGCCCTAGTGGATGGTAGGGCATGAAATACCGCCTGTCGGCTCAAAAAGCAGTGAAAAACCCCATGTTGACCTTTTGACTGTCGACCTAACCCATGTCAACCTTCCTGCATGTCTACCTAGACACTTGTTGACCTAAATGCATGTCGACCTAATGACTGTCTAAGAACTTGCTGGTGACCCAATGACCGGATCCCCGACATCTCTCTGCACGTTACATCTGTCCCCCTACGGTTGAACCCAGGTGAAAAGGGCCTGATTCATGGATGGATGCTTACGTATTGTCGCAGCTGCAGGGACGCCCCCTGAGAGATGGGAGATTTCCCTTAAGCCGATGCCATTATAGAATAAACACAAGTTCTAACCTAGCACTATATTACCAACATCTAATATTCCACTTGTCTTTGCTAATTCCCTCTTATTTACAATCGCTGCAGGCGTTTACCACCACAGCGAGTGAGAAACAAATATATGTACGTGAAAAAGATCAGCCACTGGACTGCGATGTATCACGTAATCCGTAACAATTTATTGCGTTATACAGAATGAAAAAGTTCACGAGAGGATAAAAAGCATTGCTGTTATTGTCCAATAAGACGGACTGATAACAGCCTGTAACATGGCAGCTGGGAGCCAATTGGCTGCTACTTTATCTCTCTCTCCAAGGCCCCTTAATTGTCGATATGCTATTACACACAAGCTGCTGGGTATTTTATGCTGCATTGTTACATTGTGATTTGTTTTTGTTTGTGTGATACAATGCGTGTGTTACTAATTGGCTGATACATTGCGGTCCAGTGACTGTTCTATTTCACCGGAGCCTTCTTGTTCCATTTCTTCCTTTCTCAGTCTTTGTATTATAACACAATCCGTAGCTGCGCTGCGGAGATTGTTTGCAGTTTCCTTAGTAACACAGCAGAGACGGGGGTGGTGGAGAACAATGCGCCGGCCTCGGACACACGGACTTACTGTTGGGTAACAGAAACACTTGCATATAGAATTTGTTACAGGTGCCAAGGCGAGGCTTCGTCAACAGCTGGTCCATGGACATAACCAAGTCCCCTTGGGTCACACGGCTCACTCGGTCTAACACTTGCTGGAAAGACATTAAAGAAAGAAATCGTGTAATTCTATTCAAACATTTTTATATGTTTGTTATACTTGCTCCTGCCTTACTACCTGTGGTGCTCCCTTTCCAGCAGCAGCAGGAGGAAGTTGGCAAGAAAGAAAGTCCCATAAAGTGAGCACTTCATGTACTTGTACCTATTGTACTGTGCCTATTCCCGCAGTTTTGCTGCAGGACTAGGCACTGACAATTACTGTTTTGTTTTCTTACTTTAGTGCTTAACAAATTACATATAATGAGGATATTGTTGGCATTGGGAGGAGGCAGAGAAAATATAAAATTAACATAAATGTATTTTAAAAATGCAAAGCCAATTATTCAAAATATTTGATGTACAGTATTCAATTCATTCACTGTCGTTCCAGGAGAATGCCAAACGTACCTAAAACAAATACATGTCCATTGTAATTGTTAGCTACTTAAAATTAAATTAGACTAACGGATGTCAATCATAGTGTTGTTAGCAGTGTGTTTTGTGTACAAAGCAAAGTAAGGATTCTGCCAACTACTCAAGGAGCAAGACAACAAGATTTCAGGGGTTATTCAGTTTGGATCTCAATAGAAAAATCTCTCTCTTAATGGACAAAACCATGCTTCGCTGCAGGTGGGGCAGATGCAAAAGGTGCAGGGAGAGTTACATTTGGGTGATATATTTTGTTTTTGTGCAGGGTAAATACTGGCGGCTTTATTTTTTTATTTTTTATTATTCTCTTTATTGATTTTCATAATAGAAAAAACAAAAGACTTACTTGCGACAAATCACATTACATTCATTACCCTACATATTATATTTAGTACCCCTCACAATACATTGCCTCCCGCATCTGTCTCATCTGATATTATCCTCTACCTACGGTATCCCATCCTTTACTTTCCTTTTGGCTTAAGCTCTATTCCATCCCTCAAATGATGACCAAATTTGTTGTTGTAATTGCTGATCCAACGTTTCTATGTAGTATCTCCATTTTCTATGAAACCTCCTCTGCCCTCCTTCTAGGTCCAGCAATGCATTTTGCTTCTCAAAATGCAGTGTTTTCCCCAGGAGGAGTTTTATGTTCTCTATCCTTGGGACTTTCTTTGATGTCCAATTGTTCAAAATCTCTTTTTTACAATTGTCACTATTATCTCATATATTTGGCTACATCTGTCACTCAAAGTGTGTGAGTGTGTCTGTAACGCTGGGTGGAGCCTCTGATTCAAATGACTGATTCACATGACAGAGAACCAGCCCAGTGAGCCCACAGTGCCAGACACCCTCTGCCTCCCCATGTTGCCCAGGAAAGATACTGCTACTCCACAGCCACCAGGTGGCTACAATATATGCGATGTTGGGTTACTGTATTTGTGTACACAGGGGTACATCGCTCGGAAGAGAACTTCCCCCTGGGGAACTAGCTACGTCATTTGGTTACGGCTGGGAACCGCTATAACAATTTTGCTCAGAAAGTGGTTAATATATTATGAACTAGTGAAGTAGATTTCTCCAGCTATTACACATAACCGTGTATAGAATAGCGTGTGCCATATTAAAAAAATAATAATTAAAAAGTGGTCTATGAATGATGCTGTCCGCCAAAACCTGCTTTAATGCACATTTTGGGGGGTATTCACTAGATGAAAAATCAGCAATTTCAACCATTTTTTTGGGGACGAATGTGATTCACCCTATTCAATCCCAGTGCTGATTTTTCACCTGGCTGAAAAATCCAGCATCGGCTAAAACCAGACGGATCGTCGAAAATTGCGACAAATTCACATGGTTTTGGCAAATTCGCAGCTGTAATTGAATACGGATTGGCCAGGAAATTCAGCCGGGATAGAATAACCCCCTTAATCTCGCTTCTGCTGAACATACCGGTTTAACATTAATCACCAGGGTAATCCCATGTTCTAAGAGCAGGTCCTGCGCAATCCTGGACACCGTTTTCTCCACCAGAACCAGCGTGGGTCGCACATCGACAATCCTCTGAACGTAGTTCTTCAGAAACTCCCTTTCCTGACGAACAAAGGAACAAAAACCGTAATAATAAATATGGTAACATCTATAAATTGAAGATATAAAAACACAATTGCGCATATATAATTAATAATATATTAACAACCGAATGGTCTATGTACCAGGAAATAGGATGTCCAATGATTATCCTGGGTATGACGATCTCTATTAGTATCCATTTGTCAATGTTTTGTTTCATGCGTTCTAAATACCGGATATCTGGGTAGGGATAACGGATATCCGGGTAGGGATAACGGGGATCCGGGTAGGGATAACGGGGATCCGGGTAGGGATAACGGGGATCCGGGTAGGGATAACGGATATCCGGGTAGGGATAACGGATATCCGGGTAGGGATAACGGATATCCGGGTAGGGATAACGGATATCCGGGTAGGGATAACGGATATCCGGGTAGGGATAACGGATATCCGGGTAGGGATAACGGATATCCGGGCAGGGATAACGGATATCCGGGTAGGGATAACGGATATCCGGGTAGGGATAACGGATATCCGGGTAGGGATAACGGATATCCGGGACCAATATATCTATATAAAAATGTTTGGGTCTTCAATTCTAGTGCTTGTTTTCATGGTTTAATAATAGAAGGAACACTAGGTCTGCCTTCACAATCAATTGAATGTTATTATGTGTTGTTATTTGCGTTTGCTTACATTTAAATGCGGGACGGCCCACTACACACCTAAGTCTGATGGCTAATTACCTCCGCTATATATACCTGCTTATGCACTGTCACTAGTCACCTTGAAAAAGCTGTATAAAGCCAACGAAACGCGCCGGTGAGAGGGGACACAGCACAATACAGGCACTTTTTCAACTACCTTAGATCTATCTGGTAATCATTCAATCCAATTGCTGATTGCCAAGTGTGCAGGACACCACAGCCTAGTGAGGAAGGCTCGGACGTCCCGGTACCATTTATCACTCCAGCCGCCTAAAAAAATCATCTACTTCTTGCTGCTAAATCTTGGAAAAGATACCAGGATTTCCCCATGTGGATACCACAGCGGTAAAACATTTCCATCCGCAAAATTGAGAGGACTCTCACACCAATTGCCACACATCTTATCCTCCAGCGGTGAGACACCCACTACTTTCAGTTAAAGGATGCTTTACTATGTGCCTAGCTGAGGACTAACTATACCCAATTGTGCTGTCCCCCCATGCCAATGTGCTGTTATATTCACACTATGTGCTAATACAATCATTATTTTTTGCTACATTTTAAGTGTCATTAATGCTTTTTAATAATAAAATGTCATTTTACATGTAGATTGTCCGCTTGTTTATACAGGATATTAACTGGAAACACCTAGCGCTGCTTATTCCCCTTTTTTGTTCTAGAGATCCTTGAAATATCTGCTAAAAAATTCCTTTAGGTTTTGCAGGTCTCCTCACAGAGGGGGTTATTTTGGTTCACTCTTTCTGACAAAATCCTTCTTAGATGGACAAAACCATGTGCACTGCAGGTGGGGCAGATGTTACTTGTGCAGAGAGAGTTAGATTTGGGTGGGGTTTTACTTCAAAGTGAGATCTATATTGCAATGTAAAAATAAAGCAGCCAGTATTTACCCTGCACAGAAACAAAATGACTCACCCAAATCTAATTCTCTCTGCACAAGTTACATCTGCCCCACCTGCAGTGCACATGGTTTTGTCCATCTAAGAAGGATTTTGTCAGAAAGAGTGAACTAGAATAACCCCCAGAATCACAAGGGAAATAATTAGCTCCACCTGCGGATCTTTTAGAATGTGGCAATGAGTAATGAGTGCACCTGTCAGGTGACCTGGAAAGCGTGAACTGGGTGGGGTCCTGAGCACCAAGTTTGAGAACCACTGCTGTAAGGTTTGGCACATGTTTAGCCCCCAAACCCTGAACCTAGGGGCCCATGCACGTGCCCGGACTACACCGGTTATAGATGCTCTGTTCTCCCCACACTTCAGGGATTCCTAAGTTCCTCTACATGGAAGTACTACAGCATTAGAGGGAAGGGGCTCATATATACTAGATCAGGGGTACTAGTCAACAGGCAGTGCTGTGGAACTACACATCCCAGCATGCCCTGCCATAGTATTAGAATGTCCTAATAGAAAAATTGTGGCAGGGCATGCTGGGATGTGTAGTTCCACAAAAGCTGGAGGGCCCCCCCGAGTGCTGCTCACACGGCAGGAAACATCTCCCACGGACAGCGACATGCCACAGAGAGGCACATGGACGGGGAATCCCACACAGACCTGCAGAATGCAGCGGTTGTTTCACGCCGGACCCTGAATGCTGCATTCTCCATGCTAATAAAAAGGAGTTATTTACCATGTGAATAGTTTCCGCTCATGATGAAAGAGCGCTTCAGCCATCAATGTATTACACAGAGAATCCCAACCACCCAAGCATTTTACAGGGCGTCGGTGTTGTCTATCTATATCCCAAACTCTTGCTGCAAAATTAGTCTCTTATGAATACGTCCCCTCATAATCCTGGGCAGTGTAATGGGCCCTTGTTCTGGCAGAGCTGCCGTTTCCCCTCTACATCTGCATAAACCGCAGCATTTCCGTCCCGTGCCACTGACCTGTAGGACGATGGGGTCGATGCAGGTAAACTTGGTCTCTTCTCGATACAAGTATTCAATGGAGCATTTTAGTAGGAGAATTTTGGGGCTCTTGATACTGGCGTTCATCTGTAACAAAGCACAACAGTGACTGACTCATCAGCAGCCAAACGCGGGAAGTACGCAACGAGCAGGATCGGCAACGCCGTTACCTTCTTGTGCGCAATATTCTTAGTGCAGACAAAGCCATTGACCACAACAGAGTCCGATTTCTTCCCTCCGGGGATCTGCCGAAGGATAATATACCATGAGAATACGTGCAATGTCTAATACAACAGTATATGATGCTTTGTATTTGCCGCTGTGAATACGTCGAATCCCCTGCTAATCGGGTGGCTGCAAATAACAGTCTGAGGGGTAGATGTATGAAGCAGTGATAAAGGAGGAGAAGTGATAAAGTGTCTGGTACTTTACCCCCGGCCAATCAGCTCCTAACAGTCCCTTCTTAAACCCAGCCTGTAACTTAACAGTCGGGAGCTGATTGGCCGGTGATAAAGTACCAGGCACTTTATCACTTCTCCTCCCTTATCACTGCTTCATACAACTAACCGTCAGGGGTAGATTTATTAAGCTTGGAGAAGTGATAATGTGGCTGGTACTTTATCACCGGCCAATCAGCTCCTAACTGTGAAGTTACAGGCTTGGTTTGAAAAATGACAGGTAGGAGCTGATTGGCCGGTGATAAAAACCCAGACACTTTATCACTTCACTGAGCTTAATAAATGTACTCCTCAGTTTCCAGACCACTCAGCAGGTCACCAACTGTCACATTTTCCAGAGCACAATGCAGATTCATTACATGAAGATGTTTGGTCATAAAACTGCAAAACGAAGCAACTAATTCCAACACCAATATTTGTCTGTAAATCTACTGACCAAGAGCTGTAATATACAGTATGTTTATATAAGATAATGGCCTCATATAAACGTGACCCATAAAAGCCAACCTTCTGCTATTTTAAGTCCTTAGAACGGGGACTTGGTCCTGCCACCAGAAATGCCGTCTAACATAGCATCTCTCTGCACTCTCTAACGTCACCCACCTTCTTTATGTGGACGTACTGGCGGATGTCCATGTCGTCGTCACTTTTGACATCCGGTCGGACAGTCTGCACCACCTGACACACCAAGGGCACGATGACATCGCGCCAGGAGAGGTGCAGGGACTCGTTGTACAGCAGCTGCTGCAGCAGGGACATCATGTGGTTGTGGTTGGCAGACCTGCGGGGGGGAAATCAGATACAGAGTGAGCCATGAGTTGCTCCGCAGGCGGCGGCCCAAGCGGTTCTGACACAGATCGGTCCTTACAGGAGTCTCTCCATCGCCTGCTTCTCCCCGTTCTCTTCCCTCAGCTGGTCCAGGGTGTTATGGTGCCAGCCCAGCGGTGTGAAGGGCAGATCCTTAGACTTCTCTTCCACCCGCCGGTTAAATAAAGATTCTAGAAGAACAATACAAGGATTTCATTATTCAGTTATTTATATAGCGCACATTGTGCAGCGCTGTACAGAGTACACCTGCCCCCGTACAGCTTATGTGTACTCTCTACATGCACATGGTCTACATTAATTTTTTGTGATTTTTCTATAAAAAACATAATTATTTATTCATCACCATTCCATATAATACAATACCACATGAAGAGACACATCTCTCTCTGCTGATGGTAATACCCGCTCTATTACGCCATTTTTGGTAGAAACTCCTACTAACACATCATCTTAGCCCTACCCATGCCTATGTATAGTCACTTCTATCTGCGTTGTGCTTTTGTCCCATATCATGTCTATCTGGCAATATTACACATGTCTTGTGATTTAGCTATGTGCCCAAAAGATCACTTCCAAGGGACTGAAGATTGAGCCACATTACATCCTGTTATTCTCATGGGTACTTGTGTATTTTGGCAGCGCCCCCGATCTCCATCGCGCAATGTTTTTATCGCATGGCATGCGATGCGATTTTAGCCCCCTATGCGATTAAACATTGTATAAGCACCCTAATGGGTGCTTACAATGTTAAATGCACCCCCACGCCACCCCCCCACTATAAACGTGAACCCGAAGCGTGGCGAGCGCAGCGAGCCCGCGCGGGGCGGTGGTGCGCGTCCTCCGACCTTTTCATACCCCTACTATCCACGTCAGCGTGGAGTTGAGAATAGAAAGTGTGGCGAGCGCAGCGAGCCACCGAGCCCGAAGCGTGGTGAGGGGACGCGGATACCTTCACAGGTATCGGAGTCCCCTCGCAGCCTTCACAGGTATCCGCGTGCGCTCGCCACGCTTCGGGCTCGGTGCGCTCGCCAAACTTTCTGTTCTCAACTCCACGCCGACGTGGATAGTGGGGCTATGAAAAGGTCGGAGGACGCGTACCGCCGCCCCTCGCGGGCTCACTGCGCTCGCCACGCTTTGGGTTCACGTTTATAGTGGGGGGGGGGTGGCGGGGGGGTGCATTTAACATTGTAAGCAATAGGGTGCCATTAGGGTGCTTATACAATATTTAATCGCATCGCATTGCATTGTATGGCATTGTATGCCATATACAATGTCATCCAATTTTAAAATTGTATGGCATTGTACAATATCGCATCGCATACCTTATGGTATGCGATGCGATGGGCGCAGCCAAACTACACAAGTACCTTCTCATGATCTCAGAACATCAGTATGTTTTGGGGTGTGAGAAAATCTGAGCAGGGGGAAGGAACCCGCATGGGGAGAACATACAAACTCCCTGTAGTTGAGCTCAGGACCTCGTTGCAGAGAGGCTGTCATTCTATTTCAGAGGATTTGAATTGCAGTGTTACATACACCCCCTAATGGGACAGACAGAGGGGGTAATTCTGATTCACTCGGAAAGGCACAATCACTCTCTAATGGACAAAACCATATGCACTGCAGGGGGGCAGATGTAACATGTGCAGAGAGAGATAGATTTGGGTGTTTTATTGTTTCTGTGCAGGGTAAATACTGGCTGCTTTACTTTTACACTGCAATATAGATATCAGTTTGAAGTAAAACCCCCCCACCCAAATCTATCTCTCTCTGCACATGTTACATCTGCCCCACCTGCAGTGCAGCATGGTATTGTCCATTAGAGAGTGATTGTGCCTTTCCGAGTGAATCAGACATCCCCTTAATGTGAATCCAAAGATGCCATATATGAAATCTAAGGGGCATAGGAGGGTGTGTGTGTGTGTGGGTGGGGGGGGGGGTATTCCAGCTTCAGCACAAGTGCTAGCCCATAGTGCTAAAAGCGGTTTTAAAGGAATCTGTTTTGACAGAACTGGACGTGGATTTTCAAATTCGTGGCCATTTTCCAACAATTTGTGTCCATTTTCACCAATTTCAGGAATTTCCGACACTCGACTGTCAGCGGAAACGGGCGAGGTTCCAAATCTGCTTTAAGCCAGGTGTTTATTTCAAAGTGGCCATGGAAAAACAAGTCTCCATATGCAGAAGTATCATACACTATATGGGCGGCTTCCACCTGTGCCTGTATCACATTGGCAGCCAATGTATAATCTATTACATAACGAGCTCATTACCAGCCTGTCACAAGAACAGTCAACATTGTATTGCTCCATCAGGCACCTTCTAGCACAGCACTTGAATTCCCCCCATTGAGATGAGGAGCAGCCTTAGCCTTTTATTAAATTACATTAGTCGCTATAGGTAACATGTTACAATTCTAAAACTCACACTTTACTAAATGTTCCCCCCAAGCATATTATCTTGCTCTATTGCAGGCCCGTCCAAACTATGGCCCTCCAGCTGTTGTGAAACTGCACATCCCAGCATGCCTTGCCACAGTTTTGCTATTAGGGAATGCTGAAACTATGGCAATGCATGCTGGGATGTGTAGTTTCACAACAGCTGGAGGGCCACAGTTTGGACCTGCCTGCTTTATTGTCTTGTTTAACTTGTGAGCTCATCAGAAACAAACAATGATGTCATTATTTGCCTCATACGCCTGGGCACGGTCTATTCTGGTGCCCCCTCACATACGGGCATACAGCAGAAATAATACTTTATATAAAAAGAAGAATGAGTCCCATTATATAAGGTTGTGTCACTTTAATAAATCTGTTTGCTGATCAGTTTCCCTGTGTTGAGCACAGATCAGATTACGGAATACAGATCACTATGAGCAATAATCCTATTTTGCACCACCTCTAATAAATGATAAACCAACGGGGCCCACACACGTAACGATTTAGGGGCATTTTCTAAGCGCATCGCTATCG
Source organism: Crinia signifera (assembly GCF_055691185.1). NCBI lineage: Eukaryota > Metazoa > Chordata > Amphibia > Anura > Myobatrachidae > Crinia > Crinia signifera. The sequence goes on along the minus strand of NC_139223.1, from coordinate 164,556,522 downwards.
CCCGGAGATTAATATCCAGTATGCTGTATATTAAATCAATCAGGGGCAGTGTTCTCACCGGAAAACAGCGGCCCTGGCACATCGCTGTGCACTGAGCGATCTTGCTGAGCGTTCTTACATCGCTCAGCAAATCTCTATGTGTGTGTAGGCCCTTTACAGATGGCACACAATGCTGAAAGAAGGCAAATACCAGAAAATAAAGTGTACTAATGTAGCGCCCTATTTTCAAACTAAACTCAGTGCTCTGAATAGGCATATAATTGTAAGAGATGCTAACAGATAGGCATACATTGCTGAAAATAGTCATATCGGTGAAAAACATTTGTCTATAAATACATATTTCCATAGGCACAGGCTAGGATTTAAAAGTTAATCTGTAGTTCATGAGAAGGTATATGTATGTGTGTATATGTCATTTTTATTGATGGAACATAATTAATGTATGATGTATATACTTAGATATTGCATGTGTTTACACATTTTAATGTATTTCATGTATTTACACACGGCTGGCAAGAGAATAAAGGGACACTTGTGGAAACTTCCAGAGCCACCTTATGCTTCGTGACAAGGGAGTCACATGATGCCAGTCACATGATGCCAGTCACATGACCGTCCTAGGGAAGAGTAGGAAAACATCTCATAGTGACAGTTAGAAAAAAACCGCCATTACCCCAGACAGGACTGACATCCTAGGAGCTACCTGCACTGCTGGTAAAGGAGATGTGCTGTAACTAGAGCAAAGACTGGCACTGTGAGTAAGTGACAGCCAGAGCAGGGCATCAAGGGAGCAATACCTGTCGTTAGGGTGGTCTTTTCGGCATCGGCAGGAGTCAGTAATAGAGTAAAGCCATACAGGGCCTTAACTATAATTGGCAGCAGCAGCAGCTTCTGTGCTAGACTTTCTTCCATGGATGCTGTAGTGGCCATAAAGTGAAGAAGGACTGATGATTATATAGTCCACGCAGCGGTGAGTGGCATCAGTGAAGCCAGCAGCCTTGTGTACAGACACTACTTGCAGCATACACAAGCCAGTTGTAGCAAGTCAGAGATTGGGGGAGCAGCCAAGCTGTAGCACAATGACCAGGCAGCCAGTATAACCTGTGTGTGGTGCTATGTTAGAGCTGCTATCTACGTCATATGATGTGATGATAATTCCTGTCGTTTTATGAATACAGAGACTATAATTATTAACATCCTAAGTGCAGACAGCTTCTAATATCTGTTGCAAACGTAAACTGACGAGGACACGTTGCATGTTTAAGAAGTGATTTTAGTCTCATTATAAGCTCCAGAGGAACAGTTTCAGGAATAAAAGTAAAGCTTTATACATTTATACATTGACAGTCTGGCCTGAACTTACAAAACTGAGCTGAGGACATTGATACATGCTTTCATCTAAATGTTACATTTCAAGAGATTCAAGTGATTTGCTAGTGATTGCAACGTTGTATCATTTGCCTTCATAGCCTGTTGTACTTCTGCAGGACTGTGCTCAGATAAACGCATATGCAGCTAACACAGTTACTTTACATTAAAGAAAATAACTTTAATTGTTCATAATTGGACCATAGAGAAGAGTTGTACAGAATACTTCTCAGGGTGTGATTCAGCACAAGTATAGTTTGGATGTCATTGTTGCAAAGGACACAAACCTAAGATACACTTTATTAACTGGAGGTCAAACTACGTAAAAGGAGAACACAGCGGAATTTAATGCTCTACTAGCATACAGAGACTTTATCCAGTAAGTGGCTACACTGGATCTTATATGGGCCCCAACTGCACACAACTGGGATTGACATATTAGTAATAATAATATTTAGCATTTTTTATCTATACCCGGGTATATATATATATATATATATATATATATATATATATATATATATATATATATATATATATATATATATATATATATATATATATTTAAATCTAACAAATTGGTTTTCTAAAGTTTTTTGTATTGCATGCAAGTAGTCTGTTGTACAGGTATATATATATATATATATATATATATATATATATTTGTTTTTATTTCCACTTTAATATTTGATAATTGTTATTATACTAATGTATACTAATATAGCCTAAGTGTTGTTAATTTATCATAAAAAATATAAAGACGTTTTTACTTTATAATTGTATTGAATAACTAATCTGTATATTAGAATTAGAGGTTATCCCTAGCTAACCTATTTTAATTACCCATAGGGTCATTATAACAAAAGCTTGGGTGGAGGCACAAAACATTAGCTAAGCAAGTGAACTAAGCGTTACATTTATAATAAATTACCTTTGATGAAAGCATCACTGATGGAGATGACTTGCTGGCCGCCGTCCTCCGACAGGAGAAACTCTAAAAGGAGAACAGGATGAGAACACAGACAACAGACCCTGTTACTGAAGGGGCGCAGCTGGGCGAGGTACGAGGTGCATCTCTGCATGGCTCAGGCTGCACAACACTACAGCCCAAATGACCGCTCTCTGACAGGACAGACGGGAGATTTATACAGGGAGAGGGTCACAATGCAGATGATATGGTTACAATGGTTTGGCAGCAAGAACAATCGAGTAAGCAAAGTGTCCTATACAGACGCCTTATCTAAGACGCCTTATCCGTCCGGAGGGCAGCAGGGTGCAGGCTATTGTTGTATGGACTTTTACACACAAGGTAACCAAACACTTACAATACAAGTCAGTACCAGTTACTAACCAGAAATCACACATACCCGTGCTTGCAAAGGTGCATTAATGCAGAATGTCAAGGGGCCCCATAGGCAGAGCACATAGGGGGACCCATGGGCAGTGGGGACATAGCCATGCTCTCCCATATGGGGCAATAATCCCATACAGTGACACCTATAGTTTGTCACACAGAGTGTCATTGTCACACAGCTGGATCCCTCAGCAGCCGGTATGTGAATAGGAAACGTTAATACTTTCTTAGATACACAGAAATATAAAACACTAAGTAATCTGTGGCGAGATCGGAAGCGTAATTAGTCTTCGTTACGCCGGATGCGAATTCCTCCCATAGATTTATCTTCTGCCAAAATATTCAAGTTCAATACAGTATATTTACTAAGCGAACATGTTGCCCATAGCAACCAATTAGGTGTGAGATAAATAAGTAGAATCTATCTAGAAGATAATTAGAATTGTATTGGTTGCTATGGGCAACACCAACACTAACCTATGAGCAGGAATGATTGGCTGGCCCGTGTCTTATTCATACTGTGAGGGTTCTCTGTGTGATCCGCTATACAGGATACGGTTTACGATCAGTGACATGTCCCATACTAATGAATTATCCTAAGACGGATAGGCAGAAGCACAGAGCTCAGTAATCACGCGCTACAGCCAGCAGGGAGAGGAAGCGTCCAAGCGTACGGAACTAGGCTAATGTACAAAGATATACAAGAGAGGGGAAAGTGCTCAGAAAACTAATACACGGGAATGCATGCAGTATGGTAGATGGGTCACTTTACTGGACCCACACCGAACTGCGTGATTAACCCTTTGAGTGCCAACGTTGCTGTAGGAGATCCTCAAAATATCCCCTAACAATGCCAGCGCCGCTCACAGAGACTGTTCTTTTTGGGTGCAATATTTAACTAAACCTCAATGAATTGCCTTGTATGTATTTGTATTAATTTATACTAAAAGAACAGTCTCTGTGAGTGGCACTGGCATTGTTCAGGATCTATCACAGCAACATTGGCACTCAGAGTTAAACAACTTTTTTCGTTGAATTTTTTAACCAGTTTTTCCCCCACAGCCCTGCAAACAAGCTGCCCAGAGAATGATCATACAGACCCAGAATAACCCAAGCTAGGGGTGGAATGTAATGCCGCCTGTAGGATGCAGGCAACCACTTACAAGGGCATGGTTTTGCCACGTAACATAGTAATTAATGCTGAATAAAGACTTTAGTCCATCGAGTTCAACCTATCTGACGTGTAACTACTGACTTCAGTAATGGTGTGATCCTGCCGTGAGAGGCGAGTCCCGATGCCATCAGATCGCATCTCACGGAATGCTAGAGGGGCACAATTTACACTATATAGTCTTGCCTGCCCTCTCTATCTGGCTGCCGAATTTGCGCTCACACGGGAGTGACCATCGGCAGCGCATCGGGCTTGCAAGCCCTAAAAAAGCATGCGATTTGCATGCAATATGACTTCCGATGTTCCCTATATCGGGAACATTGGAAGCCAAATCTTACCATGTGTACACACTATAAGTCATATCTATAGGATTCCCTTAGTGGCCAAAATGCCTCCAGTTTTGATTTAAATTCATGGTACTTGTGTTTTTTGGCGGCGCCCATCGCATCGCATACAATAAGACATGCGATGGTATGCGATGGTATCCGATGCGATGCGATATCGCGTGATATTGTACAATGTCATACAATTTTAAAATTGTATGACATTGTATATGGCATACAATGCCATACAATGCGATGCGATGCGATTAAACATTGTATAAGCACCCTAATGGGTGCTTATACAATGTTAAATGCACCCCCACGCCCCCCCCCCCCACTATAAACGTGAACCCGAAGCGTGGCGGTACGCGTCCTCCGACCTTTTCATACCCCCACTATCCACGTCGGCGAGGAGTGGAGAATAGAAAGTGTGGCAAGCGCAGCGAGCCACTGAGCCTGAAGCGTGGCAAGCGCAGCGAGCCCCGCGAGGGGACACCGATACCTCTGAAGCCCGCGAAGGGACGCGGATACCTGTGAAGGTATCCGCGTCCGCTCGCCACGCTTCGGGCTCGGTGCGCTCGCCACACTTTCTATTCTCAACTCCACGCCGACGTGGATAGTTTGGGTATGAAAAGGTCGGAGGACGCGGGCTCGCTGCGCTCGCCACGCTTCGGGTTCACATTTATAGTGGGGGGTGGATTTAACATTGTAAGCACCCATTTGGGTGCTTAAAAGCACCCTTTAGGGTGCTTATCCAATGTTTCATCGCATAGGGGGTAAAAATCGCGTCGAATCGCATGCCATCAGGTGCATGGCATGCGATAAAAACATTGCACGATGGACATCGGGGGCGCTGCCAAAATACACAAGTACCAAATTCATTAACAGTAGTTGCTGTAACCACCCCACCGGCAGTGAGTTCCAGAATGTTACTGCTCTAATGGTGACGAATCCTCTTCTTACTTCAGTACGGAATTTATTTTCTTTGAGCCTCAGTACTTGCCCGCATGTCCTACGTATAGGCCTGTTACTGAACAATCATCTCCCAGTTCCATATGATTACCAATCCTGTATTTTGAACATTCTAATTATATCACCTCTCAGCCTCAATTTCTCCAGTGAAAACATACTTAGCCTTGTTAACCTATCTTTATATTCTAGTGATTCGAGACCTTTTACTGGCTTAGTCGCCCTTCTCTGTACCTGCTCCAATTCATTTATGTCCTTTTTAAGGTGCGGTGCCCAGAACTGAACACAGTATTCCAAGTGTGGTCTCACCAATGCCTTGTAAAGAGGCGCTATCACATTGGCATTCCTTGAAACCATTCCCCTTTTAATGCATGCCAGTGTCCGGTTTGCTTTTGCTGCTGCACTTGAGCAGTGGGCACTATTACCCAATCTATCATCTATGATGACCCCCAAGTCCTTATCTACAGCAGAATTCCCTATAACTCCATTTAGCCTATAAGTAGCTTGGTAATATTTGTTCCTATAATATATTACTTCACATTTATCAACATTAAATTGAATTTTCCACCTTTTCTGTCCACCTTTCCAGTTCAATTAAGTCACTTTGTAGTGTATCCACATCCTCTCCGGAGTTAAAAATTTCTTACTCAATTTCATGTCGTCGGCAAATATTGCAATTTTACTCACTATGTCACTTCCTATATCATTAATGAATATATTAAACAAGGTGGGTCCCAATATTCAACCTTGCAGGACTCCACTTTGGACCTTACTCCAGCTGGATTGTAGGTCATTTACCACCACTCTCTGTCCCCCGATTGTACAACCAGGTTTTCATCCAATTACAAATTTTATCTCTTAACCCTAAATTACCTAGTTTCATTAATAACCTTTTATGAGACACAGTGTCAAAAGCTTTAGCGAAATCAAGCAGTTTTACAACAACAGATATGCCTAAATCCATCCCCCTACTGACTTCCTCATAGAAGTTAATTAAATTAGTCTGACATGACCTATTTTTGACGAACCCATGCTGAGCCTTACTTACTACTTTCTACTGTTCTAAGAAATGTTGGATACTATCTCTTATTATTCCTTCTAATATTTTCCCCACAATGGATGTAAGGCTGACCAGTCTATAATTTTCAGGGTAAGTTTTGCTATCTTTCTTCCATATTGGTACTACGTTAGCTATGTGCCAGTCCCTTGGTACTATTCTAGAGTTTATTGATATAATGGTAGTGCTATGACAGAACTCAATTCTTTAAGTATCCTACGGTGTACTTTATCCGGGCCAGGAGATTTGTTACTATTTAGGTTCTGTAATCTATTTTTGACTATTTCCTTACTCAAACATACAGTTTGGGAGCAATCAAGAGCCGAGCATTTAATCTGTGGGAAATCTTCTGAAGATTCTTCCCTTGTAAATACTGAAGCAAAAAATGTATTGAATAATTCCGCTTTCCCTTTTAATTCTATTACCAAGGTACCCTGCTTATTTTTTTAGTGGGCCAATATTTTCCTTCCTTAACCGTTTCCTGTTTAAATAACGGTCAAATTTTTGGGATTAGATTTGCTATCTGCCGCTATTTTACGTTCAGTCTCTGATTTAGCCATCTTGATTGTATTTACATTTCTTATTAAAATTCTTTATATGCGGCAAATGATATGGGTGTCCCATCTTGTTTGAATGCCCTCCTTTTTTTAGCCATTCCAAAAAGGACTTTCCTGTTAGGTAATTGCCCATTTAAAAAAAGTCTACCCTAAGGGCGTGAGTGTTTGGAGCCCAGAGAGCAGCTAGCCACCATCCCCTGCCCTGCGAAATCCTGCATTATGAAATGGTGGAACCCGTCTCTCTGGCATCTACTATCAAGCCTAGTTCTGAAATGGTGTAACCTCTCTCTGGCATCTACTATGAAGCCTAGTTCTGGAATGGTGGAAACCGTCTCTCTAGCATCTACTTTCAGGCGTATTTCTGAAATGATGGAACCCATCTCTCTGGCATCTACTATCAAGCCTAGTTCTGAAATGGTGGCATCCACCTCTCTGGCATCTACTATCAAGCCTAGTTCTGAAATGGTGGCATCCACCTCTCTGGCATCTACTATCAAGCCTAGTTCTGAAATGGTGGAATCCACCTCTCTGGCATCTACTATCAAGCATAGTTCTGAAATGGTGGCATCCATCTCCCTGGCATCTACTATCAAGCCTAGTTCTGAAACGGTGGAATCCATCTCTTTGGCATCTACTATAAATCCTAGTTCTGAAACGGTGGAACCCGTCTCTCTGGCATCTACTACCAAGTCTAGTTCTGAAATGGTGGAACCCATCTCTGGCATCTACTATGAAGCCTAGTTCAGTCTTTCTGGCACATGAGTGCAGTACCCTATTTAACTTTGTTACATGTTTTATTACAAAAACATAGAAACCAGCACAGACCTAGACCCTGCATAACATCTCCACCATCTCTGGCTGATCTTGTTGGGTAAAACAACATTGCTTCAGGACAAGCACCAAGGGTTACCATAGACACAACAGAACTACACATAGAACCCAATTCAGACCTGACTGCGCGGCCTCGAATTCGCACCGGCCAGGGTTCAGTTAAGCCACCGCCCTCCTTGAGTGAAAACCCGCTTCGTGTATCAAAGTGCTCGCTGTGCGAACATGTCCAGAACCCATCGTAACCGGCTTGTCATTTAATGATTTTCATCACAGGCGCCGCGTAGCCATGGACTTACTGAGTGATGCGATGGAAAACGGCTTATCCAGGCCGGGTTCCACCGCTATACACCTACTTCCTGTCAATCACCTTGCGAAGAGCTAGCGAATGTAACAAGTAGCAGGATGGCCTTGCACATGGGTACTGTGAACTGTACACATGGGCAGGGTATCGTTAACCGGCCGTCATACAATCAGGTCTGAATCGGGCCCATAATCACCACCCGTCATCATCATCATACCTTTCTGGTCAGCAGGGTGAGGGGGCACATGGGGGTACTTGGAGTGCTTCTTGATGTGGAAGTTGACGTTGTCCAGCTCCACATTGAGGCTGATGGAAGCGGCCGAGTCGCTGTCCATAGCGGACTGGAAGCTGCTGACCGACGTACGTTTGCTAGGACTGGCGGAGTCTTTGTATAATGCAGGAAGGGGAGGAGAGAAGCAAAGGGAAGAGGAGAAGGGAAGACAAAGGGCAGTCAGGGCGGAGGGGGAGAAACTACATTTAGTACATGAAAGTCCCCAAGAGCAGTCCTTATATGCAACCAAATCCAGGCTATCGTCTACAGATACAATCCTGGGGATCAATGCACCAAGGCAGATATCCGCTCTTCTGTCCCCATTTGCCTTAGTACATACACCCACACCCCCCACCAATGTTTCTCTCCGCTGCTTTGAGTGGCCGCCCACTGGGGCAGCACAGCGCACATACATTGTAAGGTGGATAATCATCACCATGTAGTGTGTGCAGCTCATGCCCCTCCCCATGCGCCAAGATTTGGTTTTGACGCAAAGGTGCAAGAGGCAAAGGTTCCCGAATACATCTAGCGGAACCGGGGGACAGGCTCTGGGGGACTCTGCATTGCAGCCGCTAGGTATCAGGACAGAACATCTTATTACTACAGGGTGAGAGGAGAACAGGTAAAAACCCAAAGCCAGAACACATGAAAGCAGCAGCAGGGTTATGCTCATGTATCACACAGAAAATACATAACCAGTCTTTTACATTCTACGTTTAATAAAACACTATTATTTTTATGAAGGTTGCCCCATAATAAACCATTATATTACTGGGTTGGGATCATTTGGTCTATTGCATTATGGTAGAAAGTCATTAGGTCGAATCCATTAGGTCGACATGCTAAAAGGTCGACATGACTCTAGGTCGACATGGGAAAAGGTCGACATGGTTCTAGGTCGAAAGGTCATTAGTTCGACAGGTCATTAGTTCGACAAGGTCATTAGTTCGACATTGTCTATGTCGACATTCACAAGGTCGACATGGGGTTTTTCACTGTTTTTTTACCTGAATGTCAACACAGTCGACATGGACACAGTTTAAAGTGCACTGCATCCCCTCGCATCGCTCGCTGCGCTCGCTATGCGTCGGGCACGGTGCCTCGCTACGCTCAGCACACTATTTTATTCTCCCACCACTCCCTAGTGGATGGTAGGGCATGAAATACCGCCTGTCGGCACATGTTGGCTCAAAAAACAGTGAAAAACTCCATGTCGACCATGTCGACGTCTGCACTGAATTGGCGCTAGTAATGGCAGACTAGCTGTACAAGCCAAGTCTGGGTGACAGGACCCCTGAGTTCCACCACATCACCATGGAAATACGTAGGGTCCCCATGGGGCTACGATCAGCCGCAAATATACAACACAACTAAGGGAACCGCTTCTACTCCCAAACATTCCCCCAATTATTAAAAATTACCCCAATCAGAAAGATTTGTTGAGACCGATTTACAACCTGGAAACTTACTGGTTAGGTTATCTTCTCCTTCATCTGCAATCTGCTCCGTGTCGCTGTCATCAAATTTGATATCTTTGAACCAAGACGGTTCCGAATGTCCCTCCACGGAGTTCACCGAATCGCTGTCGGGGGACGGAGTCTCTGAGAACTCCGTGCTCTGCAGAAAAAAAAAGGTCATCAATCCCGGTAATCCGGCACCCTGGCGTGATCAGGCGTAACACTACATCAGCCCCCACCCTTACGTGGACCGAAAGGCTTTCTGCATCGATGAGGTTCATGTCTCGGCTGATGTGCATTACTGGTTATGGAAATAGGCAAAGTATAAAGAAACCTTCCTATAAAGACATCTACAGTAACACGGTGCAACCTAGCGCCCTTCTTCCATAACATGTGACATCAGCGTGTAATCACTTTCACACGCGCTTATGTGTTTTACTCAATCTGCGGAGTTTAATTGATCAGCTGATGTTAAATGATGTGTTTTAGTGACGTTCGAGGCGTAGCGCAGTGCAGATAACATTCATTTACTGCCTTATTTATTGTGTGGCTTTCATCCAAGCGTATTAATAGTAATACCACTAGAGATTGTTATTCGTTCCTTTGTCCTGGCTCTGATACACTCTAGAACCAAGAACAGTGGAACGGACTACACGGCCAGGAAGGAAACGCATTGCATTCCGTATACCCTGTAATGGGCAGCGACAGAAGCGGTGTGTACCTGAAGGGGTCTGTACAAGGCGTATTCATCACGGAAGAGCTGATCATGGTGGGTGACGCAGTCCAACCACCTGCCGTCTACAAGCGCTTGTCCGATGGCTATAGCCTGAGCCCTGCAGAATGAATAATTCATATACATTAGATTTAATATGGAATTACACACTAGAGAGCGCTGGGCCCCTACCAGGCGGAGAATAGAGCCCGTTACAGAAGGTGTTTCTCATACATGGAAGTGTCAGAGACCAGGGGTGTCTGGCACTTTAAGAAGCGCAATCCTGCTCAGTAATTTGAACGTCCTTACAGTATTTAGTACAAAGTATAAATCATTTATTTAAAATAGCACATTAAATGGAAGCAACTTCCAAACAATAATAATTAATCAATAATTGTGCACAATATAACATACAGACAGGACAGACAACATATAACATATAATAAAAGCTGGAATTAGCTGGGATTGCCGTTTGTTTCAGTCAATCAATTAGAGCATATAGAGGCTTTTAGATAGATTCTATTAGAGGCAGTGGGTGATTTCTCATAGTTACCAGTCCTGCAAACACTTGAATCCCTTGATAGTTGCGCTTTATAGTGGTGGGATAACCTCAGGTCAGTCTCTCCAAGTTGTTTTACCAGAATTGCACTCCGGAAAAGGCTGTTTGGGGACCTTCTCCTTCTGGACCAGCCAGCTAGATGGTTAATTGTAATCCACAGGTAATGCGCTGACAGGATACAGTGTAGGACTAGCAACACGTGGGGCTCAAAAACGCATTTCTCCGCCTGTTACAGCAATCGGCGGCTTCCTCAGTCTGAGCCCACAGACTAGCACATAGCTGTTTTATAGTAGCGCCGTTCGCGCCCTTAGTTTACCCGCACTTCCGGGTTGCGCACCAAGCCTCACTTTCGTTTATATGTATTTATAGGCTCCCGCGGCCATTTTGTTTCCTGTATTCCAAGCCTCAGTTTCACTCCAGGACCCTCACAGATAGAGTCCTTCATCCACTGAGTCCTATAGCCTCATTTGCATATCCCGAAAACGGGCTTACTTTGCTTTTATCATTATTTTTGATACGTATGCCCATCTGAGATAAATCATGCCTCATTTCAATGCTTATATCCGCCTCCTATACTTATTTATTTTGCTCTTCATTGTACCACAAATATATCATATTAATATGATGACTAGCAATCCTTAAAGGGACACACACACACAACATAAGACAAACAATTAATATATTTTTTTTTTTTTATCGCAGGTATAGGCTCTATGACAAATAATCTTTCATTTTTTGTGGATAGCGATCTACAAAAATATGTTCATGAACTACAATTGTATATTAAAGATAAGACATTTTTTGACAATGATTAAAGATCTACAATGGAAAGATAGCTATTATTTCATAACCAGCGATGTTGAGGCGCTCTATTCTAATATTGATCATGAATTGGGCATTAAAGCCGTTGAGCACTTTCTATAGAAACATAGTAAAATAGAATTTGACGGCAAATAAGAACCACTTGGCCCATCTAGTCTGCCCCTTTTTTTAAACATGTTACCTCAAACCATATTTGATCCTTATTTTTTTGTAAGGATATCAATATGCTTATCCCAAGCATGTTTAAATTGTACTACTGTATTTGCCTCTACCACCTCTGTTGGGAGGCTATTCCACTTATCTACTACTCTTTCTGTGAAAAAATTCTTCCTCAGATCTCCCCTGAATCTTCCTCCCTCTAGTGTCAGTGCATGTCCTCGTGTTCTGTTGCTCCTCTTCCTGTGAAGAATGTCTCCCACCTGTACCTTCCTCCCTCTAGTGTCAGTGCATGTCCTTGTGTTCTGTTGCTCCACTTCCTGTGAAGAATGTCTCCCACCTGTACCTTCCTCCCTCTAGTGTCAGTGCATGTCCTCGTGTTCTGTTGCTCCTCTTCCTGTGAAGAATGTCTCCCACCTGTACCTTCCTCCCTCTAGTGTCAGTGCATGTCCTCGTGTTCTGTTGCTCCTCTTCCTGTGAAGAATGTCTCCCACCTGTACCTTGTTAAAGCCCTTGATATATGTGAAAGTTTCTATCATGTCCCCCCTTTCCCTTCTCTGCTCTAAAGTATACATATTAAGATCTTTTAGTCTTTCCTGGTACGTTTTGTGATGTAGGCCATGCACCATTTTAGTTGCTCTTCTTTGTACAGTCTCTAATGTATTTATATCCTTCTGGAGATATGGCCTCCAGAACTGAACACAATACTCTAGGTGAGGTCGTACCAATGACCTATACAGTGGCATTATTACTTCTTTCTTTCTACTGTAAATAAGTATAGGAGGCGGATATGAGCATTGAAATGAGGCATGATTTATCTCAGATGGGCATACGTATCAAAAATAATGATAAAAGCAAAGTAAGCCCGTTTTCGGGATATGCAAATGAGGCTATAGGACTCAGTGGATGAAGGACGCTATCTGTGAGGGTCCTGGAGTGAAACTGAGGCTTGGAATACAGGAAACAAAATGGCCGCAGGAGCCTATAAATACATGTAAACGAAAGTGAGGCTTGGTGCGCAACCCGGAAGTGCGGGTAAACTTAGGGCGCGAACGGCGCTACTATAAAACAGCTATGTGCTAGTCTGTGGGCTCAGACTGAGGAAGCCGCCGATTTCAGTAACAGGCGGAGAAACGCATTTTTGAGCCCCACGTGTTGCTAGTTCTACACTGTATCCTGTCAGCGCGTTACCTGTGGATTACAATTAACCATCTAGCTGGCTGGTCCAGAAGGAGAAGGTCCCCAAACAGCCTTTTGCGGAGTGCAATTCTGGTAAAACAACTTGGAGAGACTGACCTGAGGTTATCCCACCACTGAAAAGCGCAACCATCAAGGGATTCAAGTGTTTGCAGGACTGGTAACTATGAGAAATCACCCACTGCCTCTAATAGAATCTATCTAAAAGCCTCTATATGCTCTAATTGATTGACTGAAACAAACGGCAATCCCAGCTAATTCCAGCTTTTATTATATGTTATATGTTGTCTGTATGTTATATTGTGCACAATTGTAATTGTTATTCTATGAAAGTTGTTTCCATTATGTGCTATTTGAAATAAATGATTTATACTTTGTACTAAATACTGTAAGGACATTCAAATTACTGAGCAGGATTGCGCTTCTTAAAGTGCCAGACACCCCTGGTCTCTGACACTTATCTTCCATGTTCTACTTCTAAAAGGGACCAGCACCCCCTAAATAAGCAGCAGCAAAATCCTGCACAGTTAAAGTGGATACCATACTAATGCTGCTTTCCCACTGCCTACACGGGTAAAGACCCGTTTTTTTTAAACGGGTCTTTAAACGGGTAAGAGCCATAAGACTCTTTCCCACTGCAGCTTTTAAACGGTAAATTACCGTTTAAAAGCTGTTTTTGTCACATTCACACTTACCCGTTTAAAAACCCGTTTAAGCAGTGTAAAGATAGGGGGGGGGGGGGAGAATTTAAAAAAAAAAAACGGCGTGGGGTCCCCCCCACTGCCGTAACCAGCACCAGGCTGAAAGAGCCGGGGCTGGTAATAAAAAATCAGGAAACCCGACAAATAGGGGTTCCCTGATTTTTTACAACCAGCCCCAGGCTCCAGGTCCGGGGCTGGTTCCCAAAATACGGGGGACAAAATGACTAGGGGTCCCCCGTATTTTAAGAACCAGCCCCAGGCACAACCAGCCAGCAGGGTAATGCCACAGCCGGGGGACACTTATGATATAAGTTCCCGCGGCCAAAGCATTAACCCTACCGACCAGTCAGCCTGGCCAGGGGCCCTGGGGGAGTGGGGACCCCCCCAATAAAGGGGTCCCCCCCCTCCAGGACTTACCTGACCAGGCTGAAGCCTGGTGCTGTCCCCGGTGACCCTGGAGCGGTGGTCACCGGGCTGATGGTATTGTGTAAAAAATAGAATAAAAACCATTGTCTTTTACTGGTGAACTATGAGTCCCAGCAAGCCTCCCCCGCAAGCTGGGACTTGGAGAACCACAAGTCCCAGCCTGCGGGGCATTAAAGGGCCCGCTGGGTCTTGTAGTTCCACAGTAAAAGAAAGAGTTAAATAAACACACTGACACACGTGAAAAATAAAAGTTTAATACATACATAACACATACATACTGATACTTACCTATCTTGAGCCCGTAGGTAGCCCTGGTCCTGATGTCCTGGTCCGTGTCGGCGTCTGTATCCAGTCGGCATCCCTGTCGGTGACGGCGTCGGCGGTCCGGAGTCCGAAGAAATCCATTTGGGAAGCTGTGGAAGGAAATCCTACTCACCTGTCCCAGCGCGACGTAGTCCAGGTAAGGTCTTTGCAAAAAAAACAAACCGACACCCGAACCAGACCGGACTGACGGAGACACACGGTGTGTTTACATCGTGCGGCTCCGCCCCCGAATGCCGCTATTGGCCGCCTTGCGGCCTAGCGGCCAATCAGGAGCCGCTAGGCCGCAAGGCGGCCAATAGCGGCATTCGGGAGGCGGAGCCGCACGATGTAAACAAACACACGTGTGTCTCCGTCAGTCCGGTCTGGTTCGGGTGTCGGTTTGTTTTTTTTGCAAAGACCTTACCTGGACTACGTCGCGCTGGGACAGGTGAGTATGGTTTCCTTCCACAGCTTCCCAAATGGATTTCTTCGGACTCCGGACCGCCGACGCCGTCACCGACAGGGATGCCGACTGGATACAGACGCCGACACGGACCAGGACATCAGGACCAGGGCTACCTACGGGCTCAAGATAGGTAAGTATCAGTATGTATGTGTTATGTATGTATTAAACTTTTATTTTTCACGTGTGTCAGTGTGTTTATTTAACTCTTTCTTTTACTGTGGAACTACAAGACCCAGCGGGCCCTTTAATGCCCCGCAGGCTGGGACTTGTGGTTCTCCAAGTCCCAGCTTGCGGGGGAGGCTTGCTGGGACTCATAGTTCACCAGTAAAAGACAATGGTTTTTATTCTATTTTTTACACAATACCATCAGCCCGGTGACCACCGCTCCAGGGTCACCGGGGACAGCACCAGGCTTCAGCCTGGTCAGGTAAGTCCTGGAGGGGGGGGACCCCTTTATTGGGGGGGTCCCCACTCCCCCAGGGCCCCTGGCCAGGCTGACTGGTCGGTAGGGTTAATGCTTTGGCCGCGGGAACTTATATCATAAGTGTCCCCCGGCTGTGGCATTACCCTGCTGGCTGGTTGTGCCTGGGGCTGGTTCTTAAAATACGGGGGACCCCTAGTCATTTTGTCCCCCGTATTTTGGGAACCAGCCCCGGACCTGGAGCCTGGGGCTGGTTGTAAAAAATCAGGGAACCCCTATTTGTCGGGTTTCCTGATTTTTTATTACCAGCCCCGGCTCCTTCAGCCTGGTGCTGGTTTCGGCAGTGGGGGGGGACCCCATGCCGTTTTTTTTTATAACGGGTAAAGGGCTACCCCTTTCCCACTGCCGAAAAAACGGCTATAACACGGTAAAAACACTGCTTTTTACACGGGTAACAAAAACCGGTATTTGTTACCCGTGTAAAGCAACCTGGAGCTTTCCCACTGCAGCTCTAGCCGTTTAAAAAGGCTAAAAAAACGGCATTTACACGTGTAAAGCCTGCAGTGGGAAAGGGGTATGAGTGGCTGATTGATCTTTTTTGAACTTTTTGCTATTATATATTGAATGTAGAACAAATAATTAACTAACCAATCGAGAATTAAGATCTAGCATGACTAGCGATACGGAGTGACCCTAGGGTTACTCTCTGTTTGTTTCTCATACAGATGCAAACAATGATTGTTCCACCGGGAAACGTTTATATATACAAGACAAGAACCGTTGTGTTCATTGTCAACGTCAGGTTCTGCTGGGAATACATATTTAACCACATTGTATAATACACAGGACCTGCACAGACTTTGAATATATTTTTACATACATACACAGATATAGCAAATGTATAGCACAGTAGTTCCCGGATATGGGACTGAAGGCATTCCAACGGGACCAGGTTTTCAGGATATCCATGATTGAACACAGGTGAATAAATCAGTACCTCGGTCATTTTGATTTAAGCAACTGTTCTCAGACACGGGTATCCTTATACCCTGGAGGTACCTTGATGACTGCGTTTGGGAACCACGGGTACAGCATAAATAAGGCCCATTGCTTTCTATAGTAGGGTATAGATTACCTGGTTGTAATTTGTCCATTCCTGATTAACCAGTTCACCAGCTCCTTTCCCACAATGCAGTTTGGGTACGTACGCAGCCAGTAGCGGTGGTCCTGGAACTCCATGCCGCTGTTGTGGTGACAGATTTTCTTCCACAGCTCCCGTAGCTGCACAGAGTCCTTAATGGGTACAATAAAGGCAGCTGTGATATTGACGGTATACTCGGCACTGAAGCAGCAATGTAATGCTTGTACAATACCGGAAAAAAACAACCGAAATATATTAATCAGCGGCCGCGATCTCACTCTGGGGAATTAGTGGTTTGAAAATCTTAAGGGGAATGACTTTAAAGGCTAATTAACACATAAGGTGGAAGTGTCTAAGTGCACCAACACTTTCCTACACGTAATACTTTTTTTCTTTTTGTATAGTCTACTTTCAAGCAGTAGACATTAATGTATGCAAAATAAGTTAATATCTTAAAACACAGGGGTGGGACCGGGGCCATCGTCTCCTATCTAACCTAGTTTACATGCACTCTTTAGGAGTTACTTAAATTTTTTTACAGAAAACCTTTAACAAAAGATTAATAAAAATTAGATTACGAAATGATGGCAAAAGGGTCTCACAACAGGCTGCACACAGCAGAGCGAATGGCAACTAGTGACTCGCCAATCGCTAATGGGCACCCACCAGTAGACATGGCTGCTATGTAGCTACATGGAAACCAATCTACCCTGCCGCCTGGAAGTGCATTCGCTGAAACAGCTGAGAGCTATGCTGCACTTTCACCCAACGCAGCGCCATCTGCATTTGTTATAGAAGCAGTTATTGCGTACCAGGAGTATCTTCCTCTCCTCCTCGTTGGCGTCATTCTTCAGGTATGTGCGGGAGGATTGGGGGCTGACGGAGGATTCATACGCTGGCACCATGGGAGAGCCGGAACGATCTAGTGACAGGTTTGTGATGCTGGCAGACCTGGACACGGTGTGGTATATATCAGTTACTATTATGTGATCGTTAATATAAGCAATCCTGTATCAATGCAGGCTATATACTGTAAGCTGGGGTATTGCCACCATCCTAACTACATAGACGTTGTGTCATTTAACCAATTCATCATAACTTATACCCCTTTCACACTGCAGCTCTTAACCGGTATATTGCTGATTTTTTAGCCATTTAAATCAGTTAGAGCTACAGTGTGAAAGTTCCAGTCTGCATTTACCGGTTACAAATAACCAGTATTTGCAAACGGGTAAAAAGCAGAGTCCTACACGTTTCAGAGCCGTTTTTATGCAGTGTGAACGGCTCTGAACCGGAATATAGGACTCAGGCAGTAGCTAGGAGAGTGCAGTGCATATGTAATGAGCCGCTCATTACATATGCGCATATGTAATGTTTAGAGCATGTGTAATGAGATGCTCATTACATATGCGCATATGTAATGAGTGGCTCATTACATATGCACTACGCTGTCTTATAGCTACTGTCTGTCCTGCTTTCACACTGCAAACCTGCTTGAGACCCGGTATTTATGTGCAGTGTGAAAGGGGTTTAAAACGGTAATATACCGTTTTAAATACAGTTTCAATATACCGGGTCTCAAACGTTTAGGCAATGTGAAAGCAGCATAAGATCATCAACGCCCCTTATCAAAATCCCTTCTGTACACACTTCCATAGAGTGCGCAGCATTTGTAAGAGGAGGTCTGTCGGAAGCCTAACACATAGTGATAAATGTCTCGGTTCTAAGCGATTTGACTAGATTGCTTAGAACTTAAGCACACATCTCTGTATGCACATAGCGATAGTGATGCCCGGTCCCGCGCGATGTAGATGATGTACGCAGTATTAATCTAGTCCGATCACTTAGCAAGAGACTGCACATCCCACGTGTTCTGTGAAACCAGCGATAACGAGCAGCGATCTACCACCGGAACACTCCCTGACACTCCTTTTTTTATTTTTCCCTTGCTTAATCGCTTAGCACAATCACTGGCGCACATCGATGACACTGTCTGAGTGATCTAGATTCTGGGAAGCTCAAAAGGGAAACGGCCCATGCTAAATCGCTGGCGCAAATTGTTACCTGTGTAGACCCCATTAAAAATGATCCTCTCATGGCTAAATACAGAGAATTAATTTAATTTAAAGGCCCCCATACATAAGTCTGGAGGGGTCACACACGATTAGGCACTTGATGTGCCAAGTTTTTCATATGATAAATCGCATGTGATTTATCAAATGCAACTCCCAGGGAGCTGCAGGTGGAGGGAGCAGGGGGGCAGCATACAGAGAGGCGGCGGGCAGGGGGACACCGGTGAGCCAGGCAGGGGGAGCAGGGAGTTGCAAGAGAAAAAAAAAGCCCATACATATGAATGGGGAGGCACTAATTTGCTGGGGGGCTCTCTCAGCCAATCAGCAATTGGCTGAGAGAGCTCTCAGCCAATCACTGGCTGCCCATTCATTTGTATTGTTTCTATTCTTCTTGCAGCTCCCTGCTCCTCCTGCCCAGCTCTCTGTTCCCCTCGCCGGCTCACCGGCATCCACTGCCTGCTGCCTCTGTGTCCGCTGCCCCTGCCCGCCTCTCTGGTTGGCTCGCAGCGTCCCCCGTTTCTATCCGTCCCCCGCAGGGCTCCGGGCTGCACATAAGATTTAGCAAATCTTATGTGCAGCCTGTCCGACCTCCCGACTCCAATCCGATGCGCACGGGACCGTGCATCGGGTCGGACGTAGACACGCGATTTGGGCCGATTTCCCTGCTCTAGATCCAGTTGATCCACATTCTAAGACAGGACGTAGCCAATTCTGTAATCACAGTAGGAGCATAGCAAGGATGCAGAAGATGTGGATGGGGTGGGTGGAACAGCGCGGTATGTGCGGCATACGGCAGACTGATGCCCAATATTTGTACTATTATTTATATATGTGAAATAATGAAATTACAACCGTATGACTGAAAAGAGATATTTTAGCTGATGACAACGATTCCCTCCCTCACCGGTTTCTTGCAGGCGACTTCCCAGCGTCTTCTTGCACGGAGATCAGACGTGTCGTCAGCGACGGCTTTGTAGGCTCCTGCTGAACGAGGCTGTAAACATAAATTACTGCTCAGACCCCACATTGCTAATTGCAGCTGGACACTATACCGGCTGATGGGACTGGTCCTGTAACGGATGGATGCAGAACGCAAGCAGGTGAACCGGTTACAGAAATATTTAATCACCGGTTCCCACCAGGAGCCACTTTCAGCGACAGGAGGTGACTGACTGGGCAGCAATGTGCTTTACAAGGGCAGTCCGTCAGCAACATGTGTATGTAGGATATGAATGAAGCTTTATCATAGCTTGGAGAGAGATAGAGTACCAGCCAATCAGCTCCTAGTTACCAGGGCCCTTATTCTGATCGGTGCGGCCCGAACAGAATATGCGGCCGCAACCGAGCAGGCGAATCCCCGCCTTCCATACGGATCGCCACCTGCCGTCCGTATGCGGATATGTGGCGATCCGCATGAAATTGGACGGGGATACGCCTCCGTCTTGGGAGCAGCCCCTGCATTCGATGGTCGCCGAACATCGAATGCAGGGCCGCACGCTCCACCAGGTCCCGCAACACAAGACCACACGGACACTTGTCCATGTGAAATCATGTATGGGGGCGGGCAGCTGACATCCGGCGATGTCAGATGCCCGCCCCGTACCCACGCGTCACGGCCTCATTACCATGCATACGCCCCGCGTTTGCATGGGAACGCCCATGAAACGCGGGGCGTATGCATAGGGTAATGAGGCTAAGTAGCCCCTCACGCCCCTCTACGCCCCCTGTGCGGCGTATAAAGAATCCGTGCGGCGAAATCGCCTGCACATGCGCAGAGTGACCTCTGCACATGCGCAGACGATCAACATCGGCGGTCCGTCCGCATGCGGGAATTTCCGCACCGATCAGAATAAGGGCCCATGTTACAGGCTGTGTTTGAAAAATTACTGGAGCTGACTGGTTGCTACTTTATCCCTCTCCAAGATGTAGTACTTCTGTCCCCTGAAGTGGAGAGAGACAAATGACAAATCAGCTAATAATATTCATATTTCTAACACAGACTGTAACATGGCAGCTCATTATCTCTCTCCGATGCTTAGTACATCTCCCCTATCTCTATAAATAAAAGTCGTTAATGTGTTGTGTGACCGGTGCATCTTTCTAGACGCCTATGGAGGATTCTTTCATCTGTTCTGCAGCAACCCTCTAGCAAGCCCGTGGGATGCCGCAGTGTGGCCCAGCACATAGAGTGATCTATAGGATCTCATGTGTGCGCAAGCCCTTATGAACAGGTCTTAGGGACACAACTGATCACAAATGTGACTAGAACACACCAGCTAGCCAGTACTGGGTCAGATGAGGGGGGGGGGCATCCGTATATTAATGTGTAACACGTCCGAGTACAGTTAGTTAGAGAGAAGATACAGCACGGGAACCTTACCTTTGCCACGCCAGATCTTCCTCTAGGAATATGTTGCGGCTAGACTTCCTCCCTCCCACCGGCGTGCGAGGTTCCCCCGGATCCAGTACGGAGACGGAACAGGAGTCGGACAAGACATTCAGGTCCTCGCCAATGGTGTGACTGTCGGTGGAGTGTGCATAGTTGATGGCAATCTTGCAGCAGTAGGTACAAGCCCGGAGATCCCCTGCATCCACAGAAAATCAATACTACAGTACAAGCACCAATAAACGATGATCGCACAACGAAAAGTAACCAAACATGGAAATCTATGATATATCACACACAAAATATATATATATACACACACACACACACACACACACACACTATAGTAAAATGACGCAGCCCCCTCTTGCCATATGTACATGGCAAGAGAGGGAGGGGGATGAAAAAACAATACACACATAATATCACATAATGCTCTTGCGATTTTCAGGGATCTGCACGTACGCGAGCACGTAAACTGCAGGGTTCACTTGCACAAAGTAGGGGTTTTGTAAGATTACAGTCAGGTGTTTGATTAACCAATCATACCAACCAAGTGATAATGATCATTATTTTCAAATGTAGGTTGAAACAGTCATTAACTGAAACAGAAACCGTTGTGTAGGAGGCTTAAACCTAGGTGAGGAACAGCCAAACTCAAAAAGTACAAAAGGTGAGGTTGTAGAAGACCATTTTATGTCTCAGATCATACACCATGGCAAGAATGAGCACAGCAGCAAGACACAAGGTAGTTATACTGCATCAGCAAGGTCTCTCCCAGGCAAAGATTTCAAAGCAGACCGGGGTTTCAAGATTTGCTTTCGTCTACAAAGTATTTAAATATGGTCAGTACTCACAGGTTCCCTCTCCAGTCTCCACCCTTGTTGCATGTTGGGACAGACGTTTGGACACTAGTTTGTACCCAACAAGTGGTGATTCTACTTATAACGGTGATATCCACGTTACACTAACAATATGCTCAAATCATAAATGCCCGCACTGAACTAAATGGTGGTGTTCTGCGATATACAGTATGGAGTATATAATGTTCATATACAGATTATAGTTGTACGCATGATACCTGTGTAGCCCATGAACTTCCCCGGGATTTCCTGGTTGCAGCAGCGGCTGCAGAAGATCTGTCCGCAGAGCCGGCAGTGGTGTCTCCGCCGGAACGTGGTAAATTTCTCGCTGCAGTCGTAGCACTCTTTACACTGACTGTCCGGCATCCAGTACTGCTTCAAGTCGCTGTCCTGGCGAAGACAGAAGCGCAGGACATTTACCGTTTATTCGGACAATCCAGCCAGTTGTAAGGCTCCGATCCTGTATACGCTCACATCCACGTGCGCTCTAGAACCGTCCTAACAGAGAAAACCCGGCAGTATCAAACAGAAAGTTACCTGACTCTTCCCTTCCATGATCTCTTTGAGGCGCTTGAGAACGGTGCTCAGACTGCGCAGCTGCACGGCCGTGCGCGGATCGTGTCCCAGGGGGGCTTCGGCCTTTCTTCTGGTCTCTAAAATAAATCGATAGCCGATGTTTAGTAGAACTGGTACCGGGGAAGAATAAAGTTATGGGGTTATTATAATGTATTCAACGTTTTGCTATTCTTGCCATTTATCGAACGTGTGATATAGATTACCACTACAATATATAGCTATTCGTGTAATGTCGGGGTGCACATGGTGTAAACGCTCCAAGGGGAAAGGACTGCGGAACCGACCTGGGCGCCCTGCTCAGCTCAGAGGTCTGCACACTGCTCATGTGATATGTCAAGCAGCGCAGAGTGGAGAGGTTACTTATACCAACCAATCAGCTTGGAGGTAAGTTATCCATACATTCTATAAATGATAGGCAGGAGCTGATAGGTTGCTAAGGGCAACTTCTCCACTGTTTGAAACATCAACCTAGTATACGTTGTTCTGGATTCTTTTGTCTCTACTTCTACAAGACGATGGATTTTATTTCAGATTTATTTATCCGTCTATGGTTTCCACGTGAGCCATTTTATCTGGCAGAGACTTATTTCATATACTATTGTCAGGCTGGGTACTCATAAGACGACATATGTAAGATATACATTTTATTGACCCTTTGCAGAATTAAATAAGACTTGTAAATTAGAAATAATCTCTTTAAAAATAGATGTAACCTATCTACAGGTTTATAGGTTGTGTTAAATTAATTATCCTGTTTTTTCTCTATCTATGCCACATCTCTATGCAAACGTACCAGAGGTCTCACATTTCATTATCACTCACAGCTCACGGACAGGCGCCACTCACAACTCACGGACAGGCGCCACTCACGGACAGGCGCCACTCACGGACAGGCGCCACTCACGGACAGGCGCCACTCACGGACAGGCGCCACTCACAGCACTTACAGCTCACGGACAGGCGGCACTCACAGTGCATACATGGCACCTTCTTTATTATTTGCCGTACCTGAGCTGGCCGAGGATCGTCGCTCTCCCAGTAGCTGCTTCTTATACTGCACAGGAAACTTCACAGACTGTAACGGAGGCGAGTGATGCGGACTGGACCAGGTATTCCTAATTGCATGGTCACCAGGAGCTGGCTCAGATCTGTCCGCTGCAGAAACGGTTCTGACCTCATCTGGAAGAATCGCATGAGACAGTTACGATGGGATTCCTCGCTCATCATTCTGACCATATACATCTAATACGAACGTGTTATATACCTCTAATACCGAACGTGCCACACAGATCACCGAGATTAACCCTCTGAGTGCCAAGTGCATTTGTCAAACTAGGTGTGAAAATTGGCAAGCAAACATTTGCATCCATCATAATGACCGGTAATGTCACCTTATATCATTTTTTTTGACACCACATTTTATTATTTGAATTTATATAACAAATGTGAGCAATGCTGCGATTTTTATCAGATATTTTGCACATCTGTCACAGACGTTGGCACTGAAAGGGTTAATGTCAGTCACTAAATGCTGGAGGCAGCTGACCACAGGAAAAGGGTAATACTGTATACAGAAATACAGTACGAGCCTCAGACGCTGCACTGGGGATCAGTGTCACAGGCTTTATGTTATGCTGCCCATACACTTGGGGGATATTGCATGCAATCATTCCATTGTGACCACATCTGGACAATAAATCAAATGATTGTATGCATTTTTAAGGGATCATTCAACAGGATGCGCGGGCACGATGGGCGGAGACGATGGGCGGGCACGCCGTTGAATGTGGAGTCGATAGATATTATGTGCAGCACATATTATCTATCAAATTGCAGGAGCGATCGCATGTGGTTTTTAAAGGGTGGGGGGGCTAAGGCGGAGGGAGCACTTTCGGCAGCATGGGATTTGGGGAGAGGGGGCCAGAGGGACCGTTGGCGGCATGGAGAAGGACGGGCAGAGGAGTAGCGTAGAGCTAGAAGTAGCGCTAGCGGGCGGCGAGGGTCAGCGGTGCCAGGAGAATTGTTTAAAACACTGGGCAGAGAGAGCTCAGCCAATCAGAGGGCTGCCCCCACACACACACACACACACACAGACACCAGCAGTGTGTCCCCCCCACACACACATAGACACCAGCAGTGTGTCCCCCACCACACACCAGCAGTGCCCACACACACACACACCAGCAGTGTGTCCCCCCCACACACACACACACACCACCAGTGTCCCCCCCCCCACACACACACACACACACACCAGCAGTGTGTCCCCCCCCCACACACACACACACACAGACACCAGCAGTGTGTCCCCCCCACACACACACAGACACCAGCAGTGTCCCCCCTACATACACACACACCAGCAGTGTCCCCCCCTCCACACACACACCAGCAGTGTCCCCCCCTCCACAAACACACACACACACACACACACACCAGCAGTGTCCCCCCCTCCACACACACACCAGCAGTGTCCCCCCCTCCACACACACACACGCACGCAGTGTCCCCCCCTCCACACACACACCAGAAGTGTCCCCCCTCCCACACACACACACACACCAGCAGTGTCCCCCTCCCACACACACCAGCAGTGTCCCCCTCCCACACACACCAGCAGTGTCCCCCCCCCACACACACACCAGCAGTGTCCCCCCCCCACACACACACCAGCAGTGTCCCCCCCCACACACACACACACACACACACACCAGCAGTGTCCCCCCCCACACACACACCAGCAGTGTCCCCCCCCCCCCACACACACACACCAGCAGTGTCCCCCCCCACACACACACACCAGCAGTGTCCCCCCCCACACACACACACCAGCAGTGTCCCCCCACACACACACACACCAGCAGTGTCCCCCCACACACACACACACACACCAGCAGTGTCCCCCCCACACACACACCAGCAGTGTCCCCCCCACACACACACCAGCAGTGTCCCCCCCACACACACACACACACCAGCAGTGTCCCCCCCCACACACACACACCAGCAGTGTCCCCCCCCCACACACACACACACCAGCAGTGTCCCCCCCCACACACACACCAGCAGTGTCCCCCCCCACACACACACCAGCAGTGTCCCCCACACACACACACACACACACACCAGCAGTGTCCCCCACACACACACCAGCAGTGTCCCCCCCCACACACACACACACCAGCAGTGTCCCCCACACACACACCAGCAGTGTCCCCCCCCCCACACACACACACCAGCAGTGTCCCCCCCCCACACACACACACCAGCAGTGTCCCCCCCACACACACACACCAGCAGTGTCCCCCCACACACACACACACACACCAGCAGTGTCCCCCCCACACACACACCAGCAGTGTCCCCCCCACACACACACCAGCAGTGTCCCCCCCACACACACACACACACCAGCAGTGTCCCCCCCCACACACACACACCAGCAGTGTCCCCCCCCCACACACACACACACCAGCAGTGTCCCCCCCCACACACACACACACCAGCAGTGTCCCCCCACACACACACACACCAGCAGTGTCCCCCCCACACACACACCAGCAGTGTCCCCCACACACACACACACACACACACCAGCAGTGTCCCCCCACACACACACCAGCAGTGTCCCCCCCCACACACACACACACCAGCAGTGTCCCCCACACACACACCAGCAGTGTCCCCCCCCCCCCCCCACACACACACCAGCAGTGTGTCCCCCCCCCACACACACACACACCAGCAGTGTCCCCCCCCACACACACACACACACCAGCAGTGTCCCCCCCACACACACACCAGCAGTGTCCCCCCCCACACACACACCAGCAGTGTCCCCCCCCACACACACACCAGCAGTGTCCCCCCCACACACACACCAGCAGTGTCCCCCCCACACACACACCAGCAGTGTCCCCCCCACACACACACACCAGCAGTGTCCCCCCCCACACACACACCAGCAGTGCCCCCCCCCCCACACACACACACCAGCAGTGCCCCCCCCCCCCCACACACACCAGCAGTGTCCCCCCGTCCGTCCCCCCCCCACACACCAGCAGTGTCCCCCCCCCACACACACCAGCGGTGTCCCCCCCCCCACACACACACACACACACACCAGCAGTGTCCCCCCCCACACACACACACCAGCAGCGTCGTCGTCCCCCCCGCACACAGACACCAGCAGCGTCCCCATCCCCCGCACACAGACACCAGCAGCATCCCCCCCGCACACACAGACACCAGCAGCGCCCCCGCACACACAGACACCAGCAGCGCCCCCCCGCACACACAGACACCAGCAGCGCGCCCCTCCCGCACACACAGACACCAGCAGCGCGCCCCTCCCGCACACACAGACACCAGCAGCACCTCCCCCCCGCACACACAGACACCAACAGCACCTCCCCCCCGCACACACAGACACCAGCAGCGTCCCCCCCGCACACACAGACACCAGCAGCGTCCCCCCCCCGCACACACAGACACCAGCAGCGTCCCCCCCGCACACACAGACACCAGCAGCGCCCCCCCCGCACACACAGACACCAGCAGCGCCCCCCCCCCCGCACACACACAGACACCAGCAGCGCCCCCCCGCACACACAGACACCAGCAGCGTCCCCCCCGCACACACAGACACCAGCAGCGCCCCCCCCCCCCGCACACACACAGACACCAGCAGCGCCCCCCCGCACACACAGACACCAGCAGCGTCCCTGTCCCCCCCGCACACACAAACACCAGCAGTGTCCCACACACACACACCAGCAGTGTCCCCCACACACACACACACACCAGCAGTGTCCCCCCCACACACACACACACCAGCAGTGTCCCCCCCCCAGCACACACACAGACACCAGCAGCGCCCCCCCCCCGCACACACAGACACCAGCAGTGTCACACACACACACACACACCAGCAGTGTCCCCCCCACACACACACACACACACCAGCAGTGTCCCCCCCACACACCAGCAGTGTCCCCCCCACACACACACACACACCAGCAGTGTCCCCCCCCCCACACACACACACACACACACCAGCAGTGTCCCCCCCCCACACACACACAGACACCAGCAGCGTCCCCCCCGCACACACAGACACCAGCAGCGCCCCCCCCCCCCCGCACACACACAGACACCAGCAGCGTCCCCCCCGCACAACAGACACCAGCAGCGTCCCCCCCGCACACACAGACACCAGCAGCGCCCCCCCCCCCGCACACACACAGACACCAGCAGCGCCCCCCCGCACACACAGACACCAGCAGCGTCCCTGTCCCCCCCGCACACACAAACACCAGCAGTGTCCCACACACACACACACACCAGCAGTGTCCCCCCCACACACACACACACACACACCAGCAGTGTCCCCCCCACCCACACACACACCAGCAGTGTCCCCCCCCCGCACACACACAGACACCAGCAGCGCCCCCCCCCCGCACACACAGACACCAGCAGTGTCACACACACACACACACACACCAGCAGTGTCCCCCCACACACACACACACACACACACACACACCAGCAGTGTCCCCACACACACACACACACACACCAGCAGTGTCCCCCCCACACACACACACAAGCAGTGTCCCCCCCACACACACACACACACACACACACACACCAGCAGTGCCCCCCCCCCACACACACACACACCAGCAGTGTCCCCCCCCACACACACACACACCAGCAGTGTCCCCCCCCACACACACACCAGCAGTGTCCCCCCCACACACACACCAGCAGTGTCCCCCCCCACACACACACCAGCAGTCCCCCCCCCCCACACACCAGCAGTGTCCCCCCCACACACACACACACACACCAGCAGTGTCCCCCCCCACACACACACACACACCAGCAGTGTCCCCCCCCCACACACACACACACCAGCAGTGTCCCCCCCCACACACACACACACACCAGCAGTGTCCCCCCCCACACACACACACACCAGCAGTGTCCCCCCCACACACACACACACCAGCAGTGTCCCCCCACACACACACACTCACACCAGCAGTGTCCCCCCCCACACACACCAGCAGTGTCCCCCCCACACACACACACACACCAGCAGTGTCCCCCCCACACACACACACCAGCAGTGTCCCCCCCCCCACACACACACACACACACCAGCAGTGTCCCCCCCACACACACACACACACCAGCAGTGTCCCCCCCCACACACACACACACACACACCAGCAGTGTCCCCCACACACACACACACCAGCAGTGTCCCCCACACACACACACACACACCAGCAGTGTCCCCCCCCACACACACACCAGCAGTGTCCCCCCCACACACACACACCAGCAGTGTCCCCCCCACACACACACACCAGCAGTGTCCCCCCCACACACACACACCAGCAGTGTCCCCCCCACACACACACACACCAGCAGTGTCTCCCCCACACACACACCAGCAGCGTCGTCGTCCCCCCCGCACACACAGCAGCAGCGTCGTCGTCCCCACCCGCACACAGACACCAGCAGCCCCCCCCCCGCACACACAGACACCAGCAGCGCCCCCCCCGCACACACAGACACCAGCAGCGTCCCCCCCCGCACACACAGACACCAGCAGCGTCCCCCCCGCACACACAGACACCAGCAGCGCGCCCCCCCCCCCCCCGAACACACAGACACCAGCAGCGTCCCTGTCCCCCCCCGCACACACAGACACCAGCAGTGTCCCACACACACACACACACACACACCAGCAGTGTCCCCCCCACACACACACACCAGCAGTGTCCCCCCCCCACACACACACACACACACAGCAGTGTCCCCCACACACACACACACACCAGCAGTGTCCCCCCCACACACACACACACCAGCAGTGTCCCCCCCACACACACACACCAGCAGTGTCCCCCCCACACACACACACACACCAGCAGTGTCCCCCCCCCCACACACACACACACACCAGCAGTGTCCCCCCCACACACACACACACCAGCAGTGTCCCCCCCACACACACACACACCAGCAGTGTCCCCCCCCCACACACACCAGCAGTGTCCCCCCCCACACACACACCAGCAGTGTCCCCCCCCACACACACACACCAGCAGTGTCCCCCCCACACACACACCAGCAGTGTCCCCCCCACACACACACACACACCAGCAGTGTCCCCCCCACACACACACAAGCAGTGTCCCCCCCCACACACACACACAAGCAGTGTCCCCCCACACACACACACACACACACACACCAGCAGTGTCCCCCCCACACACACACACACACCAGCAGTGTCCCCCCACACACACACACACACCAGCAGTGTCCCCCCCACACACACACACACCAGCAGTGTCCCCCCCCCACACACACCAGCAGTGTCCCCCCCACACACACACACACACCAGCAGTGTCCCCCCCCCACACACACACACACCAGCAGTGTCCCCCCCCCCACACACACACACCAGCAGTGTCCCCCCCCCACACACACACCAGCAGTGTCCCCCCCCCCACACACACACACACACACACCAGCAGTGTCCCCCCCACACACACACACACCAGCAGTGTCCCCCCCACACACACACCAGCAGCGTCGTCCCCGCACACACAGCAGCAGCGTCGTCGTCCCCACCCGCACACAGACACCAGCAGCGCCCCCCCCCCGCACACACAGACACCAGCTGCGCCCCCCCCCCCGCACACACAGACACCAGCAGCACCCACCCCCCCCCCCCCCCGCACACACAGACACCAGCAGCGTCCCCCCCGCACACACAGACACCACCAGCATGTAGAACTACAGATGCACATCACGGATGGATTCCTGTGTCAGGAACCACTAAGAGGCCTACTGAAGGGATATAAGATCCTATTGTACACGGCCAGCAATGTAATCCCATCATCCTCAGCGGCCCATCACATCAGGGCCGGTAACGCGCCTCTGCTGAATTCTTACCTTTACTAAAACGGAAGAGATTTACAAAGGAGCTGTAGGCCGATTTGAAAGGGGGGTCATCCTGATCAGGAGTCAGAGGCTTAAAGTGGGTGAGATGGGACGGACTACTGGGCGACCGGGGCATCTCGCCCACAGATTCCAGAGTGGGCGAGGACTTGTCATCTGTGGCCATCTCATGAGACCTGGGGGACAGAGGACGAGACATGGAACATAATAATAATTATAATAATAAGCACAGGTGGGAGGAGGTGGGAGGAGCAATGACTTACAAATGGGAGGGGTTTATATTAATTCTTAGGGTCGCCATTATTGACGTGAGCACAACAGGAAGGCAGATTGGGATCACATTGATATGCACCAGTTACACCCAATCACAGCCTCCCGTGCAGCGGAATCACTGATTAGCACTTTGTGATGTCACGCTGAGCAATGGTTACTTATAAGGTGGCATGGTGTTAATGATATACCAGGGTTACCCTAGCAGGACAAGCAAATGCTTCTACTAAGTAATACCTGACATAAGGTGCCCCTTTGGGAGCTGGAGCCCAGCTGCAGATGATTCCATTGCCTCCCACATCTACGCCTCTGCCTGGTATATACAGCTTCAGGCCCCATATGCGGAAACCACATTATTTAAGAAGGACGTAGTTGGTTACATAGTCACATTCTGATGGCTCTGTACACAGACTTTGACTCATGAACAATATTATACAAAATTTTGTATAAACGGGTCCTCAGGCTCTGTATACGGTATATACTAAACATAAACGCTTTTGTCTTTAGACTGTGGCCCCCATCCAGAAGACATTTCATTATTATTAGTGTTCATTCTGAATGCCCTGCATCTTCCAAATCCTATGCAGTTCCTCTTCCCTGCCCGGGGGGCTGCTCTCTGCTCCAGCACAGTGTGATCTGTATTTCAGCACTGATATGCAGACCACACTATGCTAGAAGCAGCACAGCAGAGAGAAGAGGACCTGCATAGGATTTGGAAGAAGCAGGGTGCTAGAATGGAATGGGAGCTGACAGACATTAGCTGGGTCAACAATCAACAGGTCAACACCAAAAGCTCGACATGCACAAGGCTGACAACGGCAAGAGGTCGACAGAGGTGACGGGTTCACAAAAAAGGGGTCAACACAAGCAAAGGGTTGAAAGCCTGTTTTTCAAGGGGTTTTTGCTTTTTCTTTTTTGCTTCATCCTCCACATGGATGCTGATTGGGAATGGTAATATGTGCCGCAGAAGCAGAGGGGCGCCTGGCACTAAGCATGGCAAACTAACCCATACAACTAGGAATCACAAAAGAAATTGGCAACAACCTGCGCTCACACGGAACAGCTGCTAGAGAATTACACCAATTAGGGCTACCAACCCAAAAATTACATGCAATACACAACAAGGAGTGGATCCCCACAGTGCTATTCACAGGATTTTTCTCAATAATTTTCTTTATTCGGCCTTTAACATCCAGGGTATTCAGGCCACAGGGAAAAGAGGGAGAAGTCTCTTGGTTACCATCAGCATACAATACAGGTCGAGTATCCCGTATCCGAATATCCGTTATCCGAATTATTCCGAAAACCAGACATTCCAGAAAGTGAAAAAAAATTTTTTTTTGCTAAAAACTCACTGGGGACATTTGTAACAGCACTACTGAGGACATGATATGTAACTGGCACTATATATGTGCAAGACAATGATTGCTTGGCATTCAAATTCAGTGCTGAGATAGTACACACATTTTGTTTCAAATTTTGAAACCTTGTTTTTTGAACAAATAAAATATATTTGTGTGTATTTTATGTGGTAATAAAATATATTTGTGTGTATATTATGTGTTTATACAGCATAAATGCAAGATACTTCAAAATACATCATTAAAATATTAAAATATTCCGAAATACGGAATAATCCGTTATCCAAAATTCTCCTGGTCCCGAGCATTTTGGATAAGGGATACTCAACCTGTACTTTGTGTAAATGAATGGTCAACCACCACTACAACTCACCTAGACTGGCTCGGAGAGGTACACATCAAGGTTTCTTTTATACGGCATCAAATTAGGCACATATGGAAATAAACTCACCTAGGGTCAATGCCCTATGTACATCAAAAGGTTTCTTTTATTGATTGAAGTATACACCGGGACACTTGCGACTCATCCAAAGTAAAAGGTTCACAATTTATTGATAAAACAGGAGTCTCCAAAACACCATTACAGCCGCGTCCTAAACCCTCACCCGGAATGGGGGCTAGTCAGGGGCAGTAGATCCACAGATGTTTCAAGGATAGGTGGTTAGAGTCCTGAATATAATCCTTTAATAACACCAACGCGTTTCTATCTGTATCAGTCCTTCCTCAGGGTGTGGTATAATTCTAAAATTATCCTGGGGGGGGGGGGGGGTTTATACCCTAAAGCCTCCTGGTCATATCTAAAACCCGGCAACATCCACATAAACACATTATTCATCAAAACCTATTTCCATCATATATATGATCCTAAAAAAACCACGTTATTACACACATACCTATAACAGGGGTTAAAATCGTTATAGCGATTTTAACACCTGTTATAGGTATGTGTGTAATAACGTGGATTAGGAATTTTTTTAGGATCATATATATGATGGAAATAGGTTTTGATGAATAATGTGTTTATGTGGATGTTGCCGGGTTTTAAATATGACCAGGAGGCTTTAGGGTATAAACCCCCCCCCCCAGGATAATTTTAGAATTATACCACACCCTAAAGAAGGACTGATACAGTTCGAAACGCGTTGGTGTTCTTAAAGGATTTTATTCAGGACTCTAACCACCTATCCTTGAAACATCTGTGGATCTACTGCCCCTGACTAGCCCCCATTCCGGGTGAGGGTTTAGGACGCGGCTGTAATGGTGTTTTGGAGACTCCTGTTTTATCAATAAATTGTGAACCTTTTACTTTGGATGAGTCGCAAGTGTCCCGGTGTATACTTCAATCAATAAAAGAAACCTTTTGCTGTACATAGGGCATTGACCCTAGGTGAGTTTATTTCCATATGTGCCTAATTTGATGCCGTATAAAAGAAACCTTGATGTGTACCTCTCCTAGCCAGTCTAGGTGAGTTGTAGTGGTGGTTGACCATTCATTTACACAAAGTATTGTATGCTGATGGTAACCAAGAGACTTCTCTCTCTTTTCCCTGTGGCCTGAATACCCTGGATGTTAAAGGCCGAAGAAAGAAAATTATTGAGAAAAATCCTGTGAATAGCGCTGTGGGGATCCACTCCTTGTTGTGTATAACCCATACAACTGTACCCGTCAACTCAAGTGTCGACACACATAAAATGTGAAAAACTCATGTCCAGGTCGACCTAGACATTGTCGCACCCTCAGAAGTGGCCTCCACATTGCTCAAATCCAGTCAGCGCTAAATGGCTTAGACCAGGGTTCATTCTGGAACCCTGCACACAATTAGGAAGGGGGTTTAATGCTGAAGGGCAGAACAGATGCGATGTAACAGTGCAGCTACTGCAGCGATACAGCGCACAGAAAATGCTGCAACGTTACATCTGCACGGGCGCAGCATAAGGGGAGCATTCACTAAAGGGAGCACTGCCATCCACAGCGTCGCTGGGCTTCCCGGGCACACCGGCTGGGACAGGCAGCAGGCTCTTTTAGCGGGGCGCTGCCAGAGGTGCAGGGTGCATTTTGCCCTTTAAAAAAAAAATCGGGCAGGGAGAAGATGGACTATCTGACCATCCACATCAGTCCCTGCTCCAGAGCAGCTTACAATCTATGGGCAAATAAATGCATGTGCAGGGCCACAGTACGAGCGCTCTCAGCGTCTATCACACAGAGGGGGGGCAGGCAATGGGCGGAGAGGGGACTGGCACATGGGGACGCCCAGCGGTTCCTGGGTATGTCCACCAAGATGGTGGGTGCAGCCAGAAATATGCTGTTACTGCAAGCACGGGGAGGCCGCTGACATCACATGACATTAGCACCCGCCTCCCATTCAGCCATCTCCGGCCCCGATAAAAATCAGATAAGACGGATTTATCTGTGAGCGGCTGAAAACCATTCGATGGTCGGTGATCGTATAAGGGTTGTTTGCCCGTACGGCTGTTTGCGAACACAACCAGTCACATGCAGATGAGGCAATTACTCAGTGAAGGGGGGGGGGGCGGGCGTTCAGTCATCTGGGGGGCGGCGTTTCGCCGCTCGGTAAGCAGCAAATGTACAGAGCCTCGCCGAATCACCCCTTATATCCCTACCACATGTACACGCACACAGACATTCTAGGGTTAATCTTGTTAATTAGCCTACCAGTATATTTTTGGTTTGTGGGAGGAAACCGGAGTACCCTGAGGAAACCCATGCAAGTGCGGGAGAACATACAAACTCTGCACAGTTGGCACCATGGTGGGAATCTAACCCATGATGTATTAGAAGTGTAATGATTAGTATCACTGCATCTACTACCTCCTAGACTGCAGACACAAACACACACACACTGGTGCGGTATCAGTATATAGGATTACACAGGACACATACACACACACACACACACACACACACACACACTGGTGCGGTATCAGTATACAGGATTACACAGGACACATATATACACACACACACACTCTGGTGCGGTGCGGTATCAGTATACAGGATTGCACAGGACACACACACACACACAGGTGCGGTATCAGTATACAGGATTACACAGAACACACACACACTGGTGCAGTGTGGTATCAGTATACAGGATTGCACAGGACACATACACATACACACACACACTGGTGCAGTGTGGTATCAGTATACAGGATTGCACAGGACACATACACATACACACACACACAGGTGCAGTGTGGTATCAGTATACAGGATTGCACAGGACACATACAACATGACAAGTGTTTCCTGTTTGCTGCATGACTGCACCAGCCCCGGCCGCGGTCACAGGGAGGGGGCATTATGTAATATTACAGGTGGGGTAACATGTCCCTGCAGTGCGCCTATGTCTACTATCTACTACAGCACTAGAACACTCCGCCCTCTGTACTACTCCTGTAGACACCCCAGAGATGCTCTTGTCCATCTTGTACATCTCCCAGGAAGGTCGGGTTTAGCAGTAAAGTTCTGGACACGACGTGAAGACTTCTGTTAAGCTGCCCCGGGACATTTCTCATACATATCGGCTAACCACCTTCGTGGGGTAGGAAGCGGAAATGCCACTGCTGGCAGCTGATCGCGTACGAACAAAGAAACAATTGAATAGCTATGTTAGGCGCCATCTATTGGCTGCCGACACAGAAAACAATTGAATCTCTAACCAGCTCATGTTAGTGTTACAGTTGTGTGTGTCCTCATACAACATTACTGCAGTTGCGCTCAAAATGCACTTTCCGCATGCCAGGCCTGGCGAGACTCTGCTAAAATCAGATCCATTTATTACATCTGATTTTTTTTTTTTTATCGAAGTAGCAATGTCATGTGACTAGGATGCACAAAAAAACTGCGCTGAATCATGTAATATGATACCTGAATACTGTATGTGTGCGGCTGAGTCACTGATCTGAACACACAGTACTACAACATAACAGCTGCAATACAATTTCTGTTCTGCTCTGTATACAGCCCCAGTCACACGCAGTATACAGGTGTCACATCACACCACTCAGCGCAGTCTGCTCCGTATACAGCCCCAGTCACACGCAGTATACAGGTGTCACATATCCCATCACTCAGCGCAGTCTGCTCCGTATACAGCCTCAGTCACACGCAGTATACAGGTGTCACATATCCCATCACTCAGCGCAGTCTGCTCCGTATACAGCCTCAGTCACACGCAGTATACAGGTGTCACATATCACACCACTCAGCGCAGTCTGCTCCGTATACAGCCTCAGTCACACGCAGTATACAGGTGTCACATATCGCATCACTCAGCGCAGTCTGCCCCGTATACAGACTCAGTCACACGCAGTATACAGGTGTCACATATCCCATCACTCAGCGCAGTCTGCTCCGTATACAGCCTCAGTCACACGCAGTATACAGGTGTCACATATCCCATCACTCAGCGCAGTCTGCTCCGTATACAGCCTCAGTCACACGCAGTATACAGGTGTCACATATCACACCACTCAGCGCAGTCTGCTCCGTATACAGCCTCAGTCACAAGCAGTATACAGGTGTCACATATCCCATCACTCAGCGCAGTCTGCCCCGTATACAGACTCAGTCACACGCAGTATACAGGTGTCACATATCACATCACTCAGCGCAGTCTGCTCCGTATACAGCCTCAGTCACACGCAGTATACAGGTGTCACATATCCCATCACTCAGCGCAGTCTGCTCCGTATACAGCCCCAGTCACACGCAGTATACAGGTGTCACATATCACACCACTCAGCGCAGTCTGCTCCGTATACAGCCCCAGTCACACGCAGTATACAGGTGTCACATATCCCATCACTCAGCGCAGTCTGCTCCGTATACAGCCTCAGTCACACGCAGTATACAGGTGTCACATATCCCATCACTCAGCGCAGTCTGCTCCGTATACAGCCTCAGTCACACGCAGTATACAGGTGTCACATATCGCATCACTCAGCGCAGTCTGCTCTGTATACAGCCTCAGTCACACGCAGTATACAGGTGTCACATATCGCATCACTCAGCGCAGTCTGCTCCGTATACAGCCTCAGTCACACACAGTATACAGGTGTCACATCGCATCACTCAGCGCAGTCTGCTCCGTATACAGCCTCAGTCACACACAGTATACAGGTGTCACATATCCCATCACTCAGCGCAGTCTGCTCTGTATACAGCCTCAGTCACACGC
Organism: Crinia signifera; assembly: GCF_055691185.1. Classification (NCBI taxonomy): domain Eukaryota; kingdom Metazoa; phylum Chordata; class Amphibia; order Anura; family Myobatrachidae; genus Crinia; species Crinia signifera. The sequence continues at coordinate 164,519,240 of NC_139223.1, read as the reverse complement.
AGTATACAGGTGTCACATATCCAATCACTCAGCGCAGTCTGCTCCTTACACAGCCTCAGTCACACGCAGTATACAGGTGTCACATATCACATCACTCTGCTCCGTATACAGCCTCAGTCACACGCAGTATACAGGTGTCACATATCACACCACTCAGCGCACTCTGCTCCGTATACAGCCTCAGTCACACGCAGTATACAGGTGTCACATATCCCATCACTCAGCGCAGTCTGCTCCATATACAGCCTCAGTCACAAGCAGTATACAGGTGTCACATATCCCATCACTCAGCGCAGTCTGCCCCGTATACAGCCTCAGTCACACGCAGTATACAGGTGTCACATATCACACCACTCAGCGCAGTCTGCTCCGTATACAGCCTCAGTCACACACAGTATACAGGTGTCACATATCGCATCACTCAGCGCAGTCTGCTCCGTATACAGCCTCAGTCACACACAGTATACAGGTGTCACATATCCCATCACTCAGCGCAGTCTGCTCCGTATACAGCCTCAGTCACACGCAGTATACAGGTGTCACATATCCCATCACTCAGCGCAGTCTGCTCCGTATACAGCCTCAGTCACACGCAGTATACAGGTGTCACATATCGCATCACTCAGCGCAGTCTGCTCCATATACAGCCTCAGTCACACACAGTATACAGGTGTCACATATCGCATCACTCAGCGCAGTCTGCTCCGTATACAGCCTCAGTCACACGCAGTATACAGGTGTCACATATCCCATCACTCAGCGCAGTCTGCTCCGTATACAGCCTCAGTCACACACAGTATACAGGTGTCACATATCACATCACTCAGCGCAGTCTGCTCCGTATACAGCCTCAGTCACACGCAGTATACAGGTGTCACATATCACACCACTCAGCACAGTCTGCTCCGTATACAGCCTCAGTGACACGCAGTATACAGGTGTCACATAACCCATCACTCAGCGCAGTCTGCTCCATATACAGCCTCAGTCACATGCAGTATACAGGTGTCAAATAACCCATCACTCAGCGCAGTCTGCTCTGTATAGAGCCTCAGTCACAAGCAGTATACAGGTGTCACATATCCCATCACTCAGCGCAGTCTGCTCCATATACAGCCTCAGTCACACGCAGTATACAGGTGTCACAGATCACATCACTCAGCGCAGTCTGCTCCGTATACAGCCTCAGTCACACGCGGTATACAGGTGTCACATATCCCATCACTCAGCGCAGTCTGCTCCGTATACAGCCTCAGTCACACACAGTATACAGGTGTCACATATCCCATCACTCAGCGCAGTCTGCTCCATATACAGCCTCAGTCACACGCGGTATACAGGTGTCACATATCACATCACTCAACGCAGTCTGCTCCGTATACAGCCTCAGTCACACGCAGTATACAGGTGTCACATATCCCATCACTCAGCGCAGTCTGCTCTGTATACAGCCTCAGCCACACATAGTATACAGGTGTCACATATCACATCACTCAGCGCAGTCTGCTCCGTATACAGCCTCAGTCACACGCGGTATACAGGTGTCACATATCCCATCACTCAGCGCAGTCTGCTCCGTATACAGCCTCAGTCACACACAGTATACAGGTGTCACATATCCCATCACTCAGCGCAGTCTGCTCCGTATACAGCCTCAGTCACACACGGTATACAGGTGTCACATATCCCATCACTCAGCGCAGTCTGCTCCGTATACAGACTCAGTCACACACAGTGTAAAGGTGTCACATATCCCATCACTCAGCGCAGTCTGCTCTGTATTGTATGTGGTGCTCTCCCATGACGGACACCATCACAGCACAAAACAAGCATTTAGCAGTTTCTCCTGAGCACAGACCTGAGCAGACAACGTCCGAGCTGGGAGGACACTATACGCTATGTCAGGATGCAGGAAGCAGCTCTGGTAAAGACTCGGGACACTGATCATATGATTCCCAATGATGCTGACCAGAAACCCAGCATTGCTCACACGGTCATTCCCAGGTCCCCAATGTCACCAGACCGAAGGGGCTGCGCAAGGGCTGACCGAACGCTACAGTGGAGCAGCTCACCGTCAAAATGAACATGGGGTGAATAGACGTGTATCTAAAAGGACTACATCCTCCTTACTGCCCCCCTGCATCTCACTACATCCTCCCTACGTCTCACTACATCCTCCCTACCGCCCCCCGGCGTCTCACTACATCCTCCCTACCGCCCCCCGGCGTCTCACTACATCCTCCCTACCGCCCCCCGGCGTCTCACTACATCCTCCCTACGTCTCACTACATCCTCCCTACCGCCCCCCGGCGTCTCACTACATCCTCCCTACGTCTCACTACATCCTCCCTACCGCCCCCCGGCGTCTCACTACATCCTCCCTACCGCCCCCCGGCGTCTCACTACATCCTCCCTACCGCCCCCCGGCGTCTCACTACATCCTCCCTACCGCCCCCCGGCGTCTCACTACATCCTCCCTACCGCCCCCCGGCGTCTCACTACATCCTCCCTACCGCCCCCCGGCGTCTCACTACATCCTCCCTACCGCCCCCCGGCGTCTCACTACATCCTCCCTACCGCCCCCCGGCGTCTCACTACATCCTCCCTACCGCCCCCCGGCGTCTCACTACATCCTCCCTACCGCCCCCCGGCGTCTCACTACATCCTCCCTACCGCCCCCCGGCGTCTCACTACATCCTCCCTACCGCCCCCCGGCGTCTCACTACATCCTCCCTACCGCCCCCGGCGTCTCACTACATCCTCCTCTGCACCCTGCGCCTCACTACGTCCTCCTCTGCACCCTGCGCCTCACTACGTCCTCCTCTGCACCCTGCGCCTCACTACATCCTCCTCTGCACCCTGCTGTGGTGCTAGGGAACAGCAGTAAAAATCTTGCCTAGGTCATAAAATTAGCTAGGAACGGCTCTGGCAGCAGCCATGCAGTTCTGGCACATCAGAAGTCCATAGTACACTCATCAGTGTAACTGCCTTATAGGAAATATCGTCATTACACACATACATTACTGGAGGATCTTACAGATGACTTGGATTAGCCGTGATCCTGTGACATTAATATTGTGTCATTATTCCTAGCCAATGGGCAGAAAGTTGGAATGCTAGCAGCTCCGAGAGGTAACGAGGAGTACAGTGCTCAGGAACGTCACACCTTAATGCCGGGCCTGCAGACACCTTCCAGCAGGAGGTCATAGCAGGCCTATACAGGTGTAACACATAGGAAATGTGCCTATATCCATTACTGAGCAGTGAGAGAGAGGACAGGACATAGAACATTGCTTTCTATGACTTCCAGTAGGGTGTTTTGGTACTTCCTCATCTTTGCGGCCACAGCTCACGCTACGGAACTTACGTAGTGTAACCCGCACCACCCTGGGTACACGCCACCATCAATTACCTTTAGTAAAGGCTTGTGGCAAGCGGAGCGGAGGGAGACACCAAGGGCCTTATTTTGGTTCATTCTTTCTGACAAAATCCTTCTTAGATGGACAAAACCATGTGCACTGCAGGGGGCAGATGTAACATGTGCAGAGAGAATTAGATTTGGATGAGTAATTTTGTTTCTGTGCAGGGAAAATACTGACTGCTTTATTTTTACACTGCAATATAGATCTCACTTTGAAGTAAAACCCCACCCAAATCTAATCCTCTCTGCACAAGTAACACCTGCCCCACCTGCAGTGCACATGGTTTTGCCCATCTAAGAAGGATTTTGTCAGAAAGAATGAACCAAAATAAGGCCCCAAGTCCGAAATGTGGCGAGCAAAGCTAGCCCATGAGGGGACAATAGTGCTATTCTGAAAGTGGGCAACGTAACTGGCATTAGCTGTGGCCGCAAATATGAGGAAGTACCTATGTTTCCATAACAACACACTTGCAGAAACACATAAACCACATATTTACACAAATAATATAAAGTCTATTCGTCTAAAGAAATTGTTAATAATAAGTATTAATAGTATCAAATAAAGGGATTTTTGTAAGAACTTACCGTTCGAATCCCTTTCTCTGATATGGTCCTGGTGACACAGCTTCACATTGGGATGTAGGAGGGTCCGCAGGAGCCAGGCACCTATCCTAAAGCTTTTGGAGGGTAGGCTCCTCCCCTACTGCATCCCAGATTCCTCAGTTCAATCTTTCAAAGCCACTGGAATACATTAACTCAGTACAACGCCTGCACATATCATATGCACAATTTTAAATTTAACTTTTCAACCAATTATAACATGAAACATCATGAACACTGGCATACTTACTGAGCGTAAGGGAGGGATCGCTGTGTCACCAGGACCATATCAGAGAAAGGGATTCGAACGGTAAGTTCTTACAAAAATCCCTTTTTCTCTTTCAATGGTCCTGGTGACACAGCTTCACATTGGGACGTTCCAGAGCCGGTCCTTTTGGGTGGGTACGCTCAGGTCTGCAGTTCTCATCACTGCTCGCCCGAATGATGCGTCCACCGACGCGAACTCATGGAACCTATTGAATTTGGCAAAAGTATGAACAGATGACCAAATGGCAGCCCTGCAAACCTGCTCAGCTGTTGCCCCAAGTCGAACCGCCCAAGAGGTGGTAACCGACCTGGTGGTATGCGCATTAATCCTGGCCGGTACAGGCCTACCAACTTTAGCATATGCAAACGCAGTAACAGAGCGCAACCACCTAGCAATGGTCTGCTTAGAAGCAGCCCAACCAATTTTGTGTATGTCATACAAAACCAGTAAAGTATCAGTCTTTCTGACACTCTTAACTCTGTCCACCTAAACGCGCAAGACGCGCACAACATCCAAATTCCTCAATTTGTCCCTTTTCCTAGAACCCTCTGGGGGTTGAAACACAGGCAGAACCATCTCCTGATTTAGATGAAAAGCAGAGACTACTTTTGGTAAAAATCTTGGGGTACTGTCCGAAAGACAGCCCTATCATCATGACATATAAGGGAGGGAGACCTGTAGAACAAAGCTCCCAACTCCAATACTCTTTTTTCTGACGCCACCGCCAACAAAATACCAGCTTCCCTGTAAGGAAACTAAGGTCAGCCAACCTTAACGGCTCAAAAGGCGCCTTTTTAAGGTACTCCAGAACCAGAGATAATTCCCCTGGCGCTACTGGTTGCTTGTAGGGAGGGTTCAATAAAGAAAAACCCCCTGCAGGAAGGTCTGACTTCCAGTATTAATGCAACCCTTCTTCGGAAAGAAATTGACAAGGCCGAGATATGTACTTTGAGTTACTGAAGGCTTAACCCAGAGGAAAGTCCATTCTGTAAAAAACTCCAACAATTTTAGCCACTTTAAATCGGGATGTGTGTGATTTCTATCTTTCACACCATCGAATATAGGTCTTCCAGACCCTATAATAATTTTCAGAAGACTCTCTGGCTTTAATCATCGTGTTAACCACCACCTCTGAGAATCCTATATTCCTCAAAATGGCGGTTTCAACTGCCAGGCCATCAAAATTAATCAAGCTGAATCCAGATAGTTAAACGGTCCTTGTCTTAGACGGTCTGACCTCAAGAGGTAGACGCCATGAGTCCACAGAGAATTTCTGAAGTCTCGAGTACTAGGACCTCCTTGGCCAATCTGGGGCCACTAAAATTACTGGAATTGTCAGGGCCTGTATCTTTTTCAACACTCTTGCCAGCATTGGAACTGGTGGAAAAACATAAAGAGAATTCCCCTCCCAGGGGATAGACATGGCATCCACCGCTTCTGCCAGTGGATCCCTCATCCTGGCATAAAACCTGGGTACCTGATGGATGAATTGGATGCCATCAGGTCCCCCTCCAAGGTTCCCCACCTCCATGTAATCTGGTGGAATACTTGTGGGTTCAGGCTCCATTTCCCTTCCATCAGCTCTTTCCTGCTCAGGAAGTCGGCCTCTATATTCTCCATTCCTGGTATAAATATTGCTGATAATGCTGGAACATTCTGTTCCGCCCACAAGAAGATTCGGGACACCTCCCACATAGCCAGCTTGCTGCGTGTGCCTCCCTGGTGGTTCAGATAAGCCACAGCTGTGGCGTTGTCAGTCTGAATCCTTAAAGGGAGCCTCTGCAACCTGTCTCCCGCTAGAGAAAACACTTTCCACACAGCTCTCAGTTTCAAGATACTGATCGGTAAGGCAGATTCCTATGGAGTCCACAAACTCTGCAGACGCAGGTCCAAGACTACTGCCCCCCCAGCCCCTGAGACTGGCGTCGGTAGTGACTACCAGCCAGCTCCAGGACTGCAGTGACCAACCCCACTGAAGGGAGTCCACGTCTGTCCACTATTTCAGGGAGGCTCGAGTTTCCGAAGACAGCACTATCTGTTCAGATTTCATGGTCTGTGTGATTCCTGACCAAGCCTTCAAAATATTCTCACTGGAACACCCGAGAGTGGAACCTGGCAAACTGCCGCGTCTCGAAAGACGCCACCATCTTCCCCAGCAGCTTGAGGCACCTCCATACTGATGCGCTCCGAGAGCTGAGAATCTCCTGGACTAAGGCAACCAGATCCCTGGCCTTTGCCTCCAGTAAAAATACCCGATGTAGATGGGTAACCCGAATGACCCCCAAGAATTGGAGTCTCTGTGACGGCACCAACTGAGACTTTTGTAAGTTTAAAAACAAGCCGTGAGCCTGCCAAAAACCCAATGGCTTTTGCCAAGTGACTCTTCAACATGTCTGCTGACTCCGCTCTGAACAGCAGGTCGTCCAAATATGGGATCACGGTGTTTCCCCTCAGTCGAAGCACAGCCGCCATTACAGACATTATCTTGGTGAATACCCTTGGCGCTGAGGCCAGGCCGAAGTGCAACGCCTGGAATTGCGAGTGTATGGTCTCCTATCTCAATAGGGCCTGATGTCCTGGGTGAACAGGAACATGAAGGTACGCGTCCTGGACATCCATGAACGCCAAAAATTCTCCCTGGTCCAGGCTTCACAGCACTGACCATAGAGACTCCATTTTGAAATGGTCTACCCACAAATGGATAATTAACGACTTTAAATTGAGAATCGGTCTGAAAGACCCGTCTGGTTTGGACACCCGACACAGTGGAATAAAAGCCTTTTTTCCATTCCGCTCTGGGGACCGGGATCACCACACCCTTCTCTAAAAAAGAATGAGCCGCTCCCAAGGGAGCTGTACGGAGCCGAGCCCCTTTTGGTATTGGCGTGGGAATGAATCTTCTTGGAAGAAGACCCTTGAAGGGAATTCTGTAACCCTGGGTTGTAATTTCTAACACCCAAGAATCCCGGTCTAACAATGCCCATGCGTCTTTGAACAGTGTCAGATGTCCCCCCATCTAGACCACCGCCGGGCAAAACCCTTGGCAGTCATGCAGATGGTTTGTCCTCTTCTTTGTGTTTTGGTTTCTTATTTTTGAAAGGAACCAAATTTAGACTTTAGGACCTTTCCCCTGAAGGGCTGCCCTCAGAAAGACGCACCTCCTCTAAGGGAGGGCCGCAAGGCTGGCCTGAAAGCAGAAACCTTGATGTCTGCTTGGCTGCAGGGACTAGCAGGAAACTACTTTTGCCACCTGTGGCCTGCTTAATAACCTCTTCCAGTTCAGAAGCAAATAACAGCTTTCCTTTAAAAGCTATTGTCTCTAAGGCTTTCTTAGACACATTATCTGCCTCCCAAGCCTTAAGCCAGAGGACTCTCCTGTCATTTACAGACACTGTGGAAACTCTGGCAGCCATTTTGAGAGCTTCCTCTCAGACTTCAATACATGCTCTGCAGCCGTTTTTAAGCTTCTCTGCAAGCAATAACACACAAGGGTCAACGTGTAAAATAGTGCACAAATTTCTGGCCCACACGATCATGGCCTTAGAGACCCAGGCTGAAATCATCAGAGGGCGTAGGGTGTATCCCACCCCTTAAAATAATGCTTTGAGGTTACCCTCCAGCTTTTAGTCTGCGGGGTCCTTAAACGCTGCTACTCCTTGTACTGGTAGCACAGTGGCTCCACCTGAGGTCTTGATACACGTGTCACAGAAGCATCTACCACTGGGACCTTTTTTCCAGAGGTCAGCATGCGCCTCAGGCATGGGGTACAGGCTTAGAAATCTTTTAAGTATCTGAAGCCTTTTATCAGGGGTTTTTTAGGCCCCTTTGCAGGGAGATATCAGAATCTTTACGCTGTCTCATAAAAAACAACCTTTGCAGGAGTTTATCCTTCACAGACAAATTTAATGCCTGTTTAACAGCAGTAATAAAATCCTCTACCCCTGAGGCTGAGGACTCTTCAGAAATATCACCCTGGTTTGGTTCTGTGTAGTCTCCTACCTCATCAGCAGCTAATAATGGCTCTGAATAAGACCTTTTAGGTGTCCCCACAGAATAACCATAAAACTTGTGCAACAAGTAATTTAAACCTGCTGATTCCCATAGCAGTATCCTGCATGACCAGTAATAAATCAGGATCTGTCTGGGTCCGAGGCACAGAGCTAGGGGACTGCTGAGAGAATGGCAATGGTCTAGGGAAATTACCAGCCATCACTCTGCCTGTCCAGTAATGCACCAAAGCATTTTCAGACCTGCCTAGGGCCTGGCCCATGCAAGTTCCGATGTACTACCCTCTGGAGTTCACTCCCCATGGGTTTCACAGCAGCGCATATAAATACATAAGCCCCCCTCAGGGACAATTCTCAGTGTACAACCACTGCAAGCGCTCAATGCATTTGAGGCTCCCTCCCCCAAGACCACAGGCTGTTGCTCAGACCTGATGTTCTCAATTAACACAGTCCCAGCATTAAATGTACAAACATTATATACAGAACCAATATACTCAGTTCACTTAGCTTTCTGTAGTCTTCAGAATGGGGAAAGCGATGCCCAGGAAATCCAATCACTCTGTCAGGATCTGTAAGCCAGCTCAGCTCCGCTGCAAGCGTTCTGAATGGCGCCAAAACAGAGTGAGGGAAGGGATCAAGTCCCTGCTGCTGCGGGGTCTGTGACTTTTGGCGCCAACTACCCCCAGACAGCCGCTCCCATTGTAGGATCTCCTTGTTCCAGTATCTCCCCCTCAGCTGGGGACCACTCGGAACATGCCTGTAACAACACTGCTGTCCTCTCGTATCAGGAGCTCAGTGTGTAAGCTCCGCATAAAATGGCCGCCGCCATCACGGAGCGCCTGTCCCCCATGATCCCCACCTAGCGTGAAGCCGGTTTCAGAGCGCTCCGGAGCCCAGGCAGCTTCTTAAAAGAAGCTGTAAGCGCTGCACAGGGAGGCCAGACAGCGTCTCCCATGTGCACAGTGAGCTGACAGGACGCGCTTCTGTCAGCTCCTGCTGCGCTAGCAGTGTGAAGATTCACTAATGAGAATCCTCACACTGTGCCTACCTAGCTAGTGTAAAAGTTAATAAAATAATAAAAACCCTAACTAGCTCTACTCCTTCGGCTGCTCCGGCAGCCCTTTAGAATAGCACCCACTCCAGTGGGCACCTAACACGAACTAAGGAATCTGGGATGCAGTAGGGGAGGAGCCTACCCTCCAAAAGCTTTAGGATAGGTGCCTGGCTCCTGCGGACCCTCCTACATCCCAATGTGAAGCTGTGTCACCAGGACCATTGAAAGAGAAATCTATTTTATAATTCATTTGCATTTGCATACTACTGCGCTCATTATAATTTGTCCGCATCTGAAATGAGTGAAGCCAGCTTGCTCCTAGGAGCCCGTCTGCAGGTGTAAACCAGCCCAACTGCCCGCCGGCATAAACCAGTGCAGTGCGTAAACCGTCCACTGGCGTAAACCAGTGTGTAAACCAGCTCCGACTAGCCGCAAGGACACTAACTACGCTGGCCACGGGAACACTACGCTGATTCTGATAGGGACACTACGCTGATACTGACAGGGACACTAACTACGCTGGCCACGGGAACACTACGCTGATACTGACAGGGACACTAACTACGCTGGCCACGGGAACACTAAGCTGATACTGACAGGGACACTAACTACGCTGGCCACGGGAACACTACGCCGATACTGACAGGGACACTAACTACGCTGGCCACGGGAACACTACGCCGATACTGACAGGGACACTAACTACGCTGGCCACTGGAACACTTCGCTGATTCTGATAGGGACACTACGCTGATACTGACAGGGACACTAACTACGCTGGCCACGGGAACACTACGCTGATACTGACAGGGACACTAACTACGCTGGCCACGGGAACACTACGCCGATACTGACAGGGACACCAACTACGCTGGCCACGGGAACACTACGCTGATACTGACAGGGACACTAACTACGCTGGCCACTGGAACACTACGCTGATACTGACAGGGACACTAACTACGCTGGCCACGGGAACACTACGCTGATACTGACAGGGACACCAACTACGCTGGCCACGGGAACACTACGCTTATACTGACAGGGACACTAACTACGCTGGCCACTGGAACACTACGCTGATACTGACAGGGACACCAACTACGCTAGCCACGGGAACACTGCGCTGATACTCACAGGGACACCAACTACGCTGGCCACGGGAACACTACGCTGATACTGACAGGGACACCAACTACGCTGGCCACGGGAACACTACGCTGATACTGACAGGGACACTAACTACGCTGGCCACGGGAACACTACGCTGGTACTGACAGGGATACTACGCTGGCCACGGGAACACTACGCTGATACTGACAGGGACACCAACTACACTGATACTGACAGGGACACCAACTACGCTGGCCACGGGAACACTACGCTGATACTGACAGGGACACTACACTGATACTGACAGGGACACCAACTACGCTGGCCACGGGAACACTACACTGACTACGTAACTGCTGCCGTGATAATACACAAGTACCAAAAATAATATAGGGGAGAATATGCAAACTCCACACGGTTAAGGCCATGGATTGAATTATCACTGTAGGTCAGAACATGTAGAGGTTTTCGGATTATTCCTAGAAGTAACAGAACTTTGTAGCATAGACACAGCCTGTTATATTGGTATGCACCGCACCATACTGGGAGACCAGCCATTTGTGCTGAGGCAGTACGACGGGACCTTGTGTCTCGTCACCTGACCACATTTCCTTCTGTCCTCACACAATCACCATAGTGTCAGTGAGGAAACAGCATTCCCCATTCACTTCCATGTAACACTGCGATTTATCTCGTGAGAAACTGACCAGATCCTGGAAGCCCTAGTGAAGTATTTCCCAAACATTTTTGAATCTATGCACCCCTAATGTTTATATGTCACCCTTCGGTCCATTAATGTGATGAGGGACAGCACTTGCTTCTATTTGTCCACATATTTTATGTCTGGAAGCCACAACAACGGGTTTTTACTATTGCAATCACTAGAAGTTATTTTAATTGGTCCTAGACCAACAGCCCAGGAATCCCTGATCACACAGTAAGCATTCCCGGGACAGGGGCTGATGTGACTGATACGCTCTCTGTAATGTGTGTGTACATGTGGTAGGGGATATACAGTGTAAGCAGCACTGGGGCAGGGGCTCATGTGACTGATACGCTCTCTGTAATGTGTGTGTACATGTGGTAGGGGATATACAGTGTAAGCAGCACTGGGGCAGGGGCTGATGTGACTGATACGCTCTCTGTAATGTGTGTGTACATGTGGTAGGGAATATACAGTCTAAGCACCACTGGGGCAGGGACTGATGTGACTGATACGCTCTCTGTAATGTGTGTACATGTGATAGGGAATATACAGTGTAAGCACCACTGGGGCAGGGGCTGATGTGACTGATACTCTCTCTGTAATGTGTATACATGTGATAGGGAATATAGAGTGTAAGCACCACTGGGGCAGGGGCTGATGTGACTGATACGCTCTCTGTAATGTGTGTGTACATGTGATAGGGAATATAGAGTGTAAGCACCACTGGGGCAGGGGCTGATGTGACTGATACGCTCTCTATAATGTGTGTGTACATGTGATAGGGAATATAGAGTGTAAGCACCACTGGGGCAGGGGCTGATGTGACTGATACGCTCTCTGTAATGTGTGTGTACATGTGATAGGGAATATACAGTGTAAGCTGCACTGGGGCAGGGACTGATGTGACTGATACGCTCTCTGTAATGTATGTACATGTGATAGGGAATATAGAGTGTAAGCACCACTGGGGCAGGGACTGATGTGACTGATACACTCTCTGTAATGTATGTGTACATGTAGTGTTCAGTCTAGCACCCGCTATCTTTGAAAACCCATACAGTTCCTCTTCCCTGCCTGGGGTGTCGCTGTCTGCTGTGGTGTTTCTAGCACAGGTATGGTTTGCTTATCAGTGCTGATATACAGACCACACTGTGCTAGAAGCACTACAGCAGACAGCGACACCCCAGGCAGGGAAGAGGAACTGCATGGGCTTTCAAAGATAGCGGGTGCTAGATTGAACACTAACATGTGATAGGGAATATACAGTGTAAGCAGCACTGGGGCAGGGGCTGATGTGACTGGTACGCTCTCTGTAATCTGTGTACATGTGATAGGGAATATACAGTGTAAGCACCACTGGGGCAGGGGCTGATGTGACCGATACGCTCTCTGTAATGTGTGTGTACGTGTGATAGGGAATACATAGTATAAGCAGCACTGGGGCAGGGGCTGATGTGACTGATACGCTCTCTGTAATGTATGTACATGTGATAGGGAATATAGAGTGTAAGCAGCACTGGGGCAGGGACTGATGTGACTGATATGCTCTCTGTAATGTGTGTGTACGTGTGATAGGGAATATATAGTGTAAGCAGCACTGGGGCAGGGGCTGATGTGACTGATACGCTCTCTGTAATGTGTGTGTACATGTGATAGGGAATATACAGTGTAAGCAGCACTGGGGCAGGGACTGCTGTGACTGATATGCTCTCTGTAATGTTTGTGTACATGTGATAGGGAATATAGAGTGTGAGCACCACTGGGACAGGGGCTGATGTGACTGATACGCCCTCTGTAATGTGTGTACATGTGATAGGGATTATAGAGTGTAAGCAGCACCGGGACAGGGGCTGATGTGACTGATACGCTCTCTGTAATGTGTGTGTACATGTGATAGGGAATATAGAGTGTAAGCACCACTGGGGCAGGGGCTGATGTGACTGATACGCTCTCTGTAGTGTGTGTGCGCATGTGATAGGGAATATAGAGTGTACGCAGCACTGGGGCAGGGGCTGATGTGACTGATACGCTCTCCGTAATGTGTGTGTACATGTGATAGGGAATATAGAGTGTAAGCGGCACTGGGGACGGGGCTGATGTGACCGATACGCTCTATGTACTGTGTGTACATGTGATAGGGAATATAGAGTGTAAGCAGCACTGGGGCAGGGGCTGATGTGACCAATACGCTCTCTGTAATGTGTGTGTACATGTGATAGGGAATATACAGTGTAAGCACCACTGGTGCAGGGGCTGATGTGACCGATACGCTCTCTGTAATGTGTGTACATGTGATAGGGAATATAGAGTGTAAGTAGCACTGGGGCAGGGGCTGATGTGACCGATACGCTCTCTGTAATGTGTGTACATGTGGTAGGGAATATAGAGTATAAGCACCACTGGGGCAGGGGCTGATGTGACCGATACGCTCTCTGTAATGTATGTACATGTGATAGGGAATATAGAGTGTAAGCACCACTGGGGCAGGGGCTGATGTGACCGATACGCTCTCTGTAATGTGTGTGTACATGTGATAGGGAATATAGAGTGTAAGCAGCACTGGGGCAGGGGCTGATGTGACTGATACGCTCTCTGTAATGTATGTACATGTGATAGGGAATATAGAGTGTAAGCACCACTGGGGCAGGGACTGATGTGACTGATACGCTCTCTGTAATGTATGTACATGTGATAGGGAATATAGAGTGTAAGCACCACTGGGGCAGGGGCTGATGTGACTGATACGCTCTCTGTAATGTATGTGTACATGTGGTAGGGAATATACAGTGTAAGCACCACTGGGGCAGGGACTGATGTGACTGATACGCTCTCTGTAATGTGTGTGTACATGTGATAAGGAATATACAGTGTAAGCACCACTGGGGCAGGGACTGCTGTGACTGATACGCCCTCTGTAATGTGTGTACATGTGATAGGGAATATACAGCGTAAGCAGCAGTGGGGCAGGGGCTGATGTGACTGGTACGCTCTCTGTAATGTGTGTACATGTGATAGGGAATATACAGTGTAAGCACACTGGGGCAGGGACTGATGTGACCAACCATAATATTCTCTGTAAAAAAATGTGCTCTCCCCTAGCTAGGAGTAACCACAACGTGTCTCTCTAATACCCCTTTCAGACAGAAAAGTCTGAAAACAGCCTGACCCCCCTTCACACAGAAGAACAAATTACCGGGTTAAAAATTTCTACCTGGTAATTTGCTGAATAACACGGGTATTTATTCTGTGGGAAAGGGTCAACCCGGGTCATAAATCCCGTGTCCTCCACCCTGGTCAATTCCAAGGTCGGAGACACGGGATTTACGACACGGGTGTGCCATTTCACACAGATAAAGGTCCCGTGTTAGTCACAAAATTACCGGGTGGAACTGCTTCACCCGGCAATTTTGTTTCCTGTCTGACAGGGGTATTACACTGCTATAATAACATCCAGTCCAGTATTCCACCAAAAGTCTAGTTCCCTGCAGTTATCTGAGGACACAGAGACCAGCGGATAGTCTCTGGAGATAAGGACAGTCGCATTTACACCACATGCGACAACCAAGAACAAAACAGTAAAGTCTCAGGGATGTCACAGTGCACAGCTCCAAACACAACACTGTGTACAGCAGTGGTGTCAAACTCAGGACCCTCCAGCTGTTGTGGAACTACACGTCCCAGCATGCCCTGCCACCATGTTAGCAATCCATTATATAAAATCTGTGGCAATGCATGCTGGGATATGTAGTTCCACAGCAGCTGGAAGGCCATGAGTTTGACACCACTGGGGTACAGTATAGGCAATATTAACATTCAGCCACTGATGCTGGGGAAGGTTAGGTGTGCGATAGGTGCCCACGTACCGCAGGGAGAACCTGATACATTATATCTGGAGATATACATGAAAACAAATAAATAAGTAAACGAATAAATAAACATAAAAGCTGCATAAAGAAGCACTGAGAACAACAGTCCTAGCAGAACTAGTGTAAGTGCTGGGGGACAGAGTGCATGTGATGGGACAGGGAGAGGGGATGCAGCCTGCACAGCTCTCCCTGATAGATATATATATATATATATATATATATATATATATACACACACACACACATCTATCTGTATGGAGGCTACATTGTTGCAATATGACAGTGAGACCCTCCTCCTGAGTGATGTGCTGCTGGGGCCCTGGCAGGGTTATTACCTGGTGTGTATGGTGGGGAGGACAGCACCTTCCCTGCCCCCTGCAGATCACCAGCAGCAGCCCCCTCCTGGCCTGATGCAGAGCTGTAGAGTAGTGGAGAGTACTCCCGCCGGCCCCCTCCTCTGCTCCTGCATCCAGCAGCCACTTCCTGTTCCAGCAGCTGAGCCTGAGACAGCTCTCCTAGGCAGGCAACAGTAG